>NW_020897725.1:2328277-2558184 GCF_003984885.1 Neopelma chrysocephalum
AAATGTTTTTTAAAAAATGTTTTCTTAAGGGTAAAATTTTTACATGGTATGCATCATTGTCCTTATGACTTTGCTATAGTGGAAAGCAAAAAGTAAAAATCAAGACTATTCCAATGTTACCCTTGCTACCTTCAGAAGTCAAACACAAGAATTCCACTTGACGTAGCGTTGAATAAAATGTGAATGTTGCACAAATCTGGCTTCAAAAGAACAATTATGAAACAAGAGTGTTGTTGCATTTTTCAGGCCTGAAACTATTATATAATTTACTAACATTTTCATTAATTCTTTGCTCACGTAAATTGGTTTGAGACAGCTTACTTTGCTCTCCTCTCCTTGAACAGAGCAGCAGCACAAAAATGTGGTTTAGAAATCTTATCCATATGTTTTCTCAGACTGGGCTTTTTTTGTTTCTTTTTTTTTTCCTTGTTAAATAAAGGAATCAAACCAAATAGTAAAAGTATTGGAATCATTTGTCCAGGTCTGTCACACAAAGAAGGAAATTGTATTGTCATTCACTGTGACTATAACCTGTAATGTGGCATTTCTTAGTTTGTTAAGTTTCGGATCAAGCTTGGATATTAAAACTTGAAGGGTTGAAATGAGAGGTTGTAGGAAAGAAATATAAGGATGAAATGTGGAAACATATTTCTTACTGAAGTTCTCAACTTTGAATGTAAATTTAATTTGGCCAAATTTCATTTACTGTATCAACAGGAAAAGCTACCGTAAGTAAAAGAAAAAGCTTGCACAGACCTATTTAATATCTGAATTCAACTGACAGACTATTTACATGTTAAATTTATTCAAAAGGTGTTTTAAGGTATACTTTTTCAAATCATTGCAGGAATAGTGATGGAACAGTGAAACATCTCCTCGCATTCAGAAATTTTGCCTTCAAATCTACCACACAGGAAAAATGGAATGGCAGCATTTCCATAGTATTACACATAATTCCTCCAGTAAGATATGGAGCTACTTACATATCTGTTTTTTTTCTTAGCTCAGTGTCTTTCTCCTTTCTTCAAGGACAGGATGAGAATGAAAGGGTACACTCATTTGCTGAACAGACCTTCTTCCTCTAGTAAGTTTACAAATCTTGATTCAGAGATCAACTGGATATGAAAGGTTGATTGAAGGACTTCTCTAGCTGCCAGCTGACAATGATTTTACAAACCATATTTTGCTTTTAAAGATGAGCTATTATACATTTTTCCTTGTTCATGTACAATTTCTACAGATTGTTTTCTAGCTGTGCATTTTGTCATGGTGCCCTGGACCTACTGTTACATGGTTTGCATTCCAAACTTGATTTATATTTTAACATTTTCTAAATATAGGAATTAGACTTAGTGTCTTGAGATGTACAGTACTATAATACATAAAAAAATAGCTATCTGCTTGCAGATTTTCACTGCTCTTTTAGATGATCACATACCTTTTACACTGAAATAAAAAACCTGTGTATATAAGAGATGATCTGACACATTGACAAAGCTGAGCAGAAGGGCTTGTAAACAGTTTGTGATGAGAAGTGTGTTCGTGGCACACCAGTGGCACATCTAGTGGCAAACTAGATCTCTTGAGATTAGACTATTTGGTGATAGTAGGTCTGAGATCCTTTCATCCTTTCTTGCTTTTGGATCAGAAAAGAATGACTTTGTTATGGCGTCTAAGATCAGCAAACTGGCTTTAGCATCTTCCAGACCCTCAGAGAGCTCAGTCCCACTGCTCCATGTTTTCAACTGGTTGCTAGAACCCTTCAGACAAGAAGCAAAAGTGCACAGGGATAAAATGTCAAACAGAGTCATCATCCAGATAGCCTTTAGTCTGAAGGCTATTGCATTCTCGACAAAGGAGGAAAACATGAGTGAAATGACAGGTCCCAATTATTATATATAAAAATTACATATAATAATATGATATATAAAATGTATATAATCAGCATTAAAATTGACAGCTATGATATTTCTTACATCTATTTTAAAAACATAATTTTTATTCTTCATATTTTTAACATCTGACAAGTTTCCACTTGGGCAAAATCATAAGGATGGAGCTGACTGCATTTTCTTAATTCTTCTGTACTGAGGAATAAATAGTATTCAAAGATTATTTTTAAAATGAGCAATGTAACACTCAGATATGTCTGAGCCTCCCAGTGCAGCAAGGTAGAGTACTGCAGTATCACATGGTAACACCAGCTGAGCCCTTGGAAGATATCAAGTTAAAACAGCAGGGCTGTAGCAGCTAACAGAGCTAATGTCTCTGCGTGATGCTAGGTGGTGGAACAGATTAAGTATGTCTGACAGCGTTGTGAAGTGCAACTATGTCTCCTGTAATGTGATACTAGTTCAAATGAGTGTCATCGATTAAGTCCCTGCTAATTTCAAGCTTTAGTTCCTGTGTGTAACAGCTGCTTTGGTCAGCTGGCTTGAAAGTTTTCTTTCATTAAGCAATAAAATAAAGATATTCTTGGTTAACATGCATTCTAAAATGAACTTTGTGGAACCATAAAATTGTTTTGACATATTTTTTCAGAGAAAAAAATCTGAAAATTCTTTGGTTTTACCTGGATTTCAAACTTACAGAATTCTCAATATTATAAATCAAATACCTTAACTGAAACTTTAGGAGTTATGTCTGTTCAGAAAATTAGCTCTGAAAATGGCATTAGAGTTTGCAACACTTCTCTAAAATGCAGACTTTTGAGTTGGACACATTATTATCCCTAATAATTTGCAATCATTTTTCTGCCTTAGGAATAAAACATCAAAAGTCTATTAAAAATATGAAAACAAAAATCTGGCTTTTTCCTCATAGTTGCTTGGGGTCATATTTAATAATTGAAGAGTTTTCATACTTTGGAGCTTCACTTTGTACCTTTATTTTCATAGAGAAGAAAATAACATCTTAAATTTTATTATTGAATTTTTTTAATAAATTTAATAGAATTTATCAGGCCTTCTGTGATTCTTATTTCTGCATGGCAGTTTTCAACATTTAGTTGGCCTTAAATACTAGGAAAAGTGTTGCAGGATTCAAATTGTGTGAACAATTTCTATTGCATTTCTGTAGGCCTTGCTTGACATGATTTTAGAAGTTGTAAGCTGTAATGTTTATACTTATAGACTGTGTGAAAATATGTAATGTTTATACTTGTTAGCTGTGTGTCTAATTATAAGGTTTGAGAACATAGTATGTTTATAGCAAGAAAGCCTTGAGAAAGTACAGATAAAGGTACACCTGTAGATTTCAGAAAGCCCCTAATTAGGAAGGCCTCTACATGCCAAGTATGATTCCAGGCCGCGTGGACAGAAGATCAGGTCCAAAGAACTGGAGACATGAGACGCGTGTACAGACTGAGCTATCCAATCGCCTTGTTGTAAGCATGTGCCCAAAACAAACTAAACTGTATAAAAGTTGACTTATTTAAATAATAAATTGGACATTTTGCCTGATCATATTGGTTGTTTGCATGTGTTCCTGAGCTCTCCGCCCACAGAAAAGTGGTGCAAGTTTTACACTGATATTTATTCACAAACACACCAACTCCTTGACTCCACTAGTGAGAAAGTTTAAGCTGATTTCTTTATAAAACTGTGATGTGAAACTTCGTTTAAAATTGAATGAGTGTTTATTTTTAATTTTATTTTGTATGGATTCTCTGTGAGTTCTTGATCAAACTCAGTGCAAGAGGCCTTCTAGGGACTAATATTAATATAAAACCAATTTTTAGAGATAAAATGGACTTAATGCTTTCTGCTAGTAACTCGATTCATGAAGCCAAGAAAACTTCATAACACAATAAATCAGACATAGAGAGATTAGATTGTACATTTAGAATTCAGATTCATATTTTTGAAGAATATTTGGTTACTAAACTAAATTTAAGTTTGTCAAGAAAGCCTATTGCATATTAGCACTCATCATATGAACTATTTCCAAGCTGAAGATCTGCTGCGTATCTTATTTAAGCCTCTCTAGTCAGGAATATCTACCCCATTTAATGATCACACACAGAGAAAAAATATAGGTTGCTGGCCTCTGAAGGTCACCTAGCCCAATGTCCTGTTCAAAGAATGGCTGTCTTAAATACAAGAGACAGTTCCTCAAGTTTTGGGCGCTGCTACAGGTGGATACTCTCAGAGCAGTCTGTTCTGATACTTGCTAACTCTAAAGGTTTTGATTTTGTTTGTTTTTTTTTTTGTCCTTGACTATCGTCTCTTTGCTTTCTGCTGCACACCTCTGCCTGGTTCTGTCTGCAGAGTTTTACATACTCCTTTCAGGAGGAGAGCCAAGGAGTAGACAGATGCAGGTGCTCCACCATGGGGTCAGGGAACTGGGAGGCAACGACAACCCCAGGACAGCTAAAAAAGGAAATGTCTGCCGAAGTTTTTGGAAGAGATCTTGTATGACAGTCCTGTAAACATAATGGCCTCCTAGTCAGATTTCTTCTCATTTTTGAAGGATATTTTTAAAACTAATATAAAGTCACAGTGGTTATGTGTGGCCTTATGGAAAACAAGAGGACTTTTGTCTTTGCTTCCAGCTGCACTAAAAGTTCCCCCTCACCAGGAGTCTCACATTAGAAAAAAAAAAGAAAAAAAAGGTAAAGAGCAAATAGAAAACAAATGAAGTAAAATGTTGTTTAATCACTTTATGAGTACTCTTACTTCAAATGTAATGTATTCTTCATAGTCTGCTTTGTTTCAAAGGGAAAATGCTTTCACCAGTATTCGTGTCCACAGAGCTGCTGCTCTCGTCTTTTTCTTAAGGTCCATGGGAAATTTACTTATCCTCAATGTTTCACAACAGAGAAGTTAAGAGTAGATATTAGCTTCTTTATATCACTCGTATTTTATATTTTATAAAAAGAACATTCACAATCTTGAAATGTCTAAATAGAATGAGCACATGATCAATCAAGTGTAACCCTTACTCAACTCCTCCAAGTTGTTCATCATCACTTACAATACCTCTTCTAAAATTTATACTATAAGCTTTTTCAGTCAGAAATCTTGATTCATGTCTTCTGTGGAGTCTCTATTGCCCTTTGTGTGCTTACTATAATAATAGGGTGATAAATGATTTACATTGTTTTCTGTGTCTCTACATTCTGATTCATAAATTAATTGTTAGATGCACTTTAATAAACCTCATGCTTCTTGTTTATTCCACTTGAAATGTCTTGGATTTCCTTCAGTAGTTTTTACCTGGCATCTTCACAAGTATCTGAGCTAAGATTTTCCACAAACATTCAACACATGGCAACAGCAATCAAATATGTATTGTGAGCTTCATCCGGAACATGCTGGAGGAATATTACCTTAGGTATGATCGGTGATAGCACAATCTGAAAGGAGCTGCTTTGTGTGCCTGTAGAACATTTAATCTTTCAAACAGCAGGGTCCAACAGCAAAACCAATGCTCTACTGCAACTAAAAAAGCTACAGCTGACAGCCTGTCCTGTTGTCATTTGCAAGATACATTACCTTTCTCCTATAAAATATTAACACATTTATCAATTTTATGATCAATAAGCCATACATTTATGGTACTTAGATGTTTCAAAAAACATTTCATGAAATGACAAATTGTTACTCTAAATGCAGCATGTGTAAAATAACCTTAAATTCTGTAACTCTTCATTCCTGTATTCGTCCATTCTTTTATTCCAACAGCTACAAAACAGTAAGATAGTCAGAAAAAGGGCTCTTTCCCAGTAAAACAGAAAAAGGGTTTTAAAATGAAATGTTAGTGAACCATCATAGTTATGCTAAGAGAATGAAATGCATTTGTTACTATATATTTTGGACATTTAAATGGCAAATAGCTCTTTCAATTTTCCTCTGCTAAAAGGATTCATCTGTAAATGTAAGGTTATTCTTGTCCTACTACTGCTGATGCTCTCATGTAATGCTGATGTTGACATGGGAAAGCCACAGGGTTTAATCCATTCCTCATGCATTAAGAAATCCGTTTGTGGTAAATGCAGTTTTGCAGTGTAAATTTATCTCCCCGATGTATGTTTTTATAGGACAGATATTTTGGCCACTTATCACCTGTTCTTAGTGTCTTGATCCCTGTCTCTATCTTGACCATCACAGATGTACTAGTGAGAGCAGTAGGATAAACATGGCCTCCAATCCCTTCCTTTCCAACATTTCTTGCAGTTCTTAGCTCTTGCAGTAGAAGCACAAATTCATCAACATTAACTCCACTGACGGCAACATACTTACAGGAGTTAATCTGAATCCAGAGTTTTAATGATTCGTAACCCCCTAATGTGTTGGGGTTTCAAATATTTTCACTAATTCGCTATTCATCAGTTGTGAAATTTGTTATGTGCAGAGATTCACAGTAATGTTAACCAAGCTAAAAAGACCTCTTAAATCTTCTGTATGCTAGCAAGCCATGTGCTTTGATATAGAGTAAAACCATGCCTTTTGAACATGACTTTTTAACAGTGAAGGAAAATCAAAGTGATTATCATTTATTGTAGGCAACTGTTAATGCTTATTGAAAAAGGGATGTGAAAACTTTGAAATTCAATTAACTTTGTGGGATAAAGTTTTCACTTCCAACAAGAGCAATTTTGTCCTGCAACTCTGAGAGTTGCCTTTGCCTGTAAATCAGTGCTACTTCTTCATGCTGTTTGCTACCTTTTTCTGATCAGCTGTTATTCTGCCAGATGACAACTCAAACAATATTTGTTTTGCTTCCCAAAAACATCTTTTTGCATGTCCCAGATGATTTTCTTTAAAGGAGAGTGAATGTATAGTCTTTCATGCACTTATCTGAAGAGATCCTTGAAAAGTACAGAGTGTTGGTTTCTTCACAGTAGGTAGAATGGGATAATATGTTTTGGATTGGTGCTGGAAGCAGTGTTGATAACACAGGGATATTTTTGTTATTGCTGAGCAATGCTTACACAGAGTCAAGGTCTTTTCTGCTTCTTACTCTACCCCACCAGTGAGGAGGCTGGGAGTGCGCAAGGAGTTGGAAGGGGATACAGCCGGGACAGCTGATCCCAACTGACCCAAGGGATATTCCACACCATATAGCATCATTCTCAGCATATAAAATGAGGGAAGAAGTGCAAGGTCGGGGGCATTAGAGTGATGGCATTTATCTTCCCAAGTCACTGTTATGTGTGCTGGAGCCCTGCCTTCTTGGGGATGGCTGAACACCTGCCTGCCCATGGGAAGTGGTGAATGAATTCCATGTTTTGCTTTGCTTGTATGTGTGGCTTTCAATTTACCTATTAAACTGTCTTAATCTCAACCCGTAAGTTTTCTCCTTTTTAGCCTTTCAATTCTCATCCCCATCCCACTTGAGGAAGTGAACGAGAGGCTGTGTGGGGCTGAATTGCCAGCTGGTGTTAAATGACAACATAGAGTCATAAAAAGATTGATGTAACACTTTTGTGTCCTAGCTAGACATGCAGTACAACTTGATTTCTTCCCAAAGGATGTTTCTTTGTTTATTATTAGTGTTTTTATCTATCATTAATTTTCAGATTTCATTTTTCTATTCTACTCTCACCTTATTACTCCATTATCTTCCACTTTTTCCTTCTATTGTGGTTTAACCTATGTTTTCAATCAGAAACTGGATCAACTCCATTTTACCTTTGAGGGAGGAATGTGCAATAGTCAAGAAAGAAATGCACCTCAAAGTCCTCCCTGGATTTACTTTGTTGGTTTCTCTTAATTCATGAATAGCAGTCATTTACTGCTAAATAAAACCTAATAAAGCAGTAATTTTGTGGCTAGCTCTCTTATTTTGTCCAAGGCTTTTTGCCTTCACTATTTTTGTGAATAGAATAAATGGACAAGGATTCATATTTATGCTTATGCACTTGGACACTGTATGTCGTTAAGAGTAGTATAAAATTAATTTGAACTTGAAAATTCTATGCATATCTATGAAACTTGAAGTAAAAAAGAGTTAAGAAAATCAGTTTCTTTCCATTTCTTTCCATATCTTTGCTGCTTTTTCTTTGTAGAAGGATGAAGAAACCAGTTATTCAGAACAATGAGATAGATCCCCTATTTTATCACTTGAACTACTTGGTAGCTGCTTAAACTGTTATTGAGAAGCATTGCTATCACATAATGGAGACTGCAAAAAGAGCAAGCATCTATTTAAAATCTAAACCAATTTTTTTATAAGTATAGTGTAAATGTTTCTAACGTTTCACTGACGATGGCAAATGGTTCAATGCCACATTATGTGAAAAACTAGGTTCTATGAGTCGTCTGATAGCAACCCATGCATTTGTTTCAGATGACAGCATCAACACAGAGTTCCTTTAACCTTCACTGAAGTGAGATTTCCTCCTTCAGGTTTTCTGAAACTGATAACCAGGTTAATAAGGGCAATTTTAGGATTATGTTCCTCTGGTATGGTTTGGATAGTGTCTGTGTTGCACAATCTTTCACAGTTCTCCATAGGGTACAGCATCTGGCTCAGAATTACAACTAAAGGCCAAGCTCCTATTATTTTTTTTTTTTTGCATCACATATACCAGCAACATTTTCCAGCTTTTTTAATTCATAATAACTTTCTATAGATATATGGACAGAGCATCTATATATCTAGCACAGAGAGATATGTGATGCTTTACAAAATCAAAGTGCTGTATGAACCTTGAGGTAATTCATTAATTTTGTCAAGTTAGGGCATTGTTGTCCATGAGTGTGTCAGCATTTTCTCCTGTTCGATGGTCTTACCATGTCAGAAACTGTTAACAGTCCATGCATACAATGAAACACACATACACACACTAGCTTAAAATAAATTTCGAAACTGCAAGAGGAAAGACCATACTTTTAAAAGAGAAGACAGCAGGTGAAGAATTCAGCTTTTATTACTGTATGCAAGAAGGAAAAAAAGTTTTTTGCTAATTAGCAAACTTGATAAAGCTCAGATGAAAGTGAGTCAAAGAAAATTAAAGCAATTCTGCATTTTTTAACTTTTTCAGTGATTTACCCTCAAGGAAGCAACCTTGGTAACAAAACGAACACATCACGTGATATAACAATATAGTATGCCTAAATATCAAAACAACTTCTAATGGGCAAACAAGTAAATTATATACCTGCAGTATTTCCAAATGTGTGATTACTCACTAAGCCATAGCTTTTGCATCTGTTGTCGCACAGATACCTGCAGTAAATTCACTAAAAGGACACTTTTAAAGGATTTTGCTCTTACCTTAAATAGATAGAAACAGAGAGTGCAGTTGAAAGTCCTGTCACCTTCTTGCCACTAACATTTACAGGTACCAGAGGAACAAGACCAGAGACCAGATCCATCTGAAAAACCTTTTTTTTTCTTTTGCAAGATCCATTCTCAACATAAACAGTTCTTCTGTCTGTCTCATAGTTGCAAACAAGAATAGTGAAGAAAAACTGGGAGAACACAGTAGGAGCAATTAGAAAAGTGAGATTGCCACTTCCATTTGTGATGGACTAAGACCACCACAGAAACGACTCCCCAGTTTCTTTATTTTTGTCATATTACTGACCACTGAACCTGCTGATTTGCATCTTGGCCTTGTTGCCTTAAGAGACTGCCGAGAGAAAAAGACTCTAGGCCAATTTAGTGTAGGAGATAAGATAAAGAGAGTAGGTCTTTTAATCTCAGGCCCGAGGCCAAGGAATACACATGCCACGTGCCCATTCAGACAGTGGTTCTATGATTTTATAATAAGGTTCATCCAACCCCAGATTTGTCCACCACCAGTTCTGCCCGTCGACACACCCCTTAGGGAATTGGGTTTGGGGGCTTTGGGACTCCTTATTCCTCATCTTCCTCTTCGTCACAGTACGTCCAGTCCTTGGAGCTCCTCCAAGGAGCTCCAAAAGTTCTCCAAAATCCAAAGTTCTGGGTTTTGAAGGATGCTTTGACTATGATGTATCTTGTTGTTCAAGCCAGGGTGCAAATGTTCTTAAACACAAAAAAGCCCTACCTTGAAGGAAGTCTAAACAAGCTAAGGAATTTAGAAAGTTAGATATGAAAGGGGGTAATAGGGTTGGGTAGATGTGTAACTACTGTGTTAAGGGTAAGGGATATAATTCAGCTACATTAAAATCTACATTCACTACACAACTACTTCTAAAATCTACAAAAGTTAAAGAAACCAAAAAGCTCTGAGGCATCAGCAATGATGAGAATTATTCTTCTGTAGTGAGGTCGTAAAAGAAATGCTGCTGTGATGAGGTAGAACATAAAGTTGTTTGCATGATTTAATAATATGTAATAGCACAAGTAGAACTGAAGATTATTACTTGTGTTATCTGTCTTTTTTTCCCATGGATTGTGGATTTCTAGAAGCTTTCTTTAGTAAAGATTCCATAATTCCCATTTACATAGTAGTGGATCTCATCTGGAATTCACAATGATGAGTTTTTTCTCTTTCATATCTAATTTTATTACGCCCAGTCTAAACAAACTGTTGCTACATAAACAATGTTTCATTCATACCTGTTTCAGTTGAAACAGGCTGCTTTCCAAGCAGAAGCTGGACAAACATTACACGTCTTCAAGTTAAGCATGTAATCCAAAATGCATGCTTAGGCTTCCTCTATAATCTATAATTCTATAAATTCCTTTACAATTCCACTGTAAACTACTACTATATTAAAAATTATAATAATACAAATCCATACAAACAACCGTGTTTTTACATGAGCAGAGCTGTCCAAGGCTGATGGCAAAGATGTCATAATGTGACCATTACATTACAAAATTGGAAAAAGGAAAAGGCAAGCAGAAGTACCAAAAACATTACCAAGGATGGTTGAGGCCATGATGTTTAATCAGAGTAAGAAGAAAGAAGTCATCTTTTCAGAAAGGGGATGGAATTTTCTGTGGAAAGCCTTTTTTCAGCTTCAGTTCCTGTGTTATATCACCAAAAAAAATCAAATGTCCAAAGGAACTTACTTTGTGTGCTTCTTAATCACCTCTAAAGGAGTGAAATCAATAATACTGCTGAAAGTAAATCTTTCCAAGTAAATAACCCTATTGGCTGGCCATTGAAATAATGTATAAAAGAACTCTTTCAATGAAATGGTCTCAGAACACTCTGTAAATATTACCATCAAACTTATGGGTGTACAGAGTAGGATTCCATTAATTGCATTGATACCACTTTTTGTACAAACAAATCAGTTAAGTGGAGCATGGAAGTTGTAGTGGACAAAAAGTTGCAAAGCACATTGCTAGCAGATTGAGCAATCAAAAATCATAAGGAAGTCCAAACTCTTTAATCTTAGGCCTAGCCATTATAATTTGTAATTTTGTTGTTGTTTAATACTATTCTACCCCTACACAGTATTATACCCTTTGCTTTTTCTTTGGGTCTTAAAATTAGTATTGTACAAGACATTGAAAATAATGAGTCTAGATGGGAAAAATGATTCACCAACAAATTAAATGGTCTCCTCCTCTTGGAACAAAAGTTTTTGCTTCTCCTTTGTTCTTTCCTTTCTGTAGTTTAAAAAAAAAATTAAAAAAAAATTATACATTTCAAATACTGAAAACAGAAAACAATTAGCAACCTCAGATATGCATCTTTATTGCAGCTTTAGTGCTCTGATTCTATTACTTAAGGACCTATTTTTATTGAGGCAAAACACCCACAGAGATCAGTGACAGCCTTTTGTGTTCAGTCAGTTCATTGTTTCCTGTCCTTATTCGGTTGGGCCGTGATCCGGCAATTGGATCAGCAGTGCCCGCATGGGCTGAATGGTAGGATCAAAGCCCAGGCATTTTATCCCTGTTTTGTGTGAATTTTTATAGCAACAGGAAAAAGAGAGAAGTCCTTTCATAAGTGAAAAAAAGACAAGTTTGGATTCTAGGTCAGGCTGAGAGCTGTAAATTATGTTTAACTCGCTTTTTGAAATTTGCTATATTTCAGACATTTCAGAAATTTCATCCCAGTTATGACATAGTAAAATGAAGTTGATGAATTGCAAATTCCTTAAACAAAAATTGATCAATGCAAACAAAAATGTTCAATTGCTGTTGCAGACACACTTAAATATATAAATTTTAAAAACAGTAGCAGGAAAATAAATAGAAACGTTTGAAACAACTTGACCCATAAGACATTTAGTATAAGCAACTATACGACTGCCAGTCCTTGGCCATTGCTGAAGAAGGCAACTTGATTTGGAGAGAAACTAGTAAATGTTTATTTACCTCATTAATAGTGAAATAATGCTGTCATACTTTAATGCAATACCCTAACAAAGTCTGGTATACACTTTTATGTTCATGTGTACTGCTGAATCAGACTTTATTGAAAACAGATAAATAATGCTCTGTATATTTTAATGCACTTTGCAATGCAGAATTGAAATAGTGTAGGGAAAACGGGGAAATATAATCCTACATGGGCAGCAAATATTTTCAATTTTTTACATTTTTGCAACTAAACAAAACATTTTAAAAATAACTCAGTTGTTTCCAAAAGTTCTTGAGAAGCTAAGAATTTAACTTTTCTTTTATATTCCTACCTCAGGAATGAAACATACTTCTTGATGATTGTGGCTAAATTTTTGGTGGTGTTAGAGTAAGGAATAACTTTTATTGGACCACTTGGTAGCTCAAGAAAAAATGAAAGAGCTCTTTTTTTTTTTCCCTCCTACTATATTACAATAAAGAATAGTACTAATAAAGAATATCACTTTTCCTTGTAAACCATGGTCTTCTTTATTAATACGAGTCTATTAGTCTATGTGGAAGAAACCTCTAAGTGAATATATTTCAATAATTTAGTTAAATGAGAGAAAAAAACCTGGGCTCTCATCAGTGTCTTCTCTGACATCATAATCTTTGAACTACTTGCAGGAAAGCTCACAAACATTTCAAATTACCTACAGAGGATATGGTTGACAGTAATAGTGAAAACAGACTAGTTTATCATCTCTCAAACGTCAATAAGAACCTGACAAGTGAAAGTATAAACCTTTTGCATCTTGGATCTCCCTCCATGCTGCCCTTGAGTTCTGCACTTTGCTACTGGATCTAAAATGTCACCAGTCAACACCCCAATTTTCTCTTTTGCTTTGCCATCAATTTGCCGTCACAGAATCACAGAATTACAGAATATGCTGAGTTGGAAGGGACCCAACATCTCACATAATGATGGTTTTTTTCAAGGCACTACTTTTTGTATGGGTTCCTTCTGCATCATGGAAGAGTTATTTGCTTTTTAACTCCTCTAGAATAGTCCCTCTTTTTTTCCTTTTCAGTTTGAAGAGGAGTATCATAAGCATAATCTATCTGACAGCCATCGAGCTATTTGATGTGTAGACCAAGATCTATAGGATATAAATGGCCCCTGAGAGCCTCATAAAGAAAAATTTAGTTTAAAATTGCTGAGATGGAAGCCTGGGTTTCTTGCAGTTGATGGATATTTGGTATTTACTTCAACAGGACCATGGCTCTATACGAGTATATGTTGAAAGACATTTAAGAATTGCTTTCACTAATTCTAAGTGTCTTTCTAGACCATTCTTTCAGTGAGGTAAAGAGAAGTGCTCAAGCAGACAATGGAAAATAGTTTGCATCTTCAGTTCAGAGGTCATCCATTCTTCTGAACATTCTTACTTAATCTTTGTAGAAAATTAACTGAGCAGGAGTCTGCTAAAAGTCTTTTTTTTCCCCACAAATTGCCATGGTTTATGTCTTAGTCTCACTTAAAAGCACATTATCCATACTTTGGGAAAACACTCCTGGATGTTGATACAAAAGGGCTATTTAAGTGATTAATTGATGTGTTGAATTTTACAGATTACAAAAATTCATCATATGACCAAAGCATGAAGTTTTTTTCATCAAGAGGGTATGCAGTCATCATTAAAAACTGTAGGTGATTTAGGAAGATGCAGTGGCTACTTAAAGTAATATATCAAATCTTATCTCAATGCCCAGTATTTAATCAGATCGCTCTGAAACTATCAAGCAAATCTGTAAAAGAGTCATATGTAGACATTAATTAGACAAAGAAGTTGTGCAGCTGACAATGCTAAAACACGCCATGGACAGGCTGACTCTTCACTGGTTTTCTGTACCTTAGAAAATCATTCAGAGTTTAACGCAGCCTGGTTAGGGAAGACGGGAAAGTCCACTCAGGGTCCAACACAGGTTGTAGGAAGTGAGGGAGTGAAACACTTTATTAAAATGGCTCCCCCTTATATAGAGGAGCTCAGAGAACTTTCTAGGGTATTACAAACAGGGGGAGGAGTTTGGTAAGGAAAGGGTTGCAATTGGATAGAGAACACAGGGAGAGGGATTACAATAGAATGTGGAGGAGTGAGACTCTTGTCTAGGAACAAACCATTATAAGGATGGGGATAGGAATTTACCATTCACCTTGTAAACATTAACATTAACTCATAGTTCTATTCAGTTAACTCTTCTTCAAATAAGTAAAGTCCATTATTTTAAACCAAATCCTCTTCTTCTGCTGCTTCTCTCAGGGCCACAGTCCATTGCAGGTAGGCTTCTTTTTCTCTTTCTTCTGTATCCACATCCACATCAGGTGTAAAATGGAATCAGACATGATGTGCTTACACAGGGCTTGTATTACTGCCCAAAAAACCTCTCATTACTGGCAGTGAATTCTTGATCAGATCTTCACAGTACTATCTGTGTCTTATATCATCTTTGCCAAGATTTAAATTATTGCACTACATAGTAGAGAACTGGGTTGAGTAAGGCAAAATCCTTAGCTGAGCGATCAAAGTCTCATTGACATAGACAATAGTGCTAGAGAAAAAGAAAGGAAGAACTCCATCTTCAGGTCAAGAATTTACCAAAAGTCCTGCCTATGTTTTTTTAAAAAAGTAAGTTTTAGTACTCAAGTTCTTAGTTGTCTTTGCAAGGCTTCCTAAAGAGACTATCCAAAGAAAGTTTTTCAGAACTTTTTTTCTTAAAATATACACTTGATTTTGAGATTTTGCCATTTTCATCCAAGATACATTTACCTGGTAAATATGTTATTCAAAACTGAAACAGCAGCTACTCATGCAAAATTTGTGGGGGATTCCTTTCATCAAACTTAAGTCCTTTAAATATTAAGAATTCTGTGCTGATTTTGAGGTCTCTGGAGACAAAGGTAGCTCCAAAGGCTGAATCACCTATGTTAGAAACCTGTCACAGCAAAGGATGAATTGCACTTTTCAAGGTGTCCCTTTCTCTTCACTGACAGTAGGAGAAGCCTAGCTGAGTAGCTTGGACCATGTGCAGTTTAGGTTGTATGTTACACTGACTAGATTTAGACAGCTGATGTTGGATCATATTATTTCCACCCTACTTACATATAGTCTATTTTAAAGTGCACCATGCTAAACAATTCTCACTGAAACCAATTACTGCACATTAGTTTTTGGTTATCCAGCTTTAGACTTAGGAGCCTGTGGCCAGGGCACGGCTTTCCCTTCACAAGTGGTCCTGCCTGATGTGCATACTGCTGTTGTTTTCCCTCTCCTCCTCCCCACAGTAATTTGTTGCTTCTTTTCAGTCACAGGTTACCATCTCTTCACCTCTGCCTGCAAAAGAGATCATGTGTGTGCTCTTTCAAATCCTTTGCAGCCAGGCAGGCAGAGGACAAAGGTGTTTGCAGTGCACCCGGTTGACTTTATCTGATACAGACTTGAAAGGCCCCACACACTTCTTCCATCCTGCAAAGTGACAGGGAAATTACCCTGAGAGCTGAGACACAGGCTGGAGGCAAAAAATATCTGCAGGTAGTGCAGCTACAGCCACAAATGCACATTTCACTTCAGAGGATTTTTAAGATCTTTAGCATTTTTCTTTCTTTTTTAAAGAGGGAATAAAAATATTTTTAAACTGTATGCCAGGATTTGAACAAATTTATAGTAACAATTTAAAATATCCTATTTGACATTTTGAAATATTGTTATTGGACATCATTATTATAATACTGAAAAAATGTGGGAATAAATAAATAACTTAATTATTTTTAGTGATGAATTGGAGTAAAAACAGAGAAAAAGTGTCTTTTGCAGTCTAAGGATAACAACATTACTCTTTTTAAGTAGTTCTTTGTCCTTAATTGATATTCTACCAAAGTAAAAAAGAACTTATTAAGAAAAATAATTTTCGCAAACCTCTTAAACTACTGAAAAGCAGATGATAGACTTTCTCGTCATGAATGGTTATAACAATTACCCTTCAAGGTAGGATTTGAATGAGTCATATAGCAATTACTGCATCAACTTACACACACTGAAGCCTTTTCTTATATGTTTTGACCTAATTTAAAATGAGAATTTCAATTGTGTCATAACCAGATAGTAGAACATTTTGTTCTATCTTTCATGAATGCATGCAGTTATGAATACATATTCAGTAAAACATTACTGTGGAAGAAGCAATTTTATTTCAAAACTACTGCATTTATTATGAAAACTTACATGAAAGGTCGTACTATTGTACATGAATAATCTGCCTTTGAAGAAAGAGCAAGGAAGGTTTTCAGCAGAGTAGTGATGTTATACTTTTCAAAGCTTCTAGTATATTTAATATGACATTTCACTTTCTGAAAAGTCTCTCTTGTTAGTGAGGGCATTCTTAAGCAAATGTATTCGGAAAAGTGGGTTATAAATGTCATAGTGAGCTTTCAACTTAAGCTGTCTTGCATAATATTAATTAAGCGGGAACATTAACAATATTATGCCACAAAAATATCATGACAAAGAAAAGAGTCAGCAGACTTCCTTTTTGGCACGTGTAGTCCCACTTCTAAAGCCTATGAATTGTTTTATTAGATGAATATAACACATTTTAATATAATTTTTCAATTTTGCTAAAAATTATAGTATTTGAACATGAAGGATTTATATTTGTGTGAGTATCTGAATTTGAATACTTAGAAAAAGAAGTGTCAGCAGTCTCAATCTATTTTTAGACTCACAAGTCTATTGTTTTTGAATGTGTTGGTGATTTAATGACAATACAGGGCAAGATGCTGAATCTTAAAAAGAGTATATTTTACTCCCAGACGATCTCTCTGTACAACTTTTTCTTGTAAATTAAGTATTGAGTTTTCTCACATTCTCTCTCTCTGTTGTCCCCTGACTCCTTTCATGTACATTTTCTTACAGAAGAGCTCAGAGTGTCCACAGTCGCCAGTTACCGAGAGGAGCTGTGTTACCACCAGCAGGAAGTGTTCTTCTATGCTATATTGTGCCTAGGGTAAGCAATTATTTTAAACCAACTATGTGTTCACTTCATATTTTACATCTATCTTTGCAAAACCATGAAGCTTAAGATCACAGAAGAACTGGTTAAAAAACAGACAGGAGAACACCCACACAGGTCAAAGAGATTTGTCTAAGACTTCTTTAGCATTTACCACAAAAAATTTAAAACAAGATGAAAAATAAATCCTTTTTATTCTAGGTATTTGACTTTGAGGAGCTGTTGGAAACCTGCAAGTCTGTCCCCCCTAAAACTTGTTATACATACGAAGAGTAAGGAACTGTGAAGAGATTAATCTGTTTTCAAGAGCAGATACACTGGGTTCTTGGAATTATATATCAAGCATACTATTTTTGTTGCTGTATTGTAGGTAGTATTTCAAAAAGGTACAAGAAAGCAGAAAGGACAAAAACATGCTGTGGCATCCCAAATGCTGGTTAGCAGCTGGAGATTAACCCACATAGTAAAAGAACTGAGAGAGTGCAGTTTCCTTCCAGCTGTGGTGTGTACCCTGCTCTGGTGTGCTGTTGCAGGGCTGCTGCTGGCACGTGTGCCCTCCATAGCACAGGAGGGAAAGGAGACTCACGGACAACCAGGGTTCTGCAGAGGTTTGGCAGGAGAGAGGGATTGGAAGAGCCTTTTTTGCTTGTGTAGAGATGGAAAGAGATTTGTTGTTTATTAAACTTCAGTAAAAGAAATCAGCTGCAGATGCAGAGAGGGTGTATGCAAAATATGAACAGAAAGATTAGCAGTTTTAAGAGACAGTTAGTAAGAAACTAATAGAGGGAAACTAGTTCATGTTGAAGAGAGTTGAAACTGACCAAATTTTCTTTATATTCCTGTGATGCAGTGAGTTATACAGTTGCATCTGTAGAATTTGGACTGCACTGCATAATAACTACTTACAATACCAGTAAGAACGTAATCTATTTAAAATGAAAATTTAAAATATTATTACAATATATTGGACTTGCATTTTTATCCCAAGTGGCCTTTGTGGAATTCAGACTGCTTTTCTGTATCCACTTTGAATATAATAATAATTTTGTTTCTTACTGTAAGCTACAATTGTCTGTGCTTGTGTCATTCCTATTCTACTCTGCCCAGGCTAATTACTGACAGCACTGTAGTGTTAGACTCCTCTATGAAGAATTCTGTATGCAAAGAGGAGAGTTAAAATTAGAGACCAAACAAGAAAATGGAGACTCAGATTGCTTTTAAAAATAAAGGTGATGTTTAGTAAGCTGCAGTTTATCTTTTGAATGAGAATAGGAGGACAACACAGGAACCTTAGACCTCAGTGAACTTTAACGTCTTTTTCCTTATACATTTGGAGAATGCTGAGAGATACAGGTGTGAGTTCTTTACATCTCTATCTGTAACTTCTTCTATGTCTTCCAAAAGTAAGACATGAGGTGTTCAACAGCTTCTCTAATAAAATAAAAAAAAAATATTCCTTGCAGGATCTGCAAAAATATTAATGAAAAATACAGAACATCCAAAAAAAGTAGTGCGGTTCATACTACTAAAAAGTAGACATCTACATTGTAAACACTTACATAGATACCCCAGATTCCTCTTTTATTTAATACAGAGAAACTGGCATTTTTAGGGCAAGAATGGCTGATCTATTTTAGATGTCAACTCTTAGATAAGATTAAATGTGCCATAAAAGTTCTTGTCAGTTTTGTTTGGTTTTTTGTTTGTTTCTTTCTTTCTTTCTTTCTTTTCTTCTTTCTTTCTTTCTTTCTCTCCTTTCTTTCTTTCTTTCGTTTTTCTTTTTATTGACTGTAAAATAGAGCACATTTCTAATTCAGCTACTGTTCAAAAGTGATCAACATTTAGTCAAATGTCAACATTTCATCATTAATTTTGGTTTGAGTGAGGTGGGGTTATGAAGACTGGTAGTGTTTACAGCAATGCCAAAAGGAATATCAGACACAAAATATGTACCTCAGCAGTGTTTTTCTATTACAGTCACCAGTCTATTGTTACTACAGCTCCTACTACACTTTTCGACTATTAAAGTTTTCACTGCAAAGATGGTGACTTTCAGAAACAATAATAAACAAACAAACAAACAAAATAACCCCACTAAGGCTTGTTCCACAGGACTATTGATACAGTCCAATCTTATAACAAGCACAGGGATAGCTTTCAGATTTCTTATTGGAGACTGCTTCATGACAAGTCACTTGCTGGACCTACAGCTACTAAGCGTACAAGGACTCCTGTGATATTCAGGCTGCAGATGACATGCTTGGGATCACAGACTGAAAGATCATCCTTCAGGGAGGTTAAAGATCTTCAGCTTTCTGAGGCTTTTACTGCTTTGTTATTTGGAATAAAATTTCAATATCCTTCCATGGCACATTTGAAAATTCAATTCCTCATATTTTCCCAAACTTTAAAAAGTTTCTAAACAGCACTCTAGTCACAAATTAGCTTGTGAGATTCATTTGCTGGATATTTTTTCAAGGGTCTTAAAAGTGCTCAGGAATTTATACTGGGTTTTCTTGCAAGAAACTATAAACCTGAGAAAGATTTATAGAATGCCAGTATATTACTAACTGAAAGTTCATAATTCTTTTTCCTGAAATTTTAGAAAATAATTTATTCTGTGAAGTAAAATTAATTTTCCTGGCTTAAAATTTGAAAATTCCAGTTATTATATGCAGAATCTCCTTCATGTGGTAGATATATTATGATGTTACTGTGAAATCACTAAACTCAGTGTTGAAATTCCAAAGCTGATTATGGTTCTGAAATTTAATTAAATTAACAAACATGATGAGTTTGGATATCATTTGTAAAATTAAATTTTCCTAGGCTACCAGTAAATGCTTTCATAAAATCATGCATCACGATTCTGTCTCATCAGCTGCAGTGTTAGTGCCAGTAGCTTCACAGTTTTTCTTTCGCCATCAACAGCTTGAAGGATAAGTTTTACTCACAATTTCCTTCCTTACTTTCAGTTTTCAGAAATATACTTTGATGGTGATTAAGGTTTTTATTCTCCCCGACCACTGGTTAGATCTTCTGCTATCCAATTTGGCTAAAACTGAGGAACTAACCCATGTTCATGATCAGTTTTTCTTCCATAAAGAACCTCTCTTTATTGTTTTGTTTAGCTTTGGAAGGTCATAGTCATTCCAAAGTTTTTCTAAAAGATAGAAGAAAATTGTTTTCAGTAATATTTTTTCAGTTATAGCTTCTGCCTTAAAAAGAGGGTAGATGCTGTGCATTAGTATTTTGGATACTACAGTGTTCCTTATGCATAAATAGGGTCTAATTCTCACCTAAATATGATTAAATTAAAACATTCATTATGTGCTCAGTTTATTAGTTCAGAAGAAAAGACATGATATGGAAAATATGATACATACAGTATTCAGACCTTGGTCCTAGGCTTAAAGAAAGAAATGGCAAAGTTCCTATTGACTCTAATGGTCCATGATCTGAGACTCAGGAAGAAGGTTGCAGAAGTATTTTTATTAACTGTGTAAGACTTTGACACAGACTGACAGGTTTAGACTTGTGTAAATGTTTTTCATTCCAGGCACTACCTTATGAATATTTCATATTCTCATCACTGTAGTGCCTCCTATGTTTCTCACTGTCATTTTTATAGCATGGCACCTATTCATGTAACAAACCTATATGGAATAGAAGAGTAGATTGTAAAAAAAAGCAATGGGAAAGTAGTGACATTTTCTCAAACACTACTGAGGTCAAAGATCAATGTCTCTTCCCTTTCATGTGACTTTGATATCATATTCAACATCTGTTATGAATTCTGCATCATCTGTGTTACAGGAAGAACAAAAAAAACTATGTACATTTTAGAGTCTTACACTTCTTTAATTGTTAGCTGAAAATGCTTTGCAGTGGCTGTGGCTTCACAGTAGTACAGCTTGTAATTGCTTGTAAACTTCAGACAGAGCTAGTCTTCCCGCTGTCACGCATGCATGCTGTCATTCAGAGCCAATGACAAGAATGATTTCTGTCCAATTAATGTTGAAATGTATACCTCTTTAAGCTGCAGAAATTCAGATATACTTGGACAGGAAGGAACTTCTATTCCTATGACTTTGTTGATGCAAAGCAACAGCTGAATTCCTAGCTGCAAGAAGACCTTGTCAACCTACTGTCTGAGGCTGATGAATTTTTCAATTCCGTTCTGCTAGTCTGCTAATAATAGACACTAGAACTTTAATCTTATTTATTTATTTGATCTTGCCTGTTTTAACTGGATAATTGTTGATTGTTAACTTTATTTGGCTTTTTCAATTAGCTTAATTTTTAGAAAATGTTCAGACACGGGGCTGGATTTTGTCTGTTACTGTTCTATAAAATAGGGGTGAATCAACAGAAATCAATACTGTTTACTGCACTGTCCTTTAAGGGCTGGATCCTGCTCCCATGAACTTCTATAGGAATTGGTTTAGGCTCATAGTTACAGATTAAAAAATATACACAGAAGATAAAATTTCTCCTGAAAAAAATGTTAATTCTGTTAAGCTTTATATTACAGTGGAGACATACTTAACAATTCTCAACATTAATGAATTAGACATACTAAAAAGGAAAAAAAAAACAGAACTCCAAACATTTTACCAGATAAAAGGGGGGGGGATAAGAAAAGAAAAAGGAGAAAGGGAGGTGGAATTGAGAGAAGGAGAGAGAGAATCTGGTTGTCCTTGGCTTGTTATATGAAGAACTTTGTACTTGGTTGGACTGGGAATCATTTTTGCTGGTAATGTTTTTTTCCTGGCTGGGAAATGGGTTAAGAATCTCTTTCCCTGGCAACTTCTTTCTTTTTTTGGTAGCTAGTTTAAAGAAACATCCTTGTTTATTTTGGCTGTCTGAATCTGCCTGCTGTAGACAGGAGAATCAGAAAGAAAAGGATGTAACAGCACATCTGCAACTGGGCGATCAATCACAGTCACACACTGCAAACACAAAATAATGTTTAAAAGTGTTAGCAATGATCTGCTGATATTGCAGATCTATTTTTCTTTCAGAATATGCATGTCCAATACATCACTGTTGAGAAGCTATACTTTCTTATCCAACATAAAATTATTTTAGTGCATTAACTCTGATAAACTTTAATTTGTAGATGTCTATTTTATCTTCAAAAGAAGGGAACAAACATCTTTCATTACTTCCCTCACCACCCTCCCTCCCCCAAACCTTGAACTGCATATTGATGTCCTTGACAACACAAGAATAAAATTCTGCATTAAGCTGCAAGGAACGATCCAGAATAATTAAAAGAAAGCTGCATCCTTTCATTTCTGTGCAGCCTTTGGAAAATTCATGCTGCGAGAAGAATTTCTAGCCATAGAGGACTGTGAATTGCACATGATAAATAACTGCGTAATCTTCTCCAACTCCTCCCATAGTGGGGTTGAAAGGAAGAAAAAAATTCAATCTTTAGGTCCAAATGTTGACAGGAGGGAGGGATGAAGTAACATTGTCTTATCTACCCCTTTAGTGCCATGAAAGGCACTGCATGCAAGCTGCCTGCAAACAGATGTCTTTAGGTTTTGAAAGAGAGGAGAGGGCATTGCTAGAATGGAGAAATGTTCCTCCTCACTAAAAGCCACAGGCATTTTCTTTACGTAGTTACTGTTGATGTTGGCAGAAGTGCCTTGCACAATTCCCACTCTGCACCTGTAAATTCCCTCAAGGCACGTTTGAAACCTTAGGAGATGGACAGCCAGGGACTACACATGGGCACAGTCAGGGCCTATGTGCGGGTGAGATGGTTTTTCAAGCATACCTCAAGGTCAGAGAATCCACGGGAAAAACATCCCACATAAGTCCCTGTGGGTTCGCAGGACTGCGGTCCCTGCTGGCTCTGTGGGTGTCCGGACCCAACCCCCCAACATTCCTCAGCACATGATGCAGTGGAAACTGTGGCTCGAGCCTGCAGATCATTCTGCCTGATTTTTGGCCACCCCATGACTTTTTTCCATGGGAGGATGTTAACTGAGCCAAAGTGTTTAACTGAATCTGGCAATTCTCAGCCGTTTGCTGGCAGCCACCAATTTGGTGAATCGACATAATTTGTGACACTCTCAGTATGGGAACCTAAATGGAGACATTTTCATTTTAAAATGAATTAGCCCAGCTCCTGTGAAGAAAAAAAATAACACACCAAAAAACCAAGGAAAAAAATGTTTTCCAGGGCTAATTATTTCTTGTGCCTGAAATGATGACACAGGCAGTATAAAACTGGGGGATGTAGTGGAAAACCACCACTCCTAAATAAGACAAACCAAGGCTGCCCACACCCATTAAAAATTCTAGGAAACAGGGATAAACTCCACAGTCTAAACTCTAACCTTAGCAATGTGCTGTGCTGTCAGGAAGAGATAGTACACAGTTACCCAGGGCAAAAGCAATTTCTTCCAGTCTTTCCTGCAACTTCTTTTCTTTGGGAAAAGAAATACTACTTTTTACTTGTTTTGCCCTCCCTTCTTCAACTGTTTTCTAAAGTGATTTCTTCTTTGACGTACTCATATGAATGTTGCACATCATAGCATCTACTCCAGCTGCCAAACTAGACATGGAGCTGGAACTACTATTGTTTGTGTTGTCTCCAAATTTAATGGTTTCCACTTGTAAGCCTGCTTTCGGTGTCCCCTGTTCTTTGGAACAAGAGTCATGGTTTGAGCACTTGCTCAGTAAATACTGCCACTATCAAAAGCTAATAATAGCTCTGCTTTTGAAAAAGTGCAGCACTCAGGGAAGGCAAACCATGGTGGAGTAAAAATCACAAATTAGTTTAGAGTTTACTCTCTACAGAAATGCTGTTCTGGCATCATACTCCTGCTGGCAGTGGCCAACATTCAAAGCGTTTCCAGAATGTTGGGGTTTGTATTTTCACCTCTGTCTCCCCTTGCCGTAGCTCTCAGCAGATTTAATTTACAGAATCAGCCTCAGAATCATCAGATTTACAGAATCATCACTTCAACTGATTTGAGCCCATAATTTTCTTTGTCTCTATGAAATTAATTTCACCATGTTAAAAAGTATTAAGCGTTCATCTTTCATAAGAAATGAAAATAGCTTGTGGTCTGGGATGTTATTTTTTCTTTCCATTTAAACATGAGAATCACATGAAAAATACTGGCTAGGGTCTAAAATAAGTAGATTCAGGACAGCAGGGAATTTAGGCAAAGGGAAAAGAGTCTTGCAGTGCTTTCTGTTTAGCTATGTATTACAGTTGAATGTCTGGTGTAAAGTCAGCATATTATATCAAAAATATAAGGCTATTGGCCAAATCTGCTACCATTTATATCCAATACCAACTCATAACAATCTTGAATAAAATTATATACCCTCAACAATCAAACATAACACCACTGAAATTAAAACATATTTCTTCACATGGGCACTGAAGTAGCATGGAAAAGATTTGACACAAAATAAATAAATATAGAACTTACTTACAAAACTATTGTTATTTGACCATGTACAATCTTCCCAGGGTGTCACTTTCCTAATAAATACTAAATGAAAAGTTCAAATACTGGAAAAATACAGAATCCAAGAACATCAGTAACAATGGTGTTCAAGGCCTTGTATTATGGAGCTCTGAGCAACCTGGTCTAGTGGAAGGTGTCCCTGCCCACAACAGGGAGATTCAAAATAAATGACCTTTAAGGTCTCCTGCAGCCCAAATCATTTTATGATTCTAGGATGATCTTCTTTGTATTTTGTTCCTCTTATTCTTCTCTTTGTTTACTGTGTACTCTCACAGGCTTTCCAATCTTTTTCTTTTTCAGTGATTTGACTTTTCGACCACTGAAAAAATTTGATCAGGCAAATTTTCATCTTAAAAAAGAGATTAAGCCAGAGAAATGACATTTTATTTAACAATAAATTATTTTTTCCTAAAGATAAAGGAAATTTTAATAACCATCTAGAATATCAAATGGAGTTGTAGATCATTGCCACATGAATATCAACAACAAAATAACCACAGAAACTTTTTATTTTGCTTTCTTTTGATTGAAAAATAGTTAGTAATATATTATGCTCTCAAGATTTGGTAATTTGATTCGATAAGTCTCTTACATCATATAGGCTGCTGGCTGCTTAAGTGATTTAAATGCTCATGTTCATGTTTATTAAGCTAAAGCTACTCTGCAAAAAACTAGATTCATGTTACTTCTTGCACTTTTCTAAATATATATTTGATGAGTTTAAATTTTTACCATGTTCCTTATTTTCTAGAGCTATTCCTGTGTGAGATTATTTTCCTCATTCTTAATGAGAAACTGTCCAGTACTTTAGTGGTTACTAACAAATGAAAAATAAATCTAGAGTCAAGTGTGACTGTTTTGCTAGAAAGAACAAGGGGAATCTTATGCAACAATCTCTACTGGTTGTTTTCAGACACTATCTAAGTCTCTTTGCACTTAGTTATGTCTGCAAAATCCATAAAATCTTCTTGTCACCTCAATTTCTCTAGTATTCTTCTTTATATATAAAGCTGAGTTTTGTGAAGTAAAACTATATCTTAAGTAAATTTTCTTTTAGTGTACTACAGAGTGAGGGGATTGATCCTGCTTTCTACATCAAAGCACATTCCTCTGGGGTAATTTGTCTCTACAAATCCTGCTCACAGTCTATGCTATTGGTAAGATTTCTGTGACAGAAAAGTTTTCTGAAATATGTATGTAGATAGATTGTATACATTTTGTCCATTATCTAACCGACATTTCTATGGAAGTTAGTTTTCCTGATTAAGAAAACTTGCTTAGTGTGTTGAAGAACACAATGACTAATTTGAATGTCCTACTAACAGGAGACAATGACTCAGTTAAACTTTAGATTTCAAAATACGATTGAAGTATTTCTATGTTTTCACATCTCTATAAATGCAATCGTAATTTTAATTAGATTTGGTATCATCTGTGTTAATTAAATTCACTCTGCTTCTGGATCTAAAGACAGTTTAAGCCTTGTCATTATTACAGAGGAACCTCAAGACCAAGGAACTATGCTAGGCTTTGGTTATGTAATTTCTGCTGCAGATACGAAAAGGTGTTAAGTTGCTTGGAAGACCATGGAGAACAGGTCTCTCTCTTCTTCTTAAGATCCAGAGTCTGGGAAACATTGAAAGTCACAAGCAGTGTTGTTGCTGGGAAAGATAACTGTGACAAATATTAGCCAATAGCTGACAACTCCTCATTTAATAGCAGGAGTAATACTTGACTTGATGCCTCAGAGCCTTGATGCAGGTCAAGTAGGCTGTTTGACCAGAGCAGCTTCACTGCTACCAGCAGTTTGCTTCCTGGGGAAGGTGTCTCTTTGTTTCTGCCTGGAATTAACCCTGGCCAAATGAAATTTAAATTTCCTCCATTTTCAAACAAGCAAATGTATTTCAAAGTAATTGTCATATTCTTTTTTCACTACCTAGAAGTTATTCATTGTTTATGTTATACATGTCCATATATACATTCAAATAGATAGATGCCTTGATCTGACCTTTCTTAAAAAAAAGGCAAAAAGTAATTAAAAAAATAAATATTTTTCCCCAAACATAATATTCAAAGGTAGCAGTTTGTGTTAAGGACCAGCAGAAATAATTTTATGTAGCCTAACTTCTAAAGGGTAGTTGAGTTTACTTGGTCATAAACTCATAGATTCAGATAATCCAGGCATATATAGGTCAAAGTACTCACCAAGGAACAATAAAAGCATGTCACTTCTGTTAGCTGATCTTTTAGAAGCTGTCTTCTTGTCGTCATTTCAGGCCTGGATCTTCTGGTTTTCAATGGAATTGTTCCATTTTATCTGAGATGTAAAATTCTTTGAAATGGAAATCCTAAATCATTACCTCTTGACAGCTTCAAAGGATTGATAGCCCACTTTGAATCTCTTTGAAGTACTTATTTCAAATTAAAAAATAAGTTACCTTGAAAGAAGACAATTATACCTTGAGCAATAGACATTACTTCTGAAAGGTTTCCTGGTCCGTGAGCGTCTTTGAAGTAAATATTGTTCACCAATTGTACCTCATAGTTTAACCAGTAACAAGCACTCACTTGTAATACAGAGATGCAGTCTGACATTCTAATAGTCAAAGAGGAATTACAGTTAGGTTTAGTCACTATGTACGGTGTTATTCCAAATACGCAAATTCATTTGAGGAGGTCAGGTATTACAGGAATAGCAACAGAAAGATGTCTTCCAACTCTCAACTCCATCTCAGACTACAAATTGCGGGATTAATTTAGCTAAGGAATACAATGTTTCCTTAACCCCTTCTCCAGAGAAAATTAGTTGCTTATTTTAACTATTTCTTTACTTACTTAATCAATAAATAAGTCCTAAAATTCAAGACCCATAAGTCCTATATTGATTAAAATAATGTTCAGCAGGAGAGGTGCTGTTTCTGAAATTTCTATGTCAAAACCAGAGTAACAAATTATCAGGGTTTAATTTCTACATTCTTAATTTTTTTGTTAAGAAAATGATACATTGTGATTAACTTAGATTTATTGGTTGTTTTCTTCTACTTCTTTATATCTTGATTATTTCTTTTACCCCATTTTTAGTCATAAAAGCAAAGAGTGGGTGTGAAAAAAAGCAAACTCTAAAATAAAGATTTTGCATCTGATTGGTAACCTTTGAACAAATGAATAGCCCTTCTTTTTTAGAACTTCAATTTTATTATAATTTTTACAAATTTTCATGATCTGGGTATATAAGAGAAATTAATTATGTATCTAAGAGACAAATAGGATTGAAGTGGTGTTTCTTCCCTTTTCACACAGTACCTGTGGGAATCCCAAATATAGCAAATGACCTGTTCAGTGAAATCCCTGGTCATTGCTGACTGACATCTATTTTCAAAGTTTCCTTGCCACACAACATTTTCAGTGTGTTTAGAAGAATCAGCAGGCTTGGGTTGACTGAAGAACTGATAATAAAGGAAGAACAGGCATCGTGTCATCTTCACCATGCAAACTATATTCTTGCTTCAAAGTAGAGTTAATTCCAGCTCTTTTGCAAGTTTATACAATTGGCAGGTTAGAGTCATGATTTTCATGGCTGGCAAAAACCCACAGGGGAACGTTGGACACGATATCAGGAGAATTCATGCCTCCTTAAGAGGAGGTAAGCAGCTGGCAAGCATCAAATATACTATGATCTGGGCTTTACTCAAGAAACATTATCTTGACAGTATATAAACTATCTTTACAACCCACTCTCTAGCATTCCATTTCAAGGGAAATTCCTACAGAAGATGACAAAATAAAAGCCATTCAGGAGGTGTTTCATACTTTTCCTCCAAGGGAAATAAAAGAAAAAAAATCTCATAGGATGATTCTTAATCCCATATACTTTGATATAATTAAATGCAACAGTATTGAAATTACTCAAATTACGGACCCTGCAGATCAAGATCAAAATGAGATTCAGTCCATTTTTACTTGTGTTGATAATGTTAACCCACTTATTCAGGTACCTCCTTGGTTTTTTAACTGGAAACTGATTTACTGAAACAAAATACAACTTCTTTCTAGCTGTTAAAATAGTAAGTTAGGTAGAACATAAGAAACATAAAACAATATTTTTTTATTAAGCATGACAAGGGAAAATTATTAAGTGAGCTGATGTTCAAATAATGATGTCCAAATGCTGATCTTATTATTCTTTCTGATAGTGACAGTAATGAATAACATAAAGTATCAACTCAAAATGAATAGAGTGAAAGTCAAAACAAAGGAATCCCACAGCATCATAGAACACATCACTTACACAACACAGCATTTAGGGTGCTGACTAAAACTGAACAAGAGGCAGGGAATGACATGAAGAAGTGCCCTCATCTTTCATTGTTTCTCCCCTTCCATACATAAAAATAAACCCAACTATCTGAATTCAAACTTTGGATTGAAAAAAATTGGCAAGCACACTGAGCATGTAAGCATATTCTTTCTTCGTACCTAATAGAATACCAGTTCTCCTGAGTGCTACAGACAGAAATAACAGATCCCTGGGTGTCATACAAATATTTCTGAAAATCAAATATCTCCTTTTAGTGTAATCCAGAGTATGGACAGAGGTCAGTAGTTATAACAGCCAAAATTTCAAGTCACTGGGCCAAAAATCTTTGTTTATGTGTATGCAAGAGTCATTGACCTCAGTGTACTGAAGTATTTAAAATACCAGTTGAAGGCTTACCCTGTGATGTACATCGAGTCTGATTTGTAAAAAGGTACATCTATTGCTTCATCTCTTTCCTCTCATTTAGGGTGCGAGTCAGGTCTTTTTAGTTTTCAAGCCAAAAATTGGAAGACCCATCAGACTAATAATATGGATTAAAACCAGTAGCTTTTTTTGCTATCAGAAAACTTATCACTTGGAGGAATTGCAACATACAGTATGAAAATTTCCAGTGTGAGGTGTGGGTGGCTCTTGTAGTAATTCTTTATTGCTGGAGGTCGTTCCTCTCAGTCAACCGCCTTTTACATAGTCCATAGTTTCCATCAGCTCTGTCTAGTTGCTTTTGAAACAAGATCAAGTTTTTCTCGAAGGTCCAAAATTGTTGCCTTTCTTTAATCACCTTCTCACATATCTGAGTTGCCTGTAAAGTAAATAAAATAAGGACAAGTGTGTTTAAAAGAATGGTTTTGCAGAGTTTTCTCAACTCTAACTCTGTTTGCCCATAGACGGCCTTATCCATTAGTCACAGCCTTTCTTTTTCCTCAGTCACAGCCTTTCTTTTTCCTCATTACTTCTTTCTGGTTTAGCTCAGTTCTATTTCAAACAGTATATAAAAAATATATCCAGATGTCTTCCTAGTATGCCACCAATCCTATAAGCACAGAGATTGCATACATATTTCAGAAAATCACAGTGAGTAGATAATAGAGAGAACATAGCTAACTCATTTTAGCTAATGTAGGACTGTTTTCCATGATATACATTTAGTTCTTTATGTCTGTCTTATATGAAATAGCTCCTGAAATAGAGTTTTCTCATTTCCTTCAGGAGACACATTCCTAAACCAATACATATTACGTTCTTAAAATTTTCCTAATATCCAACCTATACACTTTTAATTAATTTGATCCTATTGCTGTTGGATACATCCCTCCACAGTATACCTTCTCTTTTTGTACATATTTGGCAAATATCTAGATTGCTTAGACCAAATCCTCACTGAAGCCAAGTTGATTTAAACCAGATGAGTATCTGGCTCTTTATGTCTACTAAATCAATCGCTTTAAATTTTTCCACACAGCTTACTCTCTATAGATCTCTGTCCTCTTGCAGCTATTTTCCTGATGGTTTTAATATTTTTAATTTTTTTTAATTTCATTTTTGTTTAATTTAATTTCTGTTGACTTTTATTTGTTGGGTTTTATTGGTTGGGTTTTGGTTGGTTGATTGGTTGGTTTTGATTTTGTTTTTTAGGTAAGGACAAGACCAGAATGAGGACTACTAGTCCAGATACAGTCAATGCTTGGTAAAATAGAATGGAGCTTTCCTCTCTCTGCTGTTGATTTGATGTCACCGTTAACATAATAGACCCTATAATTCTTTTAGCTGCCATTTGCATATTCTGACCTTGTCCCTGGAATTAGAATTCCAAGGGTTATTTTTAAGTATACATTCCCTCTGAATTTCTATTTCCCTTGAAGAGTTGTGGTTTGGAAAAGGTATACCTCACAGGTATAATGCTATAAAACATCATTTATTTGTGCTCTCACTTGAATTTTTTTCTAAGGCAGGGAACATGTGAATTCATAAACCTGGGACACATCTTGATGTGTGTATGGTATAAAGTAGCCATGCTGAAACAGCACCAGGGATATGACTCTTGATGAATGAGGTCTAAGTTTGGCATGCTTTAAAATGCTTCCTTTCAGTTTGTGCTCAACACTTTGAGTGCACAGATTGCTCAGTTGTATCCAGTCGCCACAGAGGAATTAGGTCCAGATATAGGGCTATGTACTCTGCTTCTCCCTACAGAATAAGTACTTACCAAGCCCTGTAACTGCTAGCCCCAGATTTCAATCATTTCCTCTGCTTAAATTTTGCTGTGTTTTTGTTTCATCCCATTAAGCAATAGTCAGTTGATTTTTAACAGACTTCATGACTCATTTTATGTAATGTTATCCGTTTGTTTTCTTTAAAGAAACATATAGTTTTATTCATGCACAGTACATAGAGTATCTCTGACATATTTTTTTGACAGTCCAGTTGAGCCTAACTCTAAGCATAGAATTTCTGGTCCTGTTCAGTTGACTCTTATGGCCTTGAGATGTCTGGCAAAGACCTTAAATGCTACCTAACTCACTTAAGGCATAACATGATCTTAGCCGAAGCAGTTATTGGTGTAATAACTATAATAACTATAACTATAGTGTGTTATATATTAATATATATAACTATATATATAGTTATATATATTAATATATATATAACAATAACTATTGGTGTAATCAGTCCTAAAACACACTCATGAATCTCAATTTTGTTGTGTACTTCCTGCAGTTTTTAAGCTTAGTTTTGTCTGCTGGAGAAAAAGAAGGATGAATGCTAGTTTCCTGAAGGAAAAATTAATTTCCAGCTAGTATCCCTGAGGTGCAGATATGTTCTTGTAAATCTCCCTGAATCTTCCAGGACTTTGGAAGCTGCTCCAGGATCGGAGTTCTCAGCTTCTCAGAAGTACAGACAAAACTAAATTTTGTGGAAATAGTAGAGCAAGGACTGAAAGAGAGGGAAGACAATAGGATTGTGAGAATTCATACACAAAAGCAGAAAAGAAAGAGATGTAGAAGGGAACAGAAGTGGCAAATTCTGCTCCTAAGATTGAGGGACCAGAAGAAAGAGGCTGCAGGCAGCTGCTGCAGCCCCTGTATGGGGTTGAAGGGAAAAAAAATAGCCATGATTTCACCACTGCTCACAGGGACAACATGAGTAGCTCTTGCAGAACAGGGAATTGGCTTTTTGGATCACAGATTATTTGAGTAGCCAACGGAAAGAAACTACTACCTATTCTCTTATTTACATGGTCTCTTCTCCTGCTACATAGGAATTGAAATGTAAAATCTTATACTATCTTATTTTTTCCCATCTACTGTGAAAATTGTCAAGTATCATAGCCTAGACCCTAACATCATTATATGAAGACTATTTGATTCATAATCTTAAGAAATGCTATATAAATGATGCAAGGATAAGGAGTCGCAAAACAGATCACTGATGAGCAGAGGGCTGATTTGGAGCTATTTGGAGTTAGTATGGGGGAATTTGCTTTTATGGTATAGGTAACATTTATCTTGCATTTCAGAGGCATACTATAATAACAATGTCTGAAGATGTAAATAACTCAAAACCAACTTGAAAATAGCAGTTGTGTACTGACAATTATTAGCTTCTCTGCCTTTAATGTGTCTGGGATTGTATTTGATCAGGTTTGCCAACTCTATTTATGTTGTATTCAGTGCTGGTCCAACACTGCTAAATTTCTAGTTATATTCACAGTTCTTGCTGTTATATTCTTCTGGTATCATTGATCTCATGGTTACAGTGTGTATGGAAAGAATAATATAGCTTTGTTTATGTTTCACAGCTTGGTAGTCATAGTTATTGTAATGGCAGGGTAGGAACAATTCTCAGAAAGAATATCCCTTTATTTTTTGAAACTTTACTGCACTGCTAACTCATCTAACTCTTATTCACACTTTGCAAGGTGTTATAATTGAGTCAAATGATTGATTATACATCTGAAGATAATCTTGGACATGAAAACCACAGGATTCAAAAGGCATTCCTCTCTTGGAAATACAGCCCTGTTAATGCAAGATACTGCTTTAAGTCTTCCCTTCCCCTTTGCGTTCTACTAGAGTGTTCATTCAGAGTCCACTTAGGTAATCTCCCTCTTCATTACTACATTTCCACACTGTTTATTATTTCAAGTAGCCTGAAGACATTTTGGTAAAAAGAGCACTACTGCATGTGTCCTTTCTTGGAATCACAAATGATTTTAGTTCCCTATTTCTGAGGAAGTATTTTGCCTGCAGTATTTCTAAGTCACAGAGGTCATGCATAAAGTTTTGTCACACTAAACTATTCAGGTCAAGGAAGATTAAAAAAAAACAACTGACAAAAACAAACCTCATCCCTCATCTGTAATGATCAGCTTCATTGAGTATGTTACAAGCGTCCTCATTTCCCATTCAGTAAGAGCCAATTATCATTAATCTGCTGAGTTGGAAGTCACCTCACATACTAACGAGTTTTCTGATCCTCTGACTTATAAACAGCTTTACTCATTTTCTAGCATCATCCCTTGTGAAGTTACAAAGATTCTCTGTGCTGGCAGAACTTCTCAATTCATATATATATAATTCCATTAATAAGAAAATATATTTGAAACGTAAAGTGATGTAGCTGACTCAATAACATCTGCTTTGCTTTTTCTTACAGGCTGAGATTTTACATAAATTTACATAGCAGAATCACAGAATCACAGAATCATAGAATGGGTAAGGTTGGAAGAGTCAAGAAGAGTCATCCTAGAGCATATTACACAGGATTACATTCAGACAGTTCTTGGATTTCTCCAGTGAGGGATACTCCACAATTTCTCTAGGCAATCTGCTCCAGTGCACCATCACCCACACAGTAAAGAAGTTCTTCATATTCGGGAGGAACTTCTGTGCTTGTCACCATCAAGAAGAGGCTGGCTCCATCCTCTTGACATCCTCCCTTCAGATACTGATAGACATTGATGAGGTCCCTTCTCAGTCATTTCTTCTCAAGGCTGAACAGGCCCAGCTCCCTCAACCTTTAAGTTCCTTAATTATCTTTGTCACCCTCCACCAGACCTGCTCCAGGAGCTCCATGTCCCTCTTGTATTGAGGAGCCCAGAATTGGACACAGTACTTCAGATGAGCCTCACAAGGTTTGAGTAGAAGGGCGCGATCACTTATCTCAAACTGCTGGCAATGCTCTTCCTAATGCTCCCCAGGATACCATTGGCCTTCTTGGCCACAGAGGCACTGCTGGGTCATGAACAGGTCCTTCTCTGCAGAGCTGCTTTCCAACCGGTCAGCCCTCAGCCTGTACTGGTGCATGGGGTTATTCCTACCCAGGTGCAGGACCTTTCATTTGCCTTTGTTGAATTTCAGACAGTTTGAGAGTGCCCATCTCTCCAACCTGCTGAGGTCCCTCTGAAGGACTGCACAGCACACTGCAGTATCAGCCACTCCTCCCAGCTTTGTGCTGACAGTGAACTTGCTGAGGAAACATTATTCCCTTCAACCAAGTCAGTGATGAATAATTTAAACAATACTGGGCTCAATATTGAACCCTAGGGGACACCACTAGTGACAGGCCTCCAAGTAGACCCTGTGCCACTGATTATGACCCTCTGGGATCTGCTGTTCAGCCAGTTCTCAATCAATCAAATACAAATAATATACAAATATTAATTGGAAAATATAATGTCAAGTACTGAGACTCTCATTTGCTGTTTTGCTTTGTTTGGGATTTTTTGATTTTGTTTTAGTTTTGGTTTGGTTTTCTTAATCTTGTGATTCAAAAGAGAGATCATAAAATCCATTTTCCTTGTGATAGTTGTTTCAATGTAGAAATTCATGAGTGGTAAAGCAGTGAAATTCCATCTGCTGAGAAACTTTGCATTAGTTCCTGACTATTTTGGCTAGGCATCTTCTCTTCTATTTCTTTCGTAAATTTGGAGTAGAAAGCTAGATACAGCTACCCCAGTATCTACCAGTGGCTGACAAAGCAGATCTTTGATAAGAACATTCCTTAAAGTTCATGAAGGCCTGACAAAAGTAACTTACAGTGGAAGATCACTGGAAGAGTTCTTACCAAGGCAAGTAAAAAGTGCAACTAGTATTTCTGCTTAGCAATTACAAATTTAACAAGACATTTACTAAAGAATACACTAATTTAAAAAAGAAAACAGGTTTCTTATCTTTAAAATATGTTTTGACTCAAAATAACTAGTCAAAATATTACAAAATAAAAAAGAGCTACAAACTATTAGTGATTTTATCCTTTACCTTGATCTCATCTCAGGAAAAAAAGTTAATAATTAATCAATTTTAATGTTCACCTTAATGAAGTAGAATCTAACTGCTTGTTTCTAAATCATGAAAAGATATTAGACAAGGGATGAACATAACAGGTGTCGGGTGATTTGAATAAAACCCAGAGATCAGGCTTGCAATTACCTGTTAAAATTTAGTAACTCTATTCACATCCTGTACATTTAACCACATAAGCAGTACTTACATGCTTAAGGTAAAAATTAAAGGAGAATAAAACTACTTCCACAATAAAATTTTAGGCTTTCAAGGGGTGTATTGCTTTTTTTTGAATGTAATGTTTTGCTGTGACAAAGTTTCTGCCTGCTTTTTCTCTGCTGCTTTTCCTGTGGATCCCTCTGCTACTGTTGTTCCTTCGGGCCATGAAGTGTGTGAGAGTCAAAGTCTTATTCTCAGGGGGAATAAACAACCCAATTTTAGTGCTCAGAAGGGTGAAAGGCTGTTGGTCACTAAGCACTTCCAAATGCTACCAATTAATTTATTTGGTGCACTGTGCAAGGAGTATGGAATACAGAAGCCAATACCATCTTATTTCAATATTTCAGGCTTGGTCATCCCTCAAAGTGGCTCATATAATAGTAAGCCAACAATAGTTTGGAGATTGGCAAGTCTGGGGTTTTTTTCAGCTCAAAATTAACATGACATTTATACCATTTTCAGCTCCCTCATGTTTTCAATCTAAAGCACTGGTGATGTCTCTCTGACCTTTTAATCTTCTTTCCCATTATAACATTCATGCTTATTACCAAAATCTTTATTTTTATACGTACATGAAATTCAAAATTATAAGCAGTATTTGATAATTCCTGCAATAATGGTATCTTGTCAAAGGCCAAAGATTGACTGTAATCTAAATAGGACACTGCTGGGAAGGATGTTACAGTAAGCCCACCAGAATTAGCTGTTTTCTTCACTGGAAACTTTTCATGAATATTTTGAAAAACCATGGCAAGCCTGAATGTTGTAGTGGATTTGCTATAAAGCACTGAATTTAACCTCTAGAATTTTGCTTCTGCTGGTGTTAAGATATCCACTGGGTTTTTAATGACCACAAACATAACCTAAAGTGTAAATGTTAGGGTTTGAGGATTTATGCTTTCTTCTTTAAGCCCAAAATCTTTTGAAATTGGTATGGGAAGCTTTCAGTAAGCCGATTTCTGATGTTATTTCATTCAGCCTTTTCCTGTTACAAATTGATTCACCTCTTGGTCTTCCGTGTTGCTTGCACAACACCTGAATAGAGAATTGCAGGGATTTCTGTTTATTTTAAAATAAATTATTAAAATAATCCTTTTTGGAACAATGAACAAACTTCAGATCTCTGTTTTCATTCTGGTTGAACTGCCATTTGAAAGGATCCAATCAACAATAAATCTAAATCCTCCCATGTCCTGTAAAGCCATGAAATGTCTGGACTGTATCAGTGCTTTTTGTCGTCATTAAGTCAATGGAAATGCCAAACTGGAGAAATGAAGGAATTCAACCTTGTTTGAAAAGGACATTATAGCTAAAGAAAGAACTGTTATGCAGTTAAAATTAACAGCTAAAACCTTCTTTTACTTAGACTGTACAAACTACATCTTGATTTAAAAGCTTGATGAAGTTAAATATTTTTACTGGCATCCTGCAACACTTCAGACAGTATGAGACTTCAAGAAAATGAGACTGCACTCAGTCTGGCATCTAGGAACATCAGTGGTCTAACCACAGTTACATTTTTTGTAGGCATCATGGAAAAGGAGAATTTTAAGTGATGTTTTGGAAGTGAATAATGAAGTGGCACTGTGGGAACACTTCCTAGGCATCAAGAGGTAGCAAGAAACAAAGTACAAAGTCTTTTGTTTGGGAAAAAAAATAGCTTTTGGCCAGTGGAGAAATGTCACAGTGGAAGAGAGGCCAGATTCTCAATGGTAAGAGAGACATGATAGGCAACATGGGGCCGGAAAAGAAAGATCTCAAAGCTGAACATAGATTACTTATGCAAGATATAATAGACAACAGACAGTCAGAGAAATTACATGAAGAAAAATTTAAGATTTTAAAGGAGAAATATTTAGACAAAAGAAGTGAAGAGACCTCTTCTGTTCTTATTAAGAACAGAATTCTTAATCTTATTAAGTCCCCTCTGGGACCAGTTTCAATTTCCTGTGATGCCATATAAGATCTATGTTTTTGCCTACATCCTAGTGTGAGAGGGAAAAAAAAAATGTTTAAAGTGTGAGTTTTATCCATCCTTGATTTTCAAGTCTAGATAGAAAAAGTCCTGAGGATCCCACTCTGACTTCCTAGTCCTTCTTTGGACAAGATATTTAACATTGATGATATCATGAGATTAGTCAGAACTACCATAGGGATAAAGAAAGGATTGAGCTAGTCATATTTCTTCCCAGGAATGAGCCAGGAAGCGGATCTACCCCACTGAGGTATATCACTCCTATGGATCTCTTTTCCAAGCCAACCCTTAAGATCTGACAGTTACAAAATGGAAATGTTATTACTTTCAGCAGAAACTCAGTCTGCAATTTATCAAGAATTTTTCTAAAAAATTTTAGTAAACTTCAGTGATCACCATCAGACCATTCTACTTCTTGTTTTAGTAAGGATGAATTGATGTTGTCTGGAAGGTAGATTTATTGCTTATGAATTTTGTAGAACATAGACCAAAAAAGCCATCAAGCAATAGATAAATTTTGCAGATTAATTAACTACAGTCTTTAAGGCTATCAAAAACTGATTTGTTACATTTTTTACTTCTAAAATATTAACACTTTAATGACAAGAATTCTCCATTCCCACAAACTTTTAAGTCAATGAATTCAAAGTTAATTCCAAATTGGTGGGTTTGGTATAGAGAAAGACCAGGCAAGAAAAATGGAACATTACTTCATTCAGGGATTGGGAAATAGATATGGCTACTATTTATCAACAAAACTTTATAACATGCTGTCAGATATTGCACAATATGAGGATTGGTACAACATGACCTGCCCTTACTCTAAAGAGTTAAATTTAGATAGTTCAAGTGAAAGCAGTGTCTCATACAGTGGTTAAGGTTAAACCAGACAGGAAATGATCACCAATGTGCAGTGCACATCTACCAGGAACAACTACAATCCCTATGGAAGCTGCACCACACACAGAAACAAATTGTTGCTTCAGTGAAAGGAAACCAGTGAAACTTACTTTCATTCAGATATAAATTCTTTCTATCTTGATCCTATCACCTGAGTAGCTCTAACTCTACATATTATTTTGCCTCTATCGGTTTACTAGACTATTTCTATCCTAAACTATATGCCAATTGGTCAGCTGCACACTTGTTAGCTGAATTCTGCCTGCTGTTACCTCAGTGGTTTCAGCTGTGGGCAAGTCCCTGGCCCGTCCTTACATTTTCATAGCATTTAAAGCATTTATCATTTTAGACTCTACCTTTCTTTAAAGTATGACTAAAAGTGGTCAGGTGGATCAAAACCCGTTGGAAAAACAGACTGAAAGACACACAGACCTAAGATTGCGTTCTTGGGCACCAGCCTAGGGTAAGAGCCAAGATGGACTAGGTCATCAGCACTTCAAGGAGCTCCTAAGAGAACAGAATTACACAGTCTTACAGTTCTACAGCATCCTTCTTAGCCCTATATTCCAGTTTTATCACAGCATTACTCGTGCTGCTTTTTGGCAAGAACATTCTCTCTAGGGAAAATATGGAGTGATGTTTAAAGCGTTAACACTGAGTACACTAATAGGTTTATACATCTATGTTCATAGTCTTTATATCTGAAGACCAAGTTATTTCCACCCAAATCACATATTCTATGAGTAGGAAAGAAAAAGTAATAGTGTTTATTCCCTGAAGAGGAGAGTAAAAGTGGTTTTTTGTTGCCTTAATTATGTCAGTCTAAGTGATGCTTAGGTTAGCTCAGAACCCAAATAAGTTACACTAGTGTAACATAACTCTTTCACTAACTGACACATCCTATCACTGAATGCATACACCATTATATTGATTTTGATCATATGGATTTTGAGGGAAAATAAGAAAACATAAGCAAAGATATTCTCTTGCTTCTCATAATATCAAAATAATCATTAACTGATGTGTTCCAATCATTTCCCTGCTATGATGAAAATAGAAGATCAATAGGACATAGCAACAGTATCAAAAGTTATAGGAATTGGCTCTTTTCCACTCTTTCAGAAATTATCCCCAGGAAGAAGATTTAGATTTAGCCTAAATCTAGATGTGTTTATGTTTTTTAAGTAGAAGTTTGAATAGCTTTTCATATTGCTGTTGACAGCTTTCTTTTTAGGAATGGGTGTGTAATGCTTCTCAACACAAAATACCAACCCAGTGGGGAAACAAGAGCAAACAAAAACATCCTTTTTTTTTTTAATCTCCCAGTTTCAAGTAAACTTTCATATAGACAGATATTTCAGACTGGGCTGGATTTTAAAAACAAAAGTAAATAGAATACACTTGGGCAGAATAGAAGCTCCTAGAATAATTAAGACTGTTATAGTTAGGTCACTCCCCTAGGAAGGAGGAAATTAGGCTTTTAAATTACTGCTCTGTGGGACTCACTTCAAGGATTTGAATCTCGTTGTTGCTCTTTGTAGGTGAGTACCCTAGTCACTGAGCTATTAGCTGTGTTCTCTCTGTCACTTATTGATGGAAATATCCTTCTATGTGCATATAGTTAAAGATGTGTTGAGAAAAAGTTACATTTCCATACAATCATTTTTGTAAATTCAATTTTAAACACCCTAAATCTAAATATTCACAGCTGGCTCTGCATTGATTTCCATCAATCCAGCAATTTCTTCTATTTAAATATATTTTTGTTACCTCCAGCTTCACTGCATTACTCTATCATGCATTACTACCAGGCCATATTGCCTGCAGAGATAACTGAGTTGCAACAGTGGGCAAACTCTCATGAGGATACCTAAAAAAGTATATAGTCCTGCTTCTGAAAACAATGCAAATATTCTGTATATCTTTGTTTATGGGGTTATATAAAGTATATTGTGGTCTGCTTAGTGCTGAAAGGATTCACTGACAGATTATAGTCACCTAAAAATCAAACTTCTAGGTACCGACTTACTTAAAGTGTAAAAAGGAGAAAAACATGCAAACAAAATAATTAGAAAGTACTGATATACCAGAGTGATACATTACATCAATTAGAATTAACTAATTTAATATTCTTTGACTATCGAGTGGTCAATAATTTCAAAGAAATCCTAAGAAAGGCTATTATCAACTAACACAGAGAAAATCATTGTAAGATAAGTTACAATGGTTAGGAGTAGCTTTGTAGCTTAAAACAGGAGAGATTTCTTTTTTCAATTATCAGAGGTAAAGAGTTTAAATTCAACAGTCAAAATATTTCATTTCCATCTAAAATGTCAAACTCTTTATTTCATGTACACTTTTACAATTTTTATCCACAAAAAGCCTTTAATATTCCAAAAGCCTTCTCACTCTAGACAGAAAGAAACAAGCAAATATGGTAATATTGGACCTACTGAAATGGCAGGAATTCCCATTTTTAGACAGATCTATCTATAAGATACTGCTTTTATTGTTTTTATTAGAGTGACTGTTTCCTTGATTCCTATAAGAGATTAGCCATGAGCAAGTTGTGAAAGTGTGAGGCAGAGATAATGCATATGTATTTAGAATATTTGCATTTCATAATTGAGAATCTAGATCCTAAAGCACAATTTGAAGCACCTTGAAAATAGTTGGCTACATTGTGAATAGTGCCAATCATGCATATCCCCGTTTGGCTGTACAAATCTGAAGAATTTTAAGGATCCTATAATTTCACCCAAGTGTTTGCAGAAGTATATATCCAATATAGTATATCTATTTTAATTTACATGGCTTTACATTTGTAGAATATTTTGCTGTCACCTTCTAACCTGATATGATTCCCTATGCAATAAACTAGTTTTCAAAACCAGTTAATTATACCATAATTATGTCCTATTTTGGATGCAGTTTCAAGTGTTCCATTAGTTTCCCAAGATGTCTCCATTACTTACATAATTTTGTCAATTTGCACCATTGACATTACATAATCTAGACGTTATTTTAGTCAAAGCTGTAGCTTTCGGCTCCAAAATTCCACTTCCCTCATTTACAACAGATTTCTTCTTCTGTTTTTCAATTTATTTGTTGTAGTTTTTTGTAAAGATTGAATTTTTAACTTCATGTTTGCATGCAACATGGCATTGCTGAACTTGACATTATTGTTTACAACTGTGGAATATCTTTTGGAAAATATGCATTTCATCAATAGGTTGGCATGTTACCATTTTCAATGAAAAAGTTCTCAGTAAGTCAGAAAAGTAAATTGTGGGCTTGAGTTTTTGCTGATCACTTTTTCCCAGCCTCCTTTTCCCCCTTATTCTTTTTTTTTTTTTTTGGTGTATGTGTGTGTTCTGCCATTTGCTTGGAAGTAACAGTGCCATATATTAATTAAAAAGTTGATGGAAATGTTTTAAGCTTGCTTCTGAAACTGTGATTCATTGTAAATATGGGTTGACAGCAACCCATATTCTTTGCCAATAGATTTAATATGGACTATTGTCACTTTGATACTCAGCTTCACAGTAATGTCCAAAAAATTGATAATGTGGTTAAAAAAATATTTCAAACACCTCTAAAAATAAATCTCTGTTCTGGAGTACTTGTGTTTATTGGAAAAAAGGTAAAAATTAGGAGATGATATTTCTGTTAATCCACTTAAAGAAATCAGTTAGAATTTAGGCACTGCTGCGCTAGGCCCTGCACAGAGACTTCACTTACATATTGTTCACTGTAGCTAGAAGTAATAGTGTGTTTCCATACAAATCGTGTATATAATGTGCACTAGAAGTCCACTACACTGACCAATGGATAAGTACAAAATAAGCACATGGATATGATAATATTCTGCACTAATTTTGGCTGGGAGTTGTTTTTTTTCATGGCTTGTATGGTATTATGTGTATTATGTTTTGGATGTGTGACCAAAACAATGCTGATAATATACCAGTGATTTAGTTATTGCTGATCAGTGCCTACACACTATCAAGGTCTTCTCAGTCTCTCAAGCTGCCCCAGCAGTGACTGAATCTATATATCATAACTTGGCACTGTGGTCAGCAATAAAACTGATGTAAAGAAGAAGGAAGAGGGAACTTTGGTGTGATGGTGTTTATCTTCCCAAGAAGCTTTCAGGTATAAAGTCCTGTTTTCCTAGAGATAACTGAACATCTGCCTGCCAATGGTGAGTAGTAAATGAATTCCTTATTTTCCCTTGCTTGTGTGCACAGTTTTGCTTTACCTATTATGCTGTCTTTATTTCAACATGTGAATTTTCTCACTTTCACACTTCCAATTCTCTCCTCTATTCCCACTGTAGAGAGGGAATGAGCAGCTGTGTGAAGCTGAACTTCCTCACACAGGAAGAATTCATTGAAAACGAGAAGGTTGAAGGTAGCCTTGGCTGCAGTGAGCATGAGAGTCAAAGGCTGACAGTACTGGACTGCAGGAGAACAGGCTTTGGTCACTTTAAAGATTGGCTTGAAAGAGGCCCACAGAAAAAGGTCCTGTAGGGAAGAGGGACCCAAGAAAACTGGGATGATTCAAGGATCATCTCCAAATCAAGAGCATTCCATCCCATCAGCTAGGAAATCAGGTAAAAACAACAGGTGATCTTCACAGAAGAACAAGATGATCCTGGCAAAACTCAACCACAAAAAGGAAGTGAACAGAAGACGGAAGTATCCTGGAAAGAATACAGAGATGCTGCCTGAACATAGAGAGATAAGGTTTGCAAAGCCAAAGCCAAATGGAATTGAATCTGTCCAGTGAAGTGAAGGACAAAAAAGTATTCTATAATTCCATACAGGACAGAAGGAAGACTAGGGAAAATGTGGGCCCACTGCTGAACAGGTAGGGGACCTGGTGACACAGGACTTGGAGAAAGCTGAGGTACTGGATCCATTCTTTACCTCAGTCTTTACTAGCAAGCCCCAGAGAACATGTGAAAGTTCTGGAGCGAGAACGACTGACTCATGGCGGAAGAGGATCAGGACAGGGACTACTTAAACAAACTGGACTTAGGTAAATCCATGGATCCTGGTAGAACACACCCAGAGTTTCTGAGAGATCAGACTTATGTAACTTTGAGACTACTCTCAATAATCTTTGAATGATTATGGCAACTGGGAGAGGTATCTGAGGACCAGAGGAAAGTAAACATCACCCCTACCATCAAGAAGGGCAAGAAGAAGTATGCAGGGAACTACAGGCCGGCCAATCTCACCTCTGTTCCTGGGAAGGTGATAGAACAACTAATCCTGGGAAGCTTTTCCAAACACATGCAGAAGAAGAAGAAGAAAAAAAAGTCATAATGGATTCATCAAGGGGAAGTCATGCTTGACCAATTTGATGAACTTCTACAATGAAATAACTGGCCTGGAAGATGAGAGGGGAGCAGTGGATATTGTCTACCTGGAATTCACTAAGGCTTTTGACACTGTCTCCCAGAAGATCCTTATAGAAAGGATGATGACAAATGAGCTGGGTGAGTGAACAGTGTAATGGTCTGAAAACTGCTTGAACAGTCAGGCTTGGAGGGGGACCGTCAGTGGTAGAACATCTAGTAAGAGGCCAGTGACTCTGTCTGCCATCTTTTCTGCCTTCTTTCTTCCTGAAGTTATCCAGTGAATGTGGAAGGCATTTGATAATGGTTTAATTCAAACTTAAACTACAAAAATTATAATCAAGGGTTGGTTAAGCACCTAAGCAAAAAGCAGGTAGCAGAAGTAACCTGAATAAATGGTAAACCTAAGAAAAATTTGGGAGAAATTTCAGATGTCTGTTTGGGGAACAGATATAATACTACTTCTGAACTTCTGCCAAATTAAAAATGTGGATATGCTTAGTCATAGGCTTAGGCTATACTTTAGGCGCATTCTTATTCATGATTCAGACATTTATAAATATAAATATTTCTGGTCTGAATGATAAAAACTCATGGAATTGACCTAGGAATTAAAGGAGAGGTTGAAACAACAAATGCCTGAACTGAAACGAGAAGTGACTCAGTCTTACAGAAGTACATCATGTGTTTTACTGTGTATGAGGCAACTCAGCAGAATTATGTATGAGGTCATCCTTTGCAAAGTAATTTTAAATAATTTTGAACACAGAAATTATAATCAAGTTTAGTATCATCCCCTGTAATTTTATTCTGTTCTCTCTTAAATATTCAAGTCAAATCTATAAAATCTACAAAATCCTGGCTTTATTGTATTTGTATGTTCCTATTTCTGTGTATTCATCTTTACACTTGAGCACAGAATAAAATCTCTATAATAATGTTACTCCTTATCAAAATGAAGTGTGTTACAAGCAGACACGAAGCTCTCCAATGTAGTTCTTAATGAGAGTCCCAGGCTTACTACTACTCCTATCTTATCTATCTCCATGTCAGGTTAATTGGCTTTCTGTAATTTACTGTACAAAATAAAGAAAGTTCACCATCAACAGGTGTCTGAGATTTAGTTATTACCTCTACCTGATGCTTTTCAATGTTCTTGAAAATTGTGTACATTGTTAAAAAAATATTGGGCTCTGTTATACTATCGTACCTTGTCAGCACCTTTCCCATTAGTGTAATATTAGACAGCTACAGAAAAAATAGTACAATTGAAATCCTGGCAAACAGAAGAAATGAGAAGAGAGGGTCATGTACAACAGAGAAAGGAATGTAAAATCTGAAATAAGCCAGAGACAGGCACTCAGTGAAGCTATTGAGGGAATAAAACAAAATCCATTTTCAAAACTAATGAGAACTGCTACGCTGCTATCACTCCTTGAGGCATGGAACCAGAGATAAAAGCTCACATGAAGACTGCTAATAGCCATATACCATTCTGTCAGTGAAATTGGTTAAAAAAATTTTATTGAAGACAGTTCTCTCTTTGTCTTCTCTTTCTCTCCCTCTCTCACACGAGCATCTTTCCTTTCTATGTTGGCAAATTTTCTTTGTATAAAATGTTTGGTCTTTGGAATGCTGAAGCCAGGATAAAAATGCAAAACGTAAGTAGGATTATATTCTGATGATATGAAATTATGAGTATAAATAAATGCATACACACATAATATAATATAATATAATATAATGGTTTTATCCTTTTCAGGGATAAGACTGAATTCAGCAAGAGTAATATCAGATCTCCAGAAATTTCAAAAATAAAAAAGCCTACCTCTATAATTTTGATTTATTAAAATGCAGAATAAAATTGAATCTCTATCAATATGATCTATGTACCCTTGACAAAACTTCAGTGCATCATAAACAATATCTTAGTTACCTCTCACCATCAAATTGGGGAGAATTGAACGTCTCTATTAGCAACTTCAAATTCCTATTGCTTCATATGTCATATGAATCATTAAAACAAAAAATAAAAAAAAGAAAAAAAAAACCCTATCCTGGAAATAAAAAATGCATGTTTATTTACATAAGGATAGGACACTGGACAATCTAACTCCAAATATTTCTGTTCTCTGAGGTTCCCCATTTAGGTAACAACTGTCTTTTTGTAGTACTTTTTAGGTTGCTCTAGTGAGTATTTGCCAGCTTGTTTGCAGTAGACATTGTTAATATGTAGTCAGCACTAGAGAAGCAGTCTTCAGCAGACCATGTTTGTTTTTTGTCCTTATAAATGTGGTGGTTATCCAAACAAGAAATGTGTGTATTGGCTTCCAACCCAGTATTGCACTTCAATATACTTTGTCTAACAGTAGAGACTTATTTTATTACTACTGCTGTTTTCTTTCCTTGGAGTAATACCTTCTTCATCTTGAATATATTGTTAAGCTTTTTCCCTGCATGAAATCAGCTTATGGCTGATGCTTATCACCTTAAATCTGATTGGGTGTACTTTGTAGGTGACAAACGCTTAAATTGCAAATGCTAACAGATAGCAGATAATGTTGAGTATGTGTGTGGGTAAATGACTGGAAATGAACTATTGAACTCTTAAGGAGAAGACTGCTACTTCCTAGCTGCAACCAATATAGGCTGCACTTAATACTGAAAAAACTTGGAATAAACAAAAGTGGCACATCCTGAATCCTCCAGTCAATGAAGGAACATGAGATAGAAGCAAAAATTAAGAACGTGATCATATGTTGGACTTCTGGATATAAACTATTTAGCCTAGGAAAACTGAGGGCTTGGGGCCTAAAAGAAGAGTTCTTGGAAGGCCGTGGAAACAAAAGTCAGTCTTGGAAAAAAGAAGGTGAAGATTCTGGCTGGAGGAAAGTTACCAAACATGACTTTGTGCCAGTATTCGCAGACCAGGAGACGTGCAAGGAAGTGAAGATCTACTGAGAGCACTGTTGGGGAACCAAGTGTGAGACAAAATCCAGTAAGGAAAAAGCTCTTATGCCCTTGATTCTTAAGTAAACTCCATTATACAATTCTACTGGAGGTTACCTTTTACCCCATCTCACCTGTAGCTGTGTCTTAATTAATGGCTATTGGTCTATAAGATCTTTGTGTTTCTGCTCTCTTGAGCCTGTTAATAAGTCATACGGCTTAGGTTCCACTGCAATGCTTACTGTTCTGTTGGTTCATATTTCGTGTGGCACTTATCTGAATCAGACCTACTTATTTGTGTGTACGTGGTCTGATCTGTGGCTTCTTTTTTTGTGTGTTCTCACATTTTCTTAAATGATTGTTTTCCCCATGTTCTTCTGATAGATAGCAGCAGACCACCATTGAGCTTGCAACTTAGGGTACAGGAAGGTTCCTTCCTCTTTGTCTTGTTTTTGCTACCAGTTCTCTGGGTTTCCTTGACTGTTTTCTCACTGTTTAGAAACTAGATGCAGATAGGTGTCTCTTAATGTTGATTTTTGATTTTACTTGCCTTCTGCAAGATGACTGCTCTGGGCTGAGTTTCCTTTAGTGAGTCTACTCACCTATGCTTAAGTAAAAATGTACTATGCCATTGTTTATGGCATTAAAAGCTCTTGCTATTGTCCTCAATTTCCTCAGTGTGAGATTGTAGATTTGTTCTTACATATTCTTCTGTCATATCTCTTGACTGGACATGGTTTTCCAGCTTAGGCAATTGTGGGACAAAGGATTGGATCCTTAAAGCATACCAGTCATAGTTACCACAAATACTGGTTCCTGTTCTGGTCCAGTTTCCAACTGACAACATGTGAATATCTCCCAAAGTCTCAAAGTTCATGAAGATACTTGCATCCTCATTTGTAGGAGTATTTTTTTCTGTCTTTCAATTTTTTGTTTATTTGGGGGATGATTTTTTTTTTGACAAAGGAGGACATAGAGATAGGAGGGGAAAAAAAGAATGTAAAAATAAAGTATTTTTGTACACATTCATTTTAACTAGTTGCCAGAGTATGCTTGATTTTATCCCTATGAAGGGTTATTCCATTTAGTTGTTATTTTTCTTTCAGTGCATCAGTAAATAAAAAGCTTCATTTCCTTATTTCCCCCACAATGATAGATGTTTTTTTGACTCATTTCTTGGTGTCATGTTTTCCATGTCTGTACAGATTTCTTTGAATGTCAGCATAACATTCCCTGTGGTCTTATGACTGTCATAATATCTCTTCTCTCCATTTCAAACTGTCTTATTTTTGCTGCTGAATCACATTTTATGTATTTTTTGCAGATATCTCTAAGATACTCCCTGTCATCAGGTTTCATATACCCTTGAGAAGACTAAAACTGTTAAAAGGATATTCTTCAGAGATGTTATAATTGCAACCAAGATTGTAGCTGCATGCAGACAGATTGACTTCCTGACATTGGTTTCTATTTCTTTCCTTCTACAATTTTTCCTCCATGGAATTTGCTTTATGATTAGTTACTGTTTAAGGAAGTCATATCTGTGGTTTTATTACTTGTACATACTTTATCATGCTATCGATCTCAGTTGTTCAGCCTTTACCCTCCTTAGAACAATGTGTTTAACAAGCTCCATAATAAAGTGGGACTTGCCTCCTGCTGTTGTTTACCTTGCGTGATCATTGATAATTATGCAAAGAGCATGCTTAAGAAACATATATACTAAAACATCAGATAATATTACATTACAGGGGTCCTAATATTTTATTTTTGAAATTACTTAGAACCAGGGTAAATGACACCACAAGGTCTAAGGCGGTGAGGGTTATACTATTCATGGTTTTGTGGAAGGCTTTAAGATTGGTAAACAATTCCACAGAGGAACAAGTGAAACAATAACTATAATTCTCAAGGGAAAATCTGAGATCTACTGAAAACTAGGACACAAAGTCTGTTCTAGGAGCATATTAGAGCAACACCCTCTGATATATAGCTCATAAACAGCAGTTATATTACTGCTGTTCTTCAAGGAATCTCAACTACAAGCATATTAACAGGAATTATATTTTTGTAAATAAACATAAATGAGATTAATAAACTAGAACCTGCTGCCCATTTATTTAAACTAACAAAACCTACTTCTCAAGTCCAGTTGCAGTAACTGTTCCTTACCCTGACAATATTGAGAGCAGCCATTTGCCACTGAAACAACCTACAGCAGAGGTCAAGTACTAGCCCCTAGGATGATTTTTTTTTCAGAAGCTATGTTTCACTATAAAGAAATAAGTAAAAAGAAAAAAGACTTCCTATTGTAGGACAATCTGGAGAATTAAATAGTGATGAAACATGCTAATTTGTATTTTGTATACAAGAGAGAGAGAAATACATTATCTATTTAGAGAACCCATGAAGAAAATAATCACTGGCCAATACCTGTCCATTTTCTTAACATGAGGTCTTTACAGAGACTATCTAAACAGATTTTCCTTGTTTTTTGAAAAATAGGTACTTACATTACCAATGAAAGAACATTCGAGCATGACGTCTATTAAATCAAAGCATCTAACTGGCCTACTGGGATAATGTGATGATTCCTTACTACAGTTCAAGTAAGGCAAATAATGTAGTTACTGAACTTAATTCAGTTACTGCAAGAACAGTATAAAAAGAATTCAGTCTTTTGGGAAGCAAAGATAAGGAGATCCTCTAAGTTTCCAGTAAAGCAGGTATGTTAAACATCGAGAGTAATCCCATGTTTTTTGTTGTAATCATGCTGGGCTAATCTCAGTTAGTACATGCTTTTCCCTTACTCAGTGGTCCTTGCTAGCTTCCTTGCCTGATGTCTTTTCTGGATCAGATTTGGGAATATCTATTATTGGTCATACTTACTGTCATTAATGCCATTAATGACTAACTAGTCATTTACGAAGTTTGGCATAAGTATGAACCCCACTCTCTGCAATCCACGCACAAAACTAGACCTACGAATACATGTTTTTCCCAGGAATTCTGGACACATTAGATTTGTAATTTATGTTTTTATATAGACCCTCAGTGCCAAACTGTGAAATGCACAGCAGCCATTTTGCTGGAATTTTTGGAAGCCTGGCACAAACAAGTTTTATTGGGCTACAAGATATGGTGAAATAATTCTTACTCTCCAGGTTAATATCTAGACAGAAAATATATTTGACAATATATTTGCAATTGGAACTTAGTAGTTGCTAAAGCAATGCCTTCTGAGAGAACCAGCTCACCAGAGGAGATATTTAGGGCAACGACCTCTTATTAAGTTTATCAATAAATACAGCACTCCTTAAAGGTTTAGAAACCTAAATTGAACGTTCTTCTTTTACCAAGAGTATTTGAACTATTTTTACTCCTTCTCTCCATCTCTGCAATACATGACAAGGATATAGGCAATATTAAGAAACACCTGAAGACCCACTGGTCTGAAAACCAGGAAATTTCATAAGCAGATAGCTAGGCAACTTATTGTAATGACTAAGAAATTATATGAGTTGAGTCATTAGAAGAAGGTCCTATAGTCCTATATTTCAGATTATGTCTAAACTTGGGACCTGGATCACATCCAATCCTCTCAGCCTAGAGTCCACTTTCATTGAATCTTGCTTTTATACATGTAAGAACCAAGTAGGTTTTAGCTTGCACAATTCATTTTCACAGAGAGACCAGCTTTTGCTGTCAAGCTGATACATCACCAAATGAAAACAAGAGAAGGAAAAGGGAAAAGTAGCTGTGTGGATAAGAGACATGACGCCTACCAGGTATCAGGTTGATGTCACTGTGAAAAAACAATTATGTTCTTAGCATGTGTCAGATAAATTTTAGGATGTGTTAGGTAAATTCTAGGTCACAATTCTGGCCACCTGCAGGCAGAAAAATGAATTTGAACAAAAGGAGTAGCACAGATAAGATGAAAAGGCTTAACTAATCCAATTTTTGAAGAGTACCAGAACATGTTTTGGAGGAAATAGTGTCATGGTAAGAGAATTAGTACAGAAAGAAGAAGGAATATGGTTATATTGGGAAGACACTGCCAAGGGACAGTTTTGAGGAGCTTAAAAAGCACATCCATATGGGCTATGTAACTTGTAGTTGTCTATAGTGCATTGACTAAAAGCTTGTCAGAATTTGCTAAATATTTTTTAATTATTATGTTATGTTTGAAGCCATGTCCTAAGCAAAACTGGCTACAATTATGATTCAGTCAATAATTGTACAGTTAACATAACCTAACATTTCAGACAATTCTAGCCTCAGATATACTTTAGCTCATTTTTTAGGTCAGAACTGTGAAACTTGTAGAGTCTTATGTTGAACCTAAGTAAGGTTTGAGAACTATCATCACCAAACTCAAAAATAAACTACCACCACTACCTTTCTTATTTAGAAGGAGAGCTAAATACACGGTTAAATCATATGTCTAAATAAATTACACAGTGGACAGTGAGCAAATGATGGTAAACTAAGATCATACTTCTAACTGAATGGTAGAACTGGTATCTTATTCATCCTTAATTTAGTTACACTTCCTTTTCTCCAAGAGCGACATGAAGAAAAAAAAGAGAAAATAATAGCAGCTTGATGTTTTATATTTATTTGTAAAGATTAACTGTAATTTTCAAATTATTTATATTTTTTTATTTATTTGTTCTGGAAATTTTCACTAAAATTCTGAACCAGTACTTCAGTTTTTGCTCATAGCTTTTTCATTCATTTTCATTTTCCTTTCTGCTTCTTTATTTTGTCCTTAGAACCAGTGGATATGACCATTATCATAATAAAAGTTAGGAAAAATACAGTGAAGAAGTGGCAAATGGGGGAGGAAAAAGAAGGCAGGAGATACAAATGAAAAATAGCAATCTAAAACAATGGACTATTTATTGAAAAGAATAGTCTCGAAACACTGAGAAAATGAAGCCTGGTGTTTTTTCACTGAAATCTGTTTGGGATGTTTTGAAAAATAAAAAACTCCCTTTGCAACCTTCTGAATGTATTTTTTAAATAGAATCCCAAGACTAATCAGGTGGCCAGCATCCATCAATGCTTTCTCTTTAAAAACAGGCATTCTAACAAATGGAATAGAAGCATAAGTTTCACTTACACTTTTTATTGTTATAAGCATATTATCTTTTTCCCTTCCTTTCTTTCTCCCTCTCCTTCTCCCTCTCCCTTTCCCTTTCCATTTTCCTTTCCATTTCTCCCACCTTGCAGAGATACAGATTGAGTATATATATACACATATATGTGAGTATGTATATATATGTATTTTTTTTTTTAAATAGTAGGCATATGATTTTGCACTGTATGTGTGTCAGTGGTGAGCTGGGGTGGTGGATCTGGAGGCTTGCAGTCTCACATAACAGATATTATCTCCATAACTGCTTCCTCTAAGTTAAATGAAGATGGAATTTGTATCATCCCACTTTTAATCATCTACAATGTATCATTGATATTTGAGCTAATTTTTAGGCTCTTTTAATAGATTAAGAGAAATAGGCACTTGTGGAGCATCATTCATCTGATTTGTTTTTGAAGTTCTGTTCTATAAGAAGATGAATCTATCCCAGATTCATGTATGATATCATCTGTACTAGTAGACTAAAACTAATGAGGCCACAGGGTTGAACCCTGGCACATACAGACCTTTTCAAGTTTAGTCACCCCTTTGCATGATTCAGAGCCGTGCCAGCCCATGTTCTCCCAGGCAAAACCCAGATGCTCTCTATTCATTCAACAGCAGGGATAAGGGATTGTCTAGAGAATAGGGAAGAGGAAGAGATTTTTGAAACTGAAAAATATTCTCAGGTCTGCCAATTGTTTGTCATCTCATTTTATTTACTGATGCAAATGTAGATCCAGCAAATTCCCTGTGTTGAAAACTACAAGTCAAAATTCACAGCAAAGCCTCAACTGATCAGTTTTGGTAAACTAATTCAACTTGATATTTAATGTGCTGCTCCTACAACTACATTTTCAGAAAACTTTACAGTGACAGCAAACACTGTATCAATATTAAGAGCCCTGTTATATACTCTGTTTTAATGGGATGCATATACACTTCTCATACTAAATAAAAATGTGTGTACAAAACTTTTCCAAAGAGACATGCACAGTATCTTTGCTTAGACTAAAAAATGCGATAAAATAGAAAGTAGACCAAGCAGATGAACCACTCCCAAAAGCAAAAGATAAATAACAATGGTATCCAAGCTTGATTTACTCCTTTCTTATGTCAAAGCAACAGAACCACTATGCATAGCCTTTCCAGTTCCTGCAAAACAGTTGATTTTTACATTGAAAATCACTATGTTTAGTATGTTTTCAACCAGCAGGTTCCAATTCTGGAATTGTCATCATGAAAAATGTGTTGAAATTACTATGAAGATGTATCAATATAATACAAGATATTGATACAGCAACAGTTATGATAGTGTCTGTAGTGTTTTGGGTGAGTAGTGGTTCTCATCTGTAATCATGTCACAAGTGTATTGCTCTGTATACTATAATCAACCACTTACATTGCACCAGAAACCTGTAGGCAGTTAGTACAGATGCTTGAGCCAAGATGTCACATCCTACCCTGTGATACACGATTCACTAAACATGCTGTTGTGGTTTAATGTGGCAGGCAGCTAAACACCACAGAGACATTTGCTCACTCCCCTCCAGCGGGATGAGGGAGGGAATTGGAAAAAAAGGTAAAACTCATGGGTTTATACAAAAACAGTTTAATAGGACAGAAAATTAAGGGAAAATAAAAATAATGATAGAAGAATGTACAACACAAGTGATGCACAATGCAATTCCTCACCACCTGCTGGCTGATGCCCAGCTGGTCCCAGAGCAGTGGGCTACCAATTCCCCAGGCAGCTCCCCTGAAGTCTTATTGTTCAGCATGGTGTCGTGTGGTACAAATATCCCTTTGGCCAGTTTGGATCAGCTGTCATGGCTATATCCCCTTTCAGATTCTTGTTCGCCTCCAGCTTCTTGCTGGCAGAGCAGCATAAGAAACTGAAAACCAAAACATCATCCTAAATCAAAAACACAGCACTATACCAAATGCTAGGAAGAAAATTAGCTCATATCCAGAAAAAAACAGGACACATTCAGGCTGATGTTATTTTCTGGGCTATTCTGTCTCCCTTCAATCCAGGTAAGACCACTACTCATCATGGCTGACATAAAGGAAACTGTGTTCCTGATTTCCACATCAAGCCCTCGTTGTAATTGCATCTCAGAATGCTGCAATTATTTCATTATTTCACAGAACAAGTCCTTCCTTGAGGTCATTCTTTTCTATACTGTTTTATCAGCTAAAGGAAAAGAAGAATGAAAGTCACTGAAAAAGAAGATGAAAAAATCTATTAGGTCATCTGCTCCTTCTCTCTACCAGAGTGTGATTGTTCCTTATTGTTCATTTGAGCATGTTTTCTCAAGTTTAATTTAAAGTCATAGCAAAGAGTATTCCATCAATTTCCATAGGAAACGATTGCATAGGGCAGTAGTTAATTTGGACAAGAAGATTTTTCTTCTTCGTGTAACATTTTATCTGTCTTTATTCTATTACTTCTAATGATAAGCTTTTAAAATTACACTGTGATAAATAGCCCTTCACTATCCTCAATGTTGATACTCTCCAAATATTTATAGATTATTATAGTCCTTGCAAATTTGTCAGTTAGCCAAGCATGCACATTCAAACATTCCGTTGCTTAAAAAAGTCCAGAAATTTTACAAAACATACTAAAGGACACACCCAAACATGTGATGAGTCGAGAATGTGCCCACAATGTAAACTTTTAAAAGAGAAAGCTTAATCTTGTATTAAATATGAAAATATTCAGTATACTTACAGCCAAGTGAGATATTGAGGAATTTGATTACATATATTGGAGAGCAATTCTATACTGTCATGACTGAGAGCACAATATCACCTTAAATAAATCAGGTAAATGTAACAGGTCTGGTAGAAAATGGGAAGTTGTGTAACAATGTTCTAAAGCTGAAGGATTCTTTAATAGCTAAGGTTAACAGTATACCTGCATTTCAGAGCAAATATATACATACTGGGGGTTTTTACTTGGAATAAGGGAGTATAAAGATTGTCTCCACTCACAACTGTCATCAGTCAGTATATCTTCTTCAGCTAAAGTAACAGAGCCTGATTTTCTCACGAAACTACACAAGTTGTCCAAATATTTATCCCTAATACTGTAAAATACTTATAAATGAGAGGTGAATAAGGCACATAAAATTTTGTGAAACAGAAAATTAGGAGGTCTGATGAATTGCAATATTAAGGTGTGCTGGTTTAAAGGTAAACCGGCAGGAGAAATGAACCCAGTTCAAAAGAGATTATAAATCAGTTACAATTTAATAACAATAATACAATTATACAGACAAACAATTGATTTTAACCCACAAAACCCAGCTGTATAACCCAGCACCCCAGGGCACGAAGAGAATGGTGTTCATTGGCCCCCATGCTGAGCCCCACGTGGTCTCCCTGAGTCCAAAGTAAAAGGGGAGGAAAACCTGTTGGTGAGAGTGCTGGTCGCAGTCTGGTCGAGGGTGGTGGTTGCAGTCCAGTCGAGATGCTGGACCTCCTCTGGATCCGACCAGTGGAGCCAGAAATCCCAAGACCTCAAGTTTATGTACACTCAGGTTCGAGTGGGAACAGCCAGTACCTCTCCCAGGGCAGGGCATTCCACAGTGGATGATTGTGAGTGGTGAGATATTTTTTAAATCCTTGATGGCCCACTAGCAGACATGACCCCTCAGGCTGGGTGTGGAGGTGCTAATGACTCCCTGGAGGGGAGTTATCACACCTGAATCATTGATGTGAGGATAGGAACATCCTCCTATCTCACAGGCTTCCCAACACCCAGCTTATAGCCTGAGGGGTCAGGTGTGCTCTGGGCAGCTGCTGCCAAATGGTCTCTTGTTAACAGTTCCTGGGAAATTACATAGAGGGTGCAGAATACACAGTTTGGGTTACACCCACACAGTGATGAACTGGTCCTGGCTGCTCTAACTAGGACATAAAGAAAAGTAATTTTTCTTGAAAAAAACTAAATTTTGTCTTAAAAAAGACAGTGCTGTAGGAAGCTAACCTGTGTCCACATTTTGTTCTTTGTGAGATGGTACTGTCCAGATCAGCTACACTAAGATGAATACATTTGATTCACATTTAGAATATGATATTGAAAATATTGCAGGCACATCCTTAAAACTTTGAAAAAGAATATCTGAAAAATAATATTATGAAATGAATGGAGTTGGTGAAGGGGGTATTGCACCTCCCTGCTTCATGAAAATTGTTCTGCCAGAGTATTGTGTTTGATGGGTCATTTTCTTATTAATCAGAAAACTACAGTCACATTAACAGCTTTCATTGGACATTGTACACCACTGAAGCTCTGATGCAACTCAATTGAGTTCACCTGAGTTAGAGCAGGATTGTTTTTTGGATTTCTTAAAATTCATTTGCTTGGTTTACATCAACTGCAAATTACATGCAATTAAAAACATTGAGATATTCATACAGTTTCTTAAGGAAAAAATAATGAACTCCACTATTTAAAAACTAGATAATTACATTGAAGTGTAAACTCATAATGTATTAGGTAATTCTATTTGTTAGATCAATTTTTTCATTTGACATGAATGTATGTTTCATTTCTGTATTTATGAATTTCAAGAATATTAAATTTTCAAGAATACTAAACACAGGGAAACAGTAAACAAGTTATTTCTTTGTACTATCAATAAGGTAAAGTGTTAAAAAGCTAAATTATCATTTTGTAGCTCTGTTTGTGTTCCAAAGAAGAGTCATCACCAAAAAAAAAAATTACATATTTATAGGTATAAGAGGAAAAGAAACATATTGGCCACTAAGAGAAAGAGCAAGAGAGATCATCTGCTGGTCAGCAACACCATTATCAAAACAGAAGTACTCAGTGAAAAATACTTGACCTGCACTGCTCTGGTCATCCATAACACAGTAAATTCTGCATGGGTATTACGGGTTTTCTGGGAATTTGTGCTCACATTTGATACATCTTATCAGACATTGAGGGAAAAAAATCTGCTTTATTTTCAAGGCAGCTGAATGCAAGCAGAAGTATGTGAGAAGAATGGGGAAACAGGTGAAAGAAAAATATAGCAATGGAAACCACCATGAAATTAAGAAAAAGATGATCTAGAGTCCGGTTTCCTATTCAACATACTTGAATAATTTTGAATTATACCATCTAGAGATTGATCTCTATTATCAGTTTTTTAGAAATGTTTCATAACTATATCCTTGTGGTTTTTACTTTCTTTCTATCTTCAAGTTTTAAGTTTTTGAAAATGTCATTAAGTTCTTTTTTTAGATAACAATAACTGATATATTTAAGATCTCATTGTGCCTGGAAATAATTAGCATCATCCACTGAAGTTATCAAGACCACTCTTGAAGTACATACTGCCTTAAAACAAGAAGCATTGCAAATAATCCATGCAAATAAAGGATTTCAGAACCTTTGGTACTTTGGTTTTCTACTGGTTCTGGAGCTCTATGATTAATTAGATGAGAATGAATATGTGATCATACCTTTAAAAAGCAGGTTGTTTAGCTTATAGATTGATAATAATAGTAACAACAATATATTCTAAATTAACTATAATACCACATTCAGAGCATGAAATCTGCAGTCTGTATGATACCTAAAACCAGTGCCTGTCGCATCTTCAGAACCAAAATGCCAAATGCTGTCTGAAAAGCTTTCAAGTTCAGAAAAATTAAGACGAGATACTTAGCATTCATGTCATATTAACATAGGCTACAGAATACCGGCACCTGAAAAAGAGATAAATGATGGCTTTTTTCCACTTCTAACATTTATTATTTTAACAAATTTTGCAGTGTTTTGGGACCAGTCATGCTTTTTTCCCCAAACTGACTTACATCCTCCAAATTAAGAGGATAACAAAATTCTTGAAGGGTGACCTTCTGATTTATCAAATCTACAGAGCTAAAATAATCCCATGTTTTCTGTTAGTGGTTAAGGTAGCAGTGTGAAACAAAGAAATAAGAAATAAACTTATTACCTGCTTCATGCTCCTCATTTCTTGCACTTGGCAGTATGTTCAGTAATGATCACTTGTGTCAATAAAAAAAAAAAAAGCCAAAATTCAATCTCCTTTTCTACCTACTTTGCTGCAGGCTAAGGTTGTTGCTTGCTCTGCGAGATACATTGTTTTGTGAAGGATTCATGTACTGTTGACAGCAGAAAGTTGCTATGGGCATGTCATATGCAACACAAGGTACAAGTCTGCTCAGAAAACTCCTTTGTTTTCTAGACAATTAATTTTTTCCTTCTCTAAGCACTGCTGTTATGTAAGTGTAAGTGTAATGGCCAGTCTTCGCGAACGAAGATTTGGGGAAAGGTCTTTTACCTTTCGAGCCTGCACAATGGATTTTTTAGGTGAGACACAGCCTGCGCTGAACTGAGCCCACCCTTTAATCCTAAGGTTCATCTGCCGGGGCCAAGCAAGCTTGGACAATGGCAGTGAGGTCCTCAGGACGTAGGTTTGTTTAGAGTGACCTTCTCATAGATGGATGGCCTCACAGGGCTAACGAGCTACCATCTGCCCGGGGGACTTGGGATTCGAACCCGTGGTCGCAGCAGTGAGAGTCCTGCATGCTAACCACTAGGCCACCAGGGGTCCCCTGCTGTTATACCACCAAGAGTATTGGCAGAGAACAATTAGCAGTCCTAGAATGTCAGCAAATAGGTGATGCTTCTGGAACTGCTAAAGCTCAGAAAGCTGGTTATTATTGTTCCTGTGATTATTGGGTACTGGCAGGGACGAAAAAGTTATGTTTAAGTCACTTATGTAGGTCAGATGGCTGGGTCCACCTGTGAGGTAGTTACAACGACTAAAACATCAGAAGCTGAAACACTATCTATTCAGTATTCCCTGAACCAGGAAGACCATTGGATTTGGTTTGGTGTTATTCAATCAAAGAGGTGAGAGGTTTGAAAATGAGTTAACAATAGATGGTACCCCTAGAACACAGGAATGTTTATTTCCTCTGTCCATTTTATCTGAAATTGTTCTGCCAAAATAAAATCCCATTTCACGCTCAAAGGATCAACAATTGTCCATTCTGATTAATGGATCTTGAGGTCTTTAAGCTTCTATTGTTCATTGTATGTGCTTGCGTAACGATTTTATGCTTTTAAAATTATTCTCTTGGCCAGCTGTTGACCCCTCAGATTCTCCCATTTACTGTTTTGCTGTATTTATTTAGAGTATTTATTTGTATATGAATGCTTCAGTCCAAGCATCTATTTAGAATGTTGTAAATGTGCGTGGCATTTTTTCTTTCTGTAGTTAAGACCTGTTTCTGATATCCTTGTTCACATATATAATTACCTTGCTACTCACGTCATCCAGTAGGAGCTATTCTGTAAAAGATGATACAGTCAAGCTCCACAAAGGGCAACAAATAACTGACCAAATAGACTGGGGACAGAAGAAAATTGAAATATTTTGTATTTAAGACTGGATGGACTGTGTATGTGAGTTAGTTAGGGGTTTTTTTAATCAGAAATAGTAGATAATTCTTTGAAAACATTGCTTCAGTGCTCTCTTATTGTCAAAAAGGACCCAGATATTCTGAATATTTACAAGTTGGAATAAAAGAGAAAAGATCATTATACTATTTTACAAACTATGCTGGGCCCACACCTTAACCACTGCATGCAGTGATGATCATTTATCTCATAAATCTGTAATAGAATTTGAAATGTGGAGAGGTGCAGGAAGAATATTGAAATGTATGTAATTGCTTCTGAACTAAATAGGTTAGAATTCATCAGTAATGAAATCAAAAGAGTAAGAGATGTGAAAATGTTAGGGAATTTTTCCTGTCTGACCATTCAGGAGCCACTCTGGCAGTCACACTCCTGGCACCAGGGACTTGCACTGTTGGAACTGAAGCCCCTTCACAGCAGGTGGCTCCAGTGAGCCGACAGGTGCCCACCTTGACTCCCTACACACACCACTCATATGGTCAGACAAGGTTTCCTTACTGCCTCAACCCTGGGTTTCCCATAGCAGAGTCTCAGACCTCTGGATTCTTCATGTAATTTTATCATGGTGCAGCAGCAGAATAACAGCTCGAGCAGTTGTTTATAACAATTGTTTAAATGAGATTGTTATACAAAATTAGGTCATCCCCTGGGAAAATGGTTTTGCAGGTGCTGAGGTCCATCGGTGCTGGTCACTTTTTAAACATCACCTCCTAAGGGCATAGGAGCAGGCATGTCGGAAGTGAAGCAGAGACAGAAGGGATCTTCTCTTGGAAATAAAGCAAAAAAGGAAGCTGTATGCCCAGGGGAAGCAAGATCAGGTGACAGGAAGAAATCAGAGATACTGCTTGCCACTGTATGGAGAAAATTCATGTGATCAAAGCTCAAGTGGAATTGAAGCTGGTCAGAAATGTGGGGACAATAAAAAGAGTTTTTTCAAATAGTGGCCCATTACAAGATGAGGATGGTCACCTCACAAACAGGGATAGAGACAAGGTAGAGGTGTTCAACGTTTTCTTTGCCTCTGTCTTCAACACAGACGATGGACCAAGGGGGTCTCAGTGCCCTGAGTTGTGAGACAATGACTCAGAGAATGATCAGCTCCCAGTCGACCCTGAACTTGTGTGAGATCTGTTGCTCCAGCTGGATCCATACAAGTCTATGGGGCCTGATGGTATTCATCTCAGAATCCTCAAAGGGCTGGCTGATGTCATTGCAAAACCTCTTTTCATGATTTTTGAGCAGTCTTGGGAATACAGAGAGGTCCCAGCTGACTGGAAGCTGACAAAAGTCATCCTGATTTTCATGAAGGGCCAAAAGAAGAACCCCAGAAACTACAGGCCTGTCAGTCTCACTTCAGTGCCCAGTGAAATCATGGAAAATATTATTTTTGGAAGTATTGAAAAACACCTGAAAGACAACACAGTCATTTATCACAGCCATCACGGCTTCAGGAGGGGAAAGTCCTGCTTGTGGAACCTGATTTCCTTCTATGACAAGGTAACCCACGTAGGTGATCAAGGGAAGCCAGTTGATGTAATCTTTTTGGACTTCAGCAAAGGTTTTGATACTGTCTCTCACAGCATCCTTTTGGAGAAAATGTCCAGCATGCAGCTGAATAACCATGTTATGTGATGGGTGAACAACTGGCTAAAAGGTCAGGGACAAAGAGTTATAGTGAACAGGGTGACATCAGGATAGTGTCTGATCACTAGTGGTGTTCTCCAGGGCTCCATCCTCAGACTAGTTCTCTTCAATATCTTCATTAACCACTTGGACACAGGACTCGAAATAATACTAAGTTTGCTAACAACACCAAATTGGGAGGAGCTGTCAACTTCCTTGAGGGAAGGGAGGCCCTGAAGAGAGACCTTGATAAATTAGAGAGACAGGCAATCACAAACCACGTGAAGTTTAACAAAGACAAGTGCCAGATTCTGCACCTGGGATGGGGCAACCCTAGAAATGAGAGGCTGGAGAGCAGCACTGTGAAAAGGGACCTGGGGGTCCTGGTCGATGGCAAGCTGAATATGAGTCAGCAGTGCCCTGGCAGCCAGAAGGGTCAACTGTGTCCTGGGGGACATCAGACAAAGCATCATCAGCTATTCAAGGGAGGTGCGGCCTCATCTTGAATAGTGTGTGCAGTTTTGGGCATCACAAAATAAAAAAGACATTAGGCTATTAGAGATCATCCAAGGGAGGGCCATGAGGATGGTCAGGGGTCTGGAGGGGAAGCCATAAGAGGAGTGTTTGAGGTCAGTTGTTTTGTCAGTCTGGAGAAGAGAAGACTGAGTGGAGACCTCATCACAGTCTTCAACATCCTTATGAGGGGAAGTGGACGGGCAGGTATTGATCTCCTCAGTCTCATGACCAGTGACAGGACTTGAGGAAACTGCAGGAAGCTGAGTCAGGAGAGCTTTAGGTTGGATATCAAGGAAAAGTTCTTCTCCCAGAAGGTGGTTGGGCACTGGAACAGGCTTCCCAGGGAAGTGGTCACAGCACCAAGTTCAACAGAGTTCAAGAAGCATTTGGTCAATACTCTCAGGAACATGGTATGATTCTTGGGGCGGCCTGTGCAGGACCAGGAGTTGGACTTGATGATCCTCATGGGTCCCTTCCATCTCAGCATATTCTATGATTCTGTGATTTTATAAAATGATAACATTTATTTAAACTTTTTAATATGCTTTACCTACAACTGTCCAAGGCACCCATTTCTCATTCTCTAACTCCCAATAAACTGTGCATAATAATTCTACATCTAACTTTGAGGAGACACTGAATTTAAATTGTTGCCATACAGTTTAGATTCCATAGTTAGTTGCAAGGTAATATCTATAGGCCACATTGTATGCAGTCAGCAAAAGTGTCAACTCAGCTACAGGAATTCTAGAGGATTAAAAATAAATAGGAGTAAATAGGAGTATCAGTAACTTCACAACTTATACAAGAATCTTGAAACTGAGACTGATGTTAGGATACGTTTTGATTATTTTAATATGTTACCCATGAAGCCTTATTGTTCTTGTAACTCTAAAAGCTAAAAGTCAGCCGCTCCAGTTTTTCTCTTCAAAGATGGAGAATAATAATTAGAAGTTCCCACTCTTATGTAATATTATTATCCAGAAAATATGCTGTGTGCACACTTATTTCCCAGTGTCCTAACAGCACCTCCAGAAGGTGAGCGATATTGTTAAATGCGGGAATATGGGAGCAGGCTCTGACAAACCACTAAAGACATATAGCAAATGACAGTGAAAGGAATGTGTGATTACTCCAACCTGTCTTTTTAGCATCTGTAAGTGTCATGTGATATTAAGATGACTGAAACATGAATTACCTTTACAGAGAGATGAGCTAAGGTGAGAGTCAAAGATGCAGTGAAGAGTTGTTGTTTCACGGTTCCCATGCAAAAAGAAATTACGTATTAAATGCTTTGGAATCATGGAGAAGTAGGTCCGAATTAAAAAAGAGAGCCCTGAATTTTGATGGTCGTTGATAAGCAAAGCAAGACACAATGCAATTTCTTCTGCAAATCACAGAATCATAAAGAGACCTTCAAGATCATCTAGTTCAACATCAACCCAGCACCATCATAATCGCCCCTAAACCATACCCTCAAGTGTCAAATACAGATACTTTCTAAACACTTTCAGAGACGGTGACCATCACCTCCCTGGGCAACTTAATTTAAAACCTAAACACACTTTTAGTGATTTTTTCTTTTTTGGTAATATCTAGTCTGAACCTCTACTAGTGCAACTTGAGACCATTTCTTCTAGTCCCTTCCTTTGAGATGCGGCAGAAGAGTCCAACTCACTACAATCTCCTTTGAGGTAGTTGTAGAGAGAGAAGAGGTCTCCCCTGAGCCTCCTCTTCTCCAGACTAAACAACCTCACCTCCCTCAGATGCTTCTCATAAGACTTGTGCTCCAGACCCTTCACCGGATGTACTGCCCTTGTCTGGACGTGCTCCATCACCTCAGTGTCTTTCTTGAAGTGAGGGGGCCCAGAACTAGACACAATACTTGAGGTGTGGCCTCACCAGTGCTGAGTATAGAGGGACAATCACTGCTCTTGTCCTGCTGGACACACTATTTTTTATACAGGCCAAGGTGCTAATGGCGTTGTTGGCCACCTGGGCACACTGCTGGCTCACATCCATATGGCTGTCAACCAGCACCCCCAGGTCCCTTTCTGCTGAGCAGCTCTCAAGACACTCTTCCCCCAGCCTGTAGCACTGCATGGGGTTGTTACTGGAGTGCAGGACCTGGCACTTCACCTTATTGAACCCCATGCAGTTGCCCTCAGCCCATCAAGCCAGTCTGTCAAGATCCCTCTGTAGAGCCTTCAAGCAGATCAACACTCCTACCTAACTTGGTGTTGTCTGCCCTTCTATTCTTCATCCTTTTGAAATCTTTCATCCTTCCTTCTTTATCCTCACACAGCAACATAAACAACTAATCACAAAAATTCTTCGCACATAAATGCAACCAAACTTGTAATAACTAAACTACAGTACAGTTTAAGTAACAAAATAGCCATAGCTATGATATTTTTTTCCCTAAATTTTGAAATCTTAATGGCTTCTTTGACGTCAAGGATGTATTCCTCTTTTACAAAACCATTATTTATCTGATGTGAAGTCTAATAATGATCAATCTTGGATCAGGTGCTATGAAGACCTAAACTTTCTTCACCAAATCCTGTGGGACTACATATATGAGTGGGACTACTATATGAGACTTAGGCTAAAGTCTTAAATGACATTTAAGAAACACACTGTGGACAACAAGAAATCTAACATCATCCTTGACTGAAACAGAACTGTTATCTCAGATAATTAATTTAAATAACAAATTCATTTCATGATCCTACATGTGCAGCATTATAGGGACCTTATTTACTTTGAAAGGTATGAAATAGCTACTTAAAGATTTGATACTAGACAGAAATGGTTTGTGAAAAAGAAATTAATAATTTAGTTGTTGTTTCTCAATATCTTCTGAAAGATTTCATTAATTTAAGAAGCTTACAGCATAATCATTATTCTAAAACAATTGCATTCAGAATATGTTCACAAGGTGTTTTCTTTCAGTCTTGGGATGACTTTTGGTTTGCTTTTGATTTGTGCTTCTAGAGCACATGTGGAACTGTCACTTAGACTTTGGTGATGGAGCAAGCGGTGCTTAGAAAAATGATGCAATAACATTTGCAAGAAAAGACTAATAGAAAACAACATAATGGTAAGAAAATACTGGTAAAATCTGAAACTTGCAGAAGTACAATATTGATAATTGCTTGCAGAACTTTCCATTATTCATATGACTCAAAGCCTTTGAAGTCATAGGTATTTTGGTGTAACTGTGATCTACCATACTTGCTATTTGCTTTCCACATGGATCTTTTTAAGTAACTGCAGATTTGAAATATCCTCTGGTCCATTTTGGCAATGTCAAAAAATGTAGGTTTGACACAGTGGTCAGAACTTTTCCTATTCTTGTCTTAGACATAAAGCAATTATGTGACCTTGATATAATTTCAACTTTTTCTTTAGTACTCCTTGTGTATTTTGATAGTAAGTCTTAAGGTGAGGGTCTCTTTTCACTGTGGGTCTAAGAAATGTTTAGGTGAAATGGTTCAGATTAAATGTTAATTTAATCTCCCTGGCATTGTAATATAAATGAAAGGTTAAACAGAGGTAGAGTCTGGGGATTAGTAACAGATAAGTTTAATATTATTAAAATAAGGATTTAGAGTGATTAAAGAGAGATGTGTATTGTTAGTTTGTGATAGTGAAAACTGATAAATTTTCAATTAATTGTTTAAAATAGAAGAGAAAATCTCAGATAAAATCATCTGGTCAAACATACCACAAAAGCAAATCTCCAGTAGTTTGTAGGGTTATTGTCAGCAATTTGTGGGAAGAAATCATTCTTCTATTGGGAAGGTACTAACCTGAGATATTGAAAAAGATGTGGAGGCAGGCTAATAAATCTTTATTGTGTGAGTTTGGTTGGTTTGTTGTTGGGTTTTCTTTTTTATGAATAGCAAGAAAAGGTATTAGTTTACTTTTTTTTTTTGGTAAACTGAGGTATAATGAGGCTGTAGACCTGACAGGTCTGGATATGCATCCTTTTCTTTGCTTAGAGAATCCCCCATGCTTTTGAAGAGTGCATTTCAGTTCTTGCTGCAGAAATTGCTTCTAATAGCAGGTCAGTTGAGACTCCATGCTTATTCAAGCCTCTCTCTGTGCTTGTCCCTAGGCTGCCAACCAGGATGTCAATTAGTGACAATTGTTCCAAAGAGGCAATTTCTTGTCCCCCCAGCACCAACCTGGAATAAGGTAAAGAAACCTTGAAAGGGATCGGTTATCCTGTACAGAGCCACTTTCCACTTAATGTTGATTTCTGCTGTCATGAACAAAGTGGGAGGCAGTTTATTCTTGCTGGCAGCAGGCATAAACTATCAACTGCTTGCTTTGTGAAGAGAAAAAGAAAAAAAATCAATGTTAAAAGGAAAGCAGTCATGAGCAGGATGACAGATCATTGTAAAGCCTTTATTTTATTTTCAGAACCCTGTTAGTGAGCAGTACAATGACTCTCAAATTCATTCATTACTTCCATAATGGGAGTATCCACACTAAATCTGATTATTGGCCTTAACCAAAGGGTTGTCTTTGAAAGTGTTTCCTCTTCTCTTTGATTAAAAAGTGTTCCTACCTTAAAGACTGTTAGTTCCATCTTCACCTTAGATTTCTGCTATGGAAACAAGCTGAGTATATCACAGTATCAAGCTTTTTGGAGATTATCAAGCCTTTTAGAGACAAAAAAATATGAGAGAGTAAAAAGGCAGCAGGACTCCTTAAATTCTGGCATGGCAAAGAGATAGTATTGTGTGTAGAAAAATCAGAAACTATAAAAGCAGCAAAATAGATAAATGCAACATACTCAAGTCTTTATGGAGACTACCTGACACTGGTATTTGTTCAGGTAGTGGTTGTCAATTTCTCACAGCAGCAAAGGAACCAGTCTCTGGGTGCTGGATTGGATTTCCAAGGGCAGCCCAGGGCCCTGGTCTGACCTATTAAATGTGATTTGAGGAATGGAGGAATGTCAAAATAGGGAAAACACGAGCTTGGGACTGGTGGTTCTATACAGATGGCCAAAGAGAGGCAATATGACAGTAATGGGTATAGTAAAAAATGGTAGCCAGGACCGAGCTTTCATTGCTGGAAAGGGACAGAACGAACACCACGGTGTCAAAGGATATTTGTCCTGGGTTACACAAAAATTCTAGTATCCACCTTCTCTTTTTTCCCTAAATATGTCTACTAATTCGGACTGGAACTTGAGATAAGGGTAGTACTATTATCCTAGGATATGAATGTATCCACAAGTGTGAAAGACTGGAATGCTGATGACTCAGATTGATGATGTGCAAAGTAACCACCCAGGTGCTGAGGGCATGCACACCTGCCACCTCAGGCTATGATCTGGGTGTTATTTCTTTGTCCTTACACAAATGACTCAGCTGTGATAACTCCCCTCCAGGGAAGCATTGGGACAATTCACACACATAGCCTGAAGATATTAATCTCTGCTGATAGACCAAAATTGTTCCGCCTGTGCTGACATAACAGGCAGCTGTAACATCTTAGAAGGTCTGAAAGACTCCTGGAATGTTCCCTGATCCAGCATTACAACATCTAGTGTAGAACTCCCTGCCACTGGGAAGGTACCAAAGGTCTTCCCTCCAAACCTAAGTGTGCCAAATAAAAGCACATTTGGACCTCACTCAGCATGGGGGATTTTTCCCCTCACTACATGGAACTTTTCCTTAGCACCTGGGGCTTTTACCACCACTTGACAGATCCAAACCACCATGTCAACAGGACTGCAACCACCAATTCAGCCAATGAACATCGAAATTGCAACAATCAAATCTTGTCACTGGATCCAACGGGTGTTTTGTGGGTGCTTCTGGTCACCTGGAAGCCCTGCTTCAACTGCCCGTACCAGCACTTCAGTCTTACTCTCCCAGCACTGACTCTCCAACCGTTTCTGCCAGGTCTTCTGGGTGTGGGGGAGGTGAACCACATGGAAGAGTGGTCATTTTATCTCTGTCCTATGTGTGTTTTTTTCTAGGTGTGGGAGGCTGGCCACCATCTCAATTTGATCTGGAGGGTGGGGCTTGGGAAGTTTTGCCTCATTGTTTGATTAAACCCAGTTTTATCAGTATTGTTATTAGCATTCTTCTTGGTAAAGAGCCATTTTTCCATTTACATCCGAATGTATTTGGTGTCTCTCTCTCTGTATAGGAGAAATCAGAAGTATTGAATCCGAGGGAGGAAACTTCTGTCAAAGGTCTCTGCCCCTCCAAATTGTCTCAAACCAAGACAATATTGAAATGAGGTGAAGCTCAAACTGATCATAATTTTTTGTTTCTGTGACACACTAAACCCAGTGCATATATCATATGCATATAATAAGGTGATATAGTCCCAAAGACTCTTCATCCATCTCTGTGTGCTTCCTGTTTTGCACACAGAAAGGAGGGCTGCGCAGTTTCCTCAGTCACTTCAGCTGCATCTAGCTAGGACTGATTACAAATATTCAGAAAAGGACTAGACATTTGCCTGGATGAGGAGAGCAATTTGCATTGATGACAGACCTTACAAACTTAACTTAAAGTGGCAGATTTTTATCACATCTGTTAAACATGCTGTGTTTTATGGGACTGATTTTGTTGTTCACTTTTTTTGAAGTACTGGCGCTATCTATTGTCAGAGTGAGGATACTAATCCAGATCCACTATTTTGAATTAGCATGGCATTTGTGGCAGGTTCTTAACTCAATTGCTAACAGAAATGTTGCAAAGGAAATGATTGCATTTATATCAGACTAGGGGAAACAAAAAAGAAAAGAAAGCTAATAATATCTATGAGGTAACTTGCAAAAGTGATACTCCTCCCAGTATTGTAATGTCATATAAGTTGTTTTATCTCTGTGTATCCTCACAGTCATAGGATGTTTTCTCAGTCATTTTGGATAATTTTTTATCTGGTCAGAATCATAGAATCATAGAATGGTTTGGGTTGGGAAGAAAGATTGTCTAGTTCTAACCCCCAGCCCTAGGCAGGGAATCTTCTACTAGACCAGGTTGCTCAGAGCCCCATCCAACCCGGCCTTGAACACTTCCAGGAATGGGGTACCCACAATGTCCCTGGGCAACCTGTTGCAGTGTCTCACCACCCTTGCAACAAAGCATTTTTTTCTAATAGTTAATCTAAACTGACCTCTTTCAGTTTAAAGCCATTTCCTCTTGTCCTATTACTAGATATCTTTATGGAAAAAGCCCTCTTCAGCTTTCTTTTAGGCTCCCTTTGGGTACTGTAATGCTGCTCTAAGGTGTGCCCGGAACTTCCCCTAACTCTATCTACCTGGACCTGTGCAAAGTATTTGACAGTGTTCCATATGACATCTTTGTCTCTGAATCTGTGAGAATGTCAGTTGTTCTTCCCTCATCCACCAACACTGCAATCCTATCATGGAAGGCCACCAGATCTGTCAGGTATGATTTGCTCTTAGTGAAGCCATTTTGGCTGTCACCAGTCACCTCCTTATTTTTCATGTGCCTTAGCATAATTTCCAGGGGGATTTGTTCCACAGTCTTTCTGGGCATAGAGGTAAGACCATGTGGCCTTTACTTCCCTGGGTCTTAATTTTTTCCCTTTATAGTAATTATATAGGTTATTTTTCCCCTTTTCCAGTCAGTGGGAACTTCACTGGACCAGCTTCTGAAATTTGATGGATAGTGGCTTAGCCGCTTCATCTGCCCTTTCCCACAGAAACTGCAAATGCATCTCATCTCATCAAGGTTCCAAAGACTTGTGCACTGTCAAGTTTGTTACATGGTCTCCCTAAGGATCTTAAACTCCACCATTTTATGTTCATTGCATCCAAGGCTGCCTTTAAGCTTCACATTCCCTACCAATCCCTCCTTTTTGGTGAGAACAAGGTCTGGCAAAGCACTTTTGTTAGCTCCTTTATCCCTTGGAGAAGGAAGTTAACACCAGTGCATTCCAGGAACCTTCTGGATTGCTTTTATACTCTGTTGTGTTTTCCTTCCCTCCTAGACATTGGGGGCCCAGTTGAAGTCCCCCATGAGGGTCTGGGCTTGTGTACATGGGTCTACTCCTATCTGCCTACAGAGTGGCTCATCCACTAGGTCTTCCTGTAGCAGACTCCCACTATAGTGCCACATGATCCTGCTCTATTTTTAATCCTCACCCATACAGTCTCAGTTGGCTCCTCATCCGTACACTCCAGCTGGTCATTGACACAGAGGGTGACATTCGCTCTGCATCTTTCCTGCTTGCCCTTCCTTGTATACTTCCATTGCAACTCTTCACTCATAGAAGCCATCCCACCATATCTCCATGATGCTAACAAGATCATAACCCTGCAGGCATGTGCATGTCTGTAACTTCTCTTGTTTATTTCCCAAGATGTGTGCCTGCACAGAGGCATTCGAGTTGGGCCCCCATAGAAACTGACTTACTGGCTGGATTGATTTATAAAAGTGTCTGTGCTCCAGAGTCCCTTACTGCCCATTCCAGGGTTCTGTAATCCTTCTTGATACTCCTCAGGCTGCTCCTGACTGTATCACTGGCACCCAAATGAAACAACAGCAGGAGGTAATAGTCAGTGGGCTGTACAAGGTTTGGTGGTCTCTCGGAGACATCATTGATATGAATCTCCAGTAAGCAGCACAGTATCTAGAGAGTGTGCCAGGTGGGCAAGTCAGTGCCTCTGTACCTCTCAGAAGAGTCGCCTACTACTATGATCCATCATCTTTACTTAGTCGTGATGGTCGTTACGTGGGGAGCAGATAAAGCTGCCTTACTCAGCTCCAGTGTCTCTCCTGATGACATAGGTCTTTCCTTTTCAGTTTGCAGAGCACTGAAGCCATTCTGCAATGGTACCTCAGGCTTTGGGGGAAGAATCTTCTTCCTGCAGGTCCTTGCCACTGTAAGCTTCAATTCTTCTGTGTTATTGCCCACCCCCCTCCCTTCTGTGTGTGCCAGTGGGGGACTTTTTGGCTGTTTGTCTGTGGGCTGTGGTTCCACTGCAGACTGCATTTGGAACCAGGTACTCTATTCCTTCACAGCCTCCCAGATGTTACACAGCCTTTTCACCACCTCCTTCAGTTCAGCCACCTGTCACAGAAGGCCATCCACATGGGTACTTCTTTTGCAGGCAGGCCTGCCCCTCAATCAGGAGGAAGGTCTAGGCACTCTCTGCAGCCTGAGGTCTTCACCACAGCCTCTCCCTGCAGCAGCTCCATCTAAGTAGGGACGTTGGCCTCCACTGGGATAGATAGAGCAAACTTCCCAGTTGGAGCTGCAGCCTTTGTTCTCAGAGTGCCCACCATTCTGCCTTGAGGGTCAAGTAGGATGAGCACTCTCAATCTGTGCAGTTGGTCACAGAATTCAGTCCAGCTTCTGGGTTAGGTGGACTTCAAGTCTCCCCCCTCAGCCAATGAAGTGATCAAACAGCCTCAGGGAGGCTCCTCCCACAGGACCTGCCGTGCCAAATGACTGAGGGTCTGCAAGCTTTTTGCCCACTCTGGTCACAGCCCCTCACACTCCCTGGGGCATTTTGTGAGACCCTGCATGCCACGGGCCGAGGGGAAAAGGGAATGGGACGCGGCACTGCAAGAAGGGTTCGGACACAGGTGAAGGGTCTGGAAGCAATGCCAATTTATTGAAGGAACACAGGGACTTAAATAGGGTAGGTCTGAGGGGAGGATTCAGAACCAGGGAGGAGCTTGGGACTGACACCCAGGGAGAGATAGGATTGAGAGACAGGGGAAAGGTGGGTGTAACTTCTGGGTATCTAGGGGAAAGGACCAATGGTAGCTCTCTCTGCACTGTGGCAAATTCCAGCCAATCAGTGACAGAGGAGCGGGAAAGCAGGGGAGAACAAGGTGGTAAACAACTTTTGGCGGGAAAATATGAGGGAGAAAGGGAATAATATGGGGATATATTAAACTTCATATAAAACCAACAACAAACAGGGGTACAACAGTAGAAATACATAAAACACAGTGAAAACTCGGGAACAACAAATCAGTCCAGTGGAATGTCAGTCCGGTGAATCAATAGTCCATTTAATTTCTGTATAATTCTCTCCAGGCTTTGTATCTCTCCCAGTCCGATTTTTTTTCCTCCACACCTGCACACATCTCATCAGCGTCTCTCATGTGAGCTTCTGACTCCTGGCAGGTCTCTCTACTCCTCTGGGGTTTCCCTGGATCAGGAAACCGACTCTCTCTGTTTGCTATGGTCCCCTGCTCCACTGTGAAACATGGCTGGACTAAAACTGACTTCAGTAAGTGATATTATCACGATATTCTAAAAAATAATGTATTTTTAAATATTCAGTCTGTTTCCAAAGTTAGACAGTTTTAGCTGAAGTTTTTTAATTCAATGTTTTTTTACCATAATCTAAATCAATGAGGAAGAAACTTTATTCGAATACTTTCTTTTACATTTCTACTGCTTTAGTTATTTGCCAAAATTTGATTCTTGATAGTTTGCAACTATTAAGGCATATTGTCTTACAATTTAACACAATGCAACAAAAGTAGTACTATACTTTCCTAAGCAGGTTATACTATATACACATTTAATCAGTTCTACAATTTGACATATGGTTAAACCAACTATTTATTACCTCTGTTAAATAGTAGTGAACATCATTTCTGCTTTAACAGATGAGTCATTTTCCACTTATGATCTATGTTGAATGGGCTCTGAATGGAAACTGAAATTCAATTTAAGTGCAAAAAATCAGCCTTTTTAAATTGCTTTTATTAGATAAATGAAAGAACACCAAGTTGTTGGATACATAAGAAAAAAATATTTTCAACTTAAATTAAATTATCTATAAAATGAAGTTAGTAATATCTGTAATATCTGTAGTTCAGTATTAAGTGCCTCTTGTCCTTTAGTTTTCTAGAATAAGTAGATCTCACCTTTCAGAAATAAGTATTTTTCATAAAGCAAATAAACGGCAATAAAGGAAATCTAAAGTTGTGTCTGCAAAAAAGGTAGGCTGTCAAAAAGATAGTTTATAGTTTCAGGAACTCAGTTCTTACAAAACTAGGCAATCTGAAGGCAAGTTACCCAAATAGGTGGTGAAGAATTATCCTTCTGACTTTTCAAAGTTCAGCTGGATAGGTCCTGAGGTCCTAGGCTGGATAATCTGAAATCCCAAAAGGTTCCTTCTGAAATAAACTTTTGGATAGTTCTTGGATTCCACAGTTCTACTTTAGCAGTTTGAATTAAAAAATGAAGCAGCAAATTTGTATTTCTCAAGTGCTATTTTTTATTTATCTTAAAATTTTCTATAGGTGACAATAATAATATAGATAATTCTTAAATTTATTTTAATATATTTTAAGGAAATTAATTTTGAGAAAAAATTACAATTGCTTGTTTCTTCAATTTTTTTCTTTTGAATTAATGTTAAATATATTCACCTATTGCTTTTTTTTTCCAATAAAACACTTCCACTTAAAAATCATGAATGACGGAGGAAGAACATAGATTGATTTAAATTACAAAAATGGACTTGGGAGTTCTGCCAATTGTGAATTAACATTTCTGATCCCAGGTGATTGAGAGGTATTAACTGCTTTGTCAGATATTTCCTTTGAATATAATTTTTTATAATGAACAAAGTCTGGGATATATAGACAATGAGCTACAGAAAGAAATATTTAGCTTATCCAATGAAACAATAATAAAATAATCATTGTTATCTGTCAGGTACAGTGATTTTAGAATCGGACCAGGTTGCTCTGTACTTTTTTTAGATTGCCTGTGCAGGGCATGCATTACACTCAAAAACAACTGCCACACTGTGGCAGTTAGAATGTATAGGAATTGATACAGTCAAGCATTTGTGGATTCTCCATTGTACACAGTCTTTAAATCAAGATAAGATAGATAGCCAAAGATATGTAATAAAGCAGACAGAATATAGAGGCTTTATCCAGTTTGTACTTAATGAAATTCTGTGATCTATGCTATGTGAGAGGTCAAATTAGACTAGACTAGCATATCTCTCTGTTTTAGTCTGTGCTTCACTACAATCAATTAAAAGTATTTTGAACCTTGTCAACCGGAAAGGTGCTTGAGAACAATGGTAAGGGAGAAGGTTTAGTGTTTCACTCATAGTTCAGTGCACATCACCAGCTGCAAAGATAAAAGGTTGCAGTGAATGTTTGGTGCTGTTAAGGCCAATAAAAGTTTTGCCTTTTTCTTTAGAGGACCAGAATTTCAACTAATTAATTTCTTGAAGATAGTGAAACTATATGACTTCACAGGAAATATGCACTTGCTAATTAGTTTCTGCATTCACACGCAAAATGATATGTTGAACCATTACACTCAACATAATGATATACTGAATTTCTTCTCCTAAATCTTTAGACTATGTATAATCAAAACCACACCACATCTACTTATTTGAATACATAAGCACTTTTTTCAATGCACACACTACTATTTGGTGAAAAATAGGAAAAAAAAGTTCACTGCAAAACTTTATCTTGAGTAAGATGGCAGTAGAGTATTTAAATATAGATCTAGCCTTCTCTTTAGAGGTACTGCCAGTGCAGTTATATTTGTTCACATAAGCATGAAAATTCAGAAAATGTCAGTCACATCACTTGTACTTATTAAAATGTGAATGTAATAGCATCTGAATGTATTGTAGGCTGTATTCAATAGAGGGTTCTTCTGAACCTGCTATGTGTGCAGATCATCAACATTTTCCCAATAAACATAATTTCTCTCTAATAGTTTTGTATGTGTAGAACCTAGAAAGAATTCATTTAAACCAGAATGAAGAAAATTTTCAAGAACTATGAAAATGTTATTAAAAGCAAATCTTTTCTTCTTTCTGCACCAAATCTCTCTTCACAGAACTCCTCTCCATTCCTAAATAAAACAGCCACATTTCCCAGTATAGAACATTCTCTGAATAAATGCGATCAAGCTTTAAAATTTGCTTTTCATTCAGACCATAAAGGGCAAACAAAGAGCTTGTGAGGCTGCCCAAGCAAGCAGAAAGAGTCTGGCTCCTAATAGTGCAAATCTTTTGTAAACAGCTCATTGCAGTCCTATTTCATAAAGTCCACAGCAGACTGCTCTGCATTTATAAGTTTCAAGCCTTGAGTGGTGACCTAGCCAGTGTTAAATTTGCTTCATTCACTGTCAGTTCAATGCTGCAAAATTCCTATTAGTTCTCTGTAGGCAGTTCAAAGTCTGACATATTATGAAGTCAAGAAGTAACAGCTCTTTCTCTTGCGTCTTCAGTGTAGGGATGGTTTCCTGAGAGGGTAAGAATCAAGAAACGGATCTATCTGTAAAATAAAAATAATAATTCAAGGTAGATTGTTATTTTACATGGTTTAGAGTTAGGTACCTTAATCAGAAGCAACCAAAAATAAGTCCCAATGTTTAAGTGGCATTTATCTATTAAATTAAACTGTTTGCAAAGGAAATTTATGTGCCAAGGTTATAAAGATTCTAAAAGACACTATTTAATTATCCCTCAGTTGAACAAAGAAGTCCAGAAAGCGCATGATATGGGACTAATGGACCAGCAAAAACACAAAGTACCATTCAGCACTAAAGTAATTGGGCAGAACACAGAAAGAGACCAGGATAAATGATTACTTCATTAATTTTAAAATTAAAGGGCAAGATAAGGTGGTCACTATCATAGAGAGTTATTAAGGTAAAACTGGCTAATCAGCACAATTTAAATGTAAAGAAGTCATCCAATGCCTACCAATTTCATAAGACCGTGAAATAAAGCGATTTGATGTAGCTTTATCAATCAAATCATACAGATAAGTGTTTTAGTCTGAGTTTTCCAATTTATTGTAGCCTTTGTTTAATACAATGACCACAAGAAATTGAGGATGAACATCTCTTAAAATAGTTAGGGCCTGGGACAGGCATATCCAACACTTTGAAAATTGCATTGCTCTTCAGGATATTCCATATTCCTTGCTTCCATAGTGCTCTTATAAAAACTGTCATCATCCCTTCAACACAAATTCAGTCCTCCTACCTGGTCTACTGTCCAACTCTTTAATCTGTTCTTTATAACAGAGTTTTTTATGCCCCTTATGAGTTGCTGTCACGGTTTGAGCAGCCTCAAAATCCAATTCTGATTCCTAGCCCCCCCCTCCCACATCTCAATCCCATGTGAGATGGGTTTTCCAGACAAAAACACAAGACTCAGTATGGGGGAAGGAATATATTACAGGACTGTACAAATAAATAAATACTTATACTATAATACATTACATATAATCTTAACTCTATTTCTATCCCTACCATGACAATAATATTTACAATGGGCCAAATCTCTTCTCCCTCCAAATAAAAGTCCAGGAGAGAAGAAGAAGAAAAGACCCCTTCCAGTCTCTCAGCAGCAGGTCTGTCTAGGCAGCAGGCTCTCTGTGTTTTTCATGAAGCAGTTGCAGCTGGATCCTTGCCAATGCACACGAGGGGGGTCTCCAAGCCCCTCTCGGCCCCTCGATGGCAAACGAAGGGTCTTTCCGTGGGCTACTTCACCCCAGACAAGGTTGCATCACCACGGTCATATCACGAAGCACAGGGGTCTTCGTGACGGTCTCCCATGCTCTGACTCAAAGATGGCTGCCAGCTTCTCTGAAGCTGCAGCAGGGGGACCAAGGTCACCCCACACACACACATTCCTTTGGCCGTCCTGGCTTTAGCTCTCAGGAGGCCATGAGCTTCCTAGCTCCTCTCAGCAATGCATACTGCACTCCAAGACTCTTCAAGTGAGTCCAATCATCCTCCTCTCTCATCAGAGGAGTCTCCAGGGGAGTTTGGGGGTTTTGGTTATTTAGTTCTTACCCCAACAAACTCTGTCTCTGCTGCTGGCTCGATTCTCTTCCTGCTGCTGCTTTTCCTTTTCCTCAGACACCTCTGTGTCTTCCATGCAGCATACCGGCTTCTGCTGCTTCTTCTGGTTCTTATCTGTTGGCTCTTTGCCACTGCTCTCAGACGCTGCTGTCCCTGCTGCTCCGTCGCCCACTCACAGTGGAGAAAACTCCTCCAACTTCTCAGCCACAGGCACTTAGTTCAGTTCAACACCATTCCAAGTCCACATAGCCCCCCAGCCAGGGGCTGGGGGGAGCCGGAGCCCCCAGGGCTCTCGCCCTGGCTCCTTGTGGCCTCACCACAACATGGCCACCCCTTCTACTAACAACAAGTACCACTGCTTCTCTTCCGGTCCAGAGAGATATGTTTATATTTTGCAGGAGCACTGATTGGGTCAAACCCCAAGGGTCACCATCCCCTGGGGGTTACCACTTTCCTAGTTTCCGGGGGAAAAACCTGGCTCAAACCACTACAGTTGCCTTTTCCCGTTTCTGTTGCACTGTCTCCCCTGATGCCACAAGTCACAAAAAGCCCCTTTCCACCCTTCCTTTATGAACTCACATTTTAAATATAAATTTTTTTTTGTTCCCTGTGGGTTTCTCTATGAAGCCTACAAGAGCATTCTTTAATACACAATAAAACTTAAAAAAAAAAAGCATGCAAAAGTTCAAATAGCCTTGAACTTTCTTCATAAATACAATTTTACTACAGGATGTTAGAGTAAGTAGCTTAAATGGTATCAAATCCTAAAATGCCTTCTCTATCTCTTTCAGTCCATCAACAACATTCGTTTGCTTACTCCAGAAGTACCTAATATGCCTTAAATCCAATCCAGCATGCCTGACTAGCAGACTGTAACTCTTCATTTATTTATATTATATCCTGGTATTGCCATGGAAATGTAACGTCTCCCAAGAGTAAAAGCCTTAGGGCTTGTGCATTATATGCTTAATCTGTTATCAACACATCATTTTGTTTCCCCCTATAGCTGTAAGTGAATTCTGGGACAATATTATGTTAATACTTTCTACTGACAGACAAAATAGTATATAATGAAAACAGGGTTTTCCAATTTATACAATGATGCACTTCAACATTAATGTTTAAATGAAAAAATATGTAATAGAATTTTAAGTGTCTAAACCTGAAAACATTCTTTTTCTAGGCTTCCTGACAAATGAAATTTTATGAGGAAGGCTGGATAGGTGTTGACATAAAAGAACACATTCTCTTGCTTATGTGTCAGTCTCATTTTTTAAACTGATTTTCACCTATGGCATATATGAATTTCTTTAGAAACACTGATTAAAACATTGAGTAATAGCAGGTCTGAGTACCATTTTGATGAGAGCTTTCTCATTTTACAGTGTTAATGAGATCAAGACAAGATGTTTCCAATTTTAGAAATCCCATTCAAAGAGGATTCCCTCAAAAGCCATTTGAAGGATTTGCAAACTCCATGGGTCTCATCTTAACTATGCTGCCAAACAAAAACAAAATGTGTATTGTGACCCTGAAATTTCAGAAACACTTTTAGGTTTTAAAATTCTGTAAGTAGAGAAAATAAGTGGGGAAAAAAAGTGTAACATTCTGAAATACATTTGATTGTTTTCTGTATTCTCAAGTAATGTATATTCTAAATATACAAGAGCCCTGCAAAATTCAGTGATTTAATCTGAACTGTAATACGTAACAAATGTACCTTTCAGACAGCTATACCTTGTTTTGGTCTAAGACACGCAGAATATCTATTTCTTTGGTAAAATACACATGGAGTAAACTACTGGAGTATGCTAATTGATGTTATTTATTGAGTTATAATTAGGAAAGGTGCTGAACTGAAAAATCAAATCTCAACTACCTTTTATTCTGAAAAAGTTTGGATTGAGACCAAACTCTGTATTAGAACTCTGTAGTTACCTTTAAATTATATGAAGTTGAGCAGAAGCATCTCAATCTCCTATAGCTCCAAAATACTACAGTTTATAACCCTTTGCTTTAATTTACTTTTTGTTGATATAGTTGAATTTTTGCTCTATGGTTAACCAAGATAAATGCAATAGGTATGTAGACAGACATTTTAAAATCATGAAAACTTGTGACTTTGGCTGTCTGTCTTACTTGCACTCATTATAATGCAGACTTGCATAAAAGTATGTGGTCTGAATTTAAAGGGCAAAACATTGACCTGCAGCTTCACTAACTCCTGCCATTCTGTCTTTTCAGCTTGCAATGAATGATTAACATTTTCTGTGCCTGTAAGAAAATCTTAAAAATTAAACCATGTTTCTAATTACTGCCCATATTTTGTGTGAGTGTCAGCCAGAAGACAGAAATTAGATCGTGATGTAATGTTTTCATTGATGTATATTTTTATATTTTTTTAATAACATTTTAAATACTACAGAATGATAATGCTTCTTTGTTCCTGCTTACTTCTTTAGTTTTAAAAAAACTTGGAGTACAGTTCTCATTTCTGTAAGTAATACAAAGTTGTTAAAAGTTGTAAAATAAGTCATGTATTTAAATAATATATAAGGTGAAGAACTGGATCTATGAAATTATACAGGGCAGAATCTATATCAAGCATGCAGATACATTTTGATGAGCTCCCTGCAAAATAAGTCTGGGAACATGGTCTAGAGACAGCAATGTCAAAGAAGTCTGAAAGCAATGAAATAGGAGAATGCATTATTAACTGAGGAACAGCACCGTCGGAATAACGGATCTGGGTGCGGACTCTCTGTCGGTTTTCCCGGAGAGGAGCTCGGCCGTGCTGTCCCCCTCTGGCAGGCGGAGAAAGAGACCAAGCTTTCCCAGGCGTTCCGTGGCAGAAAGACCTTTAATCTAAAACTCCCGCGGTTTATATGGGTTCGGGCGGAGAGGAAGAAGGAGGGCTATGATTGGGTCGAGATACGGGGGGAGGGGAGTGGCTTGAGAGCCCACTGACCAATGGGAGGTACAGGAGGACCGCATTCCAGTAACTGAGACAGGGATTTGAGGAGAGGCGGGCACAACAAGAATCCACAATCGAGGAGGGGAGACCGCGTGGTTCCGAGTGGGGGGGCCGCATGGATCAGGGGAAGTACATAACTCAGGGAAACCCGTACAATAAAAACGCAAGCTGTTGTTTTTCTGCTTCGCTCGGTCCCGGGAAGCTGCCGCTGTAATGAGCCTGTTTCTAAAGCTGTTCTTTCCAGGTTTCATAATCCTGCTGTTCACCCACATCGGAATATACCTATCTAACTCATAAACCCACGATGACTTGCCTCCTTGCTTCTGAAGTGCACTCTATGAATTCACCAGCTTCTGTGCTCAGAAGCTTGGGGGTAGCTCATGGTAGGGTTCACCACAAAATGAAGGCATATCTACGTGCTTCACTAACAAATACCTTTGTTCAAAATTCCTATCACCAGAAGGCTTTTACTCCATTCTAGATGGGGCAGCACTTAGACACTCTTAAAGTAAGTAGTGTGGTTTCTGCTACCAACTCAAGGTGATCTCCCTGGAAGTCTGACTTCCAAGACTTACCTACAGTTACTGAGTAACTTACTTGCAAAGGCAAAGGTATCTTGAAACCAAGTATTCCCCTAAATAGCATGAGAGCAGGACCTGAGCAAGCAAGTATTTTCAGAACAGCCTCCTAGAAGAACAATATGGTATGTAAGCAGCTGATAACCCAGGGTTTAGGGAAGCTTCCTGAGAAATAGAAGGTCCCAGCTGAAACCTTTGATTTGCTCCAAATCTACATGTGCATTCTGCAGCTCAGGCAGAAGAAGCCAGCCCTGTCTAGCTCAGTGTACGTAACAACAATGTGCATTGAATTAGGTGACACATGGGGATACATTCAAGGTTTCAGAGATACCTAACTCATCTAAATGACTGGAGGCCCATTATATGCCAGGAGAAGTTTTCATTGGTACTTTTGACACCCTGGTTTAAGTAGCTCCCTGATCACAGTGGGGGCTGCTGTGAACATGATTCCTGTAATCTTTACATTCCTGAGTCTTTAAGCAGTCAGTGTCCCTCCATGGTGCAATTCCTAAACAATAAGCATAAATCTCTCTTCTTCCAACACCAGTTCCCCAACCTGAGCAGAAACTAAGGAATAATTTTAATATTTAACCATGTGTACTATATCAACACCTTCTAGTAAAGTAACACTATTTCAGGGGGTTTTTTGCTATACCTATAAACAAATTTCATGGTAGCCATTGGTTACACCACTCATCATCATTGTCATCATCACGGCTAGGCTTCACGAACAAAGATTTGGAAGGGGCTCTACCCACATTTGCTACAAAGGCCAATGTGAGATAGACAAGTCCGGTTGCAAAAGGTACAGCGGAAAAACTCCTCAGGTGATATCGGCAAGACACAATTCTTTCTGCATTGTCTTTTCTCCTCGAGAGTGATCCTGCGTGCCTTCTCAAAAGCATCAGCAGCGTTATAGATGGTGTGTCTCCAGACCTCCCAGTTGGAGGCCGGAGTAGACCAGTTATGTTGATCAATATGGCCAAGACTGAGATGTTGTTTCAGGGAGTCCTTGTATCTTCTCTTCGGGGCTCCTCTCTTGCGGCAGCCAGTGGCAAGTTCATCATAAAGCAAGATCTTAGGGAGGCGGTGATCCTTCATCCTTGAGACGTGCCCTGCCCAATGCAGCTGTGTTCTCAGTAACATGGCCTCAATACTTGTAAGTGCTGCCTGTTCTAGAACAGACGTGTGTCGGCGAGGAAAGCTCTGAACACTTAATGTAAGGATCCAAAACTTCGTTTATTGAAGATAGAAAGCAACTTAATATACACTGCATAATAGGCTCATACATATTGCAGAGATTAGGCTCTTAATTGGTACTTGACTAATAGGTGATATCATCTCAACTGCCTTCCATTGTTTACACAGGTGGCTCATTAAGTGCTTCTGTTTTTCAAATTCCAAGCTCCTGTTTTTCAGCCCAAGTTAGAATACACAAGGTCATTGCTGCTTTCTCATGGCCCTGTTATCTCAGACTTTCTCATGGGCCTAGACAGGCTGCGTTTTGCACTTTAGCAGCTCATCCATAACCTTAGCTATATTCATATGGCCTCGTGTTTCTAATCAATCCTCAATAGACGTGTTAGTCACATAATCTGACCAGTGGGTGTTTAGGATTGTACCGAGACAGCGTTGATGGAAGTGTTCTAGGAGTTGCACGTGGTGACAGTAGATGACCCATGATTTGGATCCATGTAAAAGAGTAGTACTCACAAAACATACCACTGTCAAAAAACAATGCATGTACCAAATAGATAATGAAAAAATAATTATTTTCATGCTGAACTTTTTTATCCATACCAATGATGTACATTAATAAAAAATTATTTACTTGGCATAAAACACAACAGTCTATTTTGTACTTAACAGCCTACTGTAATAGTCCTTATTAATGTCTACTCACAACCATGCCATAACGTTCAAAGTCACAGCTCTCACATGTGTGATCTTTCCAGCAAGCATATTTCATGAACCTGGCCTTGGACTCGCCAACTTTCATCCTGGCCAACACTTCAATTTCTGACCTGTGGCCCCTTTATACTGAATTGAATTGTTTCGGAAAGGCACTTTGAAACCCTTTAGAAGAGACAGGTAGTTAAACAAGACAGATTTTATAAAGCAAAACTGAGTCTCTTGCTCACCTACAAGTTAAGTTCTCAAATCAGGTTGTCATCTTATTAAATTCTCTCAAATACATTTCCCTGAAATATATTTAGGTATCAACAGAGCATTTCAAAATTGAAAACCAGCCAATAACTATCTAGGTTAGATGCATGTATGCACATTTCCCCTAATCCCTCTAATTTCCAGCCCAAGTAAATATCTCTTTGTCTCCTAGTATAAATGGTTAAGTGGAAATGTGAGAAACTGTAACAAGATGAGTGGACATAAAAGTGTTTGAGAGTATTTTCATATGCTCCATTAGCTGTTATAAGGTGAGCTGAGCATGAGGGAGGTCTTCTTCTACTTATTGGGTCTGGAAACTAAAAATGTGCCAATGTTACCTATGCACTTTTGCGGATCTGGCTCTATGTGACTTATTAGGATCCCAAAGGGAACTCTTATGTCAGAGCGGCTTTTCAGTATATTTCTTCCATTCTGTCTTTGACCTTCTTTATGAAATGCCCCTTTTCTCTGATTTTTTTCCCATTATAAACTCTAGTGAAGCTGTATACAGATTGCAGTTTAAAAAGAAATATTGAAATAGTTATTTGTGTAAAACATGAACAATACCCTCCAAATAATGGAGAGTATGTAAGGCAAAACAGATCATTCATATTGCTTTGACACTTGTGAAAAATAGTATAAATATGGAGTTTTTCCACACGCTAACATCTGCTTTCTGTCTTTCAATTAATTTTGATCTACATAAAGGTAATGCTATCATAACTGTGTGAAAGATTATGGCTTAGGCCTCAAAATTATATTTTAGATACTATGAGCTGTCACCAGAAGATTATCTAGCAGAACTGTGCTAAGGTTAGTGGAATCATAGATTTAGAATATGAGAACAGACCACAGTGTAATAAAAAAACCCACAAATTTTGTTCAATAAATAAGAACTACTCCTTCAATTGGGAAAAGAAATCCAGAGAGGGGTGACTTCAAATAAGGCCCTATGGTGAGGTATTGTGTATTCTCAGTGTGTTCTTGTAATCTTCCATATTTATCTGCATACCTTGCCATGGGTAGCATAGATATTGTAGTTAGATGGACTTGGGAGTCTTTGTCACCACAGCTCCTCTTGCTTCTTATGGCCTTCTGTATGTTTAGAGTGGGCATGTGTTCTTTATTTAAAAAAGACAATGAAAAAAAATTCACAAAAGAAAAATCACGGTAGATGAGAGGGATACAGAAAAAAGCCAATTCAAGAATAGATGTTTCTCTACCATGGACAACTATGCCATTTGCAATATTTCGGTGAAAAGTCTATGTCTGCTTCCAGGTGATTTCAGGATAACATGAACTGCCTAAAGATTGACAGGACATACGGTGAAGGTTAAATCTGTGCCTTTGAGTTTCTAAGGAGATACAGCATCAGCAATTATCATATTTTCTATTGATAGCACAATGCTGTTCAGAGCAGATTCATCAGCAAAAACCAAACTTCGGAACCAGAAAAAGGGGAGCTGTGGTTGCACAGTTAGTAGAGAAACATGACTCTCGGGACTCAAGATTGTCTCTCCTCAGAGGCACTGGAATGTACTAGGATAACAAATCTACTCAGAGCTTTCTGGGACTCTTCGAGTTGCATTTTACCATGTGGTAACAATGCATTTTCAGTCATCTCATGTATGTTAAAAAAGACCAAGGCAAAGAACATAGATAGATCACAGCAACCTTACTGTAACAGCTTTATCACATGAGTTACCCACATAAATCAATGGGAAGCTTTCATTTTTTTAACTAGTTTTGTTGGCTAAATATGGATTAAACTCATATACTCAGCTTTTCAAATATTTGCTTTAAAAATATTTGTATTTTACATGTATGATAAGAAAGTTGAGGGATCATGGAACTATAATCTGAATGAAACTGTCTTGTACAGGTACATTTCATTTCCCCAGAGTTATTAAAGGATTGCAAGTCACCTTGGCAGCAGAAAGTTCTCTTACTTTTATGTAAATGCTGTTTTTGTTTAATACTGGACCAACTAATGGAATTATGTAGTTTTCAACTAAAGGCAGTTTTAAGGTCTGATATCTCCTGGATATATGTGATTTAAGAATTTAATGAAAAATACAGCAAAACGTGCCACCTTAGCAGATAATCTGGGTGACAGTTTTTATTTATGATATGTAAGCAATAAAAGGGCAGTTTGAGAGAATTATGAAACATTTTATATAATCTTTGGTCTAACAATGTCTACTTTAGAGTGTTTCATCCTTCACAAAAGGTCAGACACTTGCATTGGACAATAAACTAATGGTCTCATCTAATTTGGTTGATGATTAGTATTTTTTACAACTACAGCTTTCTGAGTTGTAACTCATTTAGTATAAAAACATTTAGTATAAAAACAGTGATATCCTAAGTAATGTCTTTATCAGGCATCCTGAGCTGCACTGTGGTGTCCACTGTAACCAATACAAACAGAGCTACTTAAAGTTATTTTGAGTATGGTGTCACTCCCCTAATGTGTGTCTTCTATTTTAAGTCACCTTGACAAGCTGTTTTTACAGACATTGAGACTTAGATGTACTAACTGTATTTCTCACAAGAACTAACATTTATGACTGATCAATGGAAGATTTGATATTAAATAAAAGTCAGGGAAATTATTCCCAGAGAAAATGTGTTTCTATGTTTCCCAGTGATGCTATTTTAACAGTTGTGCCCATTATCCCTTGTTAATGTATTGTTCAAAAATGGGTTGTTTTGCTATACTTTTGAATAAAATTATAGTTTATAACTAGTTCAAAAGCAATGACTACTAATGAATTGAATTTGAAAAAGATTTATGTAAGATCACACAAATCAAGTTTTATGACATAGTGGTCCATAACTGGATCTTACCACCACTGGTCACTCCAATGCATGACCATCCTAATGGAGTTTCAGCTTAAAGGAGTTTGTAGATTTCAGTCCCCTTCCTTCACAAGACTTCAATTTTAGCATTCCATCAACCTTACTAAAAAATCTGCAAACCCATGTAGTGCATGTCATGCCACAAAAGTGGGGAGTGATAGGGGTTTCAAAGATTGGTTTTGTGCAGTAAAAACCTTGTTAAGATGCAGTTGAGTGAGAATAGATGGACACAGATTTCAGATTTGCATGGAAATACTATTTATGCCAAACCATTTAGAGCATGACCATTCTAAGGCTGGTAGGCTTCCATGCTCTTCTCTCCTCAAACCTGAACTGCTTGAGAGTTCCAGGTGTGATGATAGAAAAATTTTGAAACAGACACTGAGGGAAAGAGTATTCATACCTTATAACCATCAAGTGTGAAACTCTGGACATGTAAGTTGCCCTCTAGTGTCATCTTCTCCCTTCAACTGTAAAGGAAATTTTGGAGGAAATTAAAAGGCAAATTTGTAGCCCAAACTTTAGATATGTTGAATTATACCTAGATGATGTGCTTAAAAAAGCATCAATTGGAGGATATAAGTGCTTTCTTACATATCTTATGAAATCCCAGGTAAAATCTACAAGTTTTTTAAAAGTAATGTCAGAAATTTCATTGATTGTTTCGTCTCTGTGTCTGAAGGAGGAATATAACTAATTTCACTAACCCTGTTCCATTTTCACAAGTGCTTGTCTTTTCAGTACTGTGATTTCCATGTAGAAGTGAAGGTCAGCATTAAAATGCAACCTGCTTTATCTATATGTGGTTCTCAGATGACTTACTTTCTACAGTTTTTTAAAATTAATTCTAATGGTCAGCCTTGGCAAGTAGAGCAAGTCATGTGCCTGTGCATGTCTGAGGAAAAATCCGGGATTCATTTATCAAAACCAGGCCAAAGTTACCTATTAGTCTGAATTGTACCATTCATTTGAAAGTATTCTGTGAATTTTTACAAATCATTATTTTCGTTTTGTTATTGCTGCTGCTGTGGGAACAAATGAGGTTGGAAAAGTAGTTCACAAGGGAGGGATAAAAGTGTGGACAGATTATTTTCAAAAAGGAAAGAGTAGCAAATGGAGAGAGAACAAGAGAAAACATGAAAAAAAAATAGGAATGGTGTGGACTCTGGTCCAAAACTTGATGACAGCCAGGGGAAGGTGAAGAGGTGAGGGTAGGAACAAAAGAAACAGAGAAGCCTATGAGGCTTGTAAATGAAGACATTTGGCTGCAGGTGGAAAAGTTAACTAACAACAGTAGACAACCTCCTGGAAGGACATAGACCTGAAGAGGTGAGAGGTGTCACAGGCACATATAATTGTTGTGCTGGATTGAAGCAGAAGTCTTACCAACCAAGTAACTTCTCCTCATCGGGACCCAGCTGTTTCAGGGAAGGTCTCAAAGAATGAAGGTTTTGGAATACCAGTACCTGGAGTAACCTTCTACAAAATCCTGTTCACAAGAAATTGGCTAGTACTTTTATTTTGTGTTGTTTTTCTGGCCTTTAGCTGGTGTAACTGTGAATTCTGGCAGTTCACATGAATAGACAACTCTTTTCTAATTCCTTGAAGTTCTGTGCGTGTGAACCTGGCTGGAGGTCAACTGAAGTTCTAAGTTTGTATCCCTGTTCACAGCAATATGCTGGCACAGTTACATTTAAAAGAGTAAAGGTGTCTTGTGTGTGCCTTTTTACTCTATCCAGATTGCCAGATTTATATCTTGAGCTTGTTTGTTGTTGTTGGGGAAATGTATAGAATTATTCTACAACTTTCATGCAATTATGAGCAAATTATGATTATACTGTTAGCATATGTCCTGGTTCTGGCCAGAACAGGGTTAATTTTTGCAGTAACCAGGAGGAGGCATGACCAGGATCCAGAGGTTGTTCTATACCACCTCATGTCATTGCCAGGGTGGGGGGAAGGGAGTCTCTTCCCGGTCAGCACAGTGGAGGGAGCAGTCAGGTATTGTTGTGTCTGTGTGACCTCATTCACCTCTTTCTTGTACCCTCTGTCATTACTATTGTTCCTGCTACTGTTCATTTTTCTTATCTCATTGCTGTTCCCTGTAAGTTTTTCTTATCTCAACCCATGATCTTTACCTTTTGTGCCTCCAGTTCTTCTCTCCATCCTGCTGCAGTGGAGAGGCGGGAGCTGGGGAGTGAGCAAGTGACACATGCTTAGGCCATTCTCAGTGGGAGCACTAAACTGGGAAGTACCATTCCTAAACCACGACAGCAATACTATTCTCGTTATCCTTAGTGTAGGATCTCAATTGGATATACTAGAAATTTCAAAGTACTATCACGTAAAAGGACAAATATTTTTCTTTGTACTAGATAAGATACTCTATATGCTGTAACCATTTTTATAAAGGTAGACACCTCTATAGGAGATCTAGTTTCAACTCCTCACTTTAGTAATTTTCTCTTCTCTTTGGTGACTAAAATAATCTTTCCCCCCTTCAACTGTTTTAGAATTTTCCTTTTGCATTTAGATGTGTATTGTGCTCTTGGACAGTGAATCCTCCTGCTACCCTGCCCTTCTGATCCTCTTCTCTTTCCTCCAAACATTTTTGAAGACACTTATGTCACTTTTTCCTCCACTAAGCCAATCTTTTTCTCATGAAAGAAAGTGCATAGGTGTAAACATACATGTATAACATTACCAAGTACTAAGGTTCTTGAGAGTTCATGCATGCTTGAACATACATGGACTACTTTCCAGGTGTCATAATTCATTCATGTTCAAGTATGAAAACCTTCAACTTGTGCAATCCTCTTTTTTGTTTCTCTTTTTTCTTCCTCATCATCTAACTCACCACATTATGCTGGAGTTTTTTTAAATTTGTCTCTCACTTTCCAAGGTTTGTTTTCATGATCTGTCTCACAGAAGTCTACGTCCTTGTTGCACATTCTAGCCTCCATCCAATCTATTTAACCTGAGTCATCTAACTAAGCAGTCTAAGTCAGATGCATTACTGCCCTGGGCTGTCAATACCTCCAGAACATGATTCTGTTCTAAAGTGGGGTGAATTACCTTTTGGAAGTTCCTGTACATTCATCTGACATAAAAAGTGCCTCAGGTAACACTGTTCCTAATTTAAGCAATGTCTGAAATTAGGTGGAACTGAAACAAGTCCCACAGCTTACAAATAGGATACTGGAAGACAGACGACTTTCCAGCAGAACAGGCAGTTTCATTTGCAATTCAAATAGATGGGAAAGGGGCGGAAGCTGATCTTCATGTAGCTCTGTTCATAACACATGGCACAGTGCAGGCTGATGTTCTAGTTCTAATGATCATTCTGTGAACATATAAGGCATCATACTTCTGAAGAAATTCCTCTTTTGTACTAGTGAACTGAAATAATTGTTTGTACTTTATATTGTGAAAACCACGGTAACCAGAGCTGAAGGTCCCTGAGCATTCAACTGTACTAAGAGACAGATCTGCCACAAGAAGTGTGTGTGATTAATACACAAAGTGGAAAAGTATAACCCATTCAAGGATCTGAGATTATGCTAAGAAAAATCATCTTAAGAAAACAATGTAGCAAGCCAAGGCTGTTATCATGTATTCTCATTAGAAATTCATCTATAATATTCCTTTCCTCTTAGATGTTTATAATAATATTCCTTGCATTAAGTATTGATCTGTCATCAGTGTTTCCAGCTCTACATAAGTGTGTTGCTTGGATTTTTCCCGTCTCAGTAACTAAGTGCATTAAACATTTTCAGATGTCATATTGACTTTGAGCGCAAATTAGTAAATTCTGGTTCTTTGTGTCTGTTAATTCTTCCTATCCAACTAAACCAAACAAATAAATGAGGAGAAATAAGAATGGAGTCTTTGTTATATACCCATTGCAAAGGCACTGCATATTAAAGCTTGCATAGTCAGTAATGTAGAAAAACACTCAAAGTATCTTGGGGTTTGTGTTGGGTTTTTTGGTAGGGTTTTTTTTCCCACTCACAGAGAACTGTAGTTTCTAGTCTGTATGGCAGCCCCAATCAATAAGCATATCCTGATATCCTAGATTTTCCACTGTTTTGTTAGTGTCATGTTGTACACAGCATCCACAACTTTTTCCTCCTGCATGCTTGCAATCAGCAGCTGTTTCATGTTGCTTTCCACTATGGATGTCCCCAGGCTTTATAGCCTCATCCTTTAACATTATTCTTCAGCTCAGTGCCTGAAATACAAATGTTCAAAGACCTGATTCCAAATGTGTTTCTCCAGGAAACGTGGATATCTCCATCCTTTGTCCTGGTTCCTGTAATACTGGGGTGATGAGGCTTACAAAATCCAGAGATGCTTTGCCTTTCTTCTGAAGAATGAATGAATCAGTCAAGTAAATTAAATGGAAGTACTTAGCAACTAACTGAATATCACACAACTGAGTCTCATACAACTCAGTCTAGAGCTATAGTGCTGCTGAGTTGAATATTTAAATGGTGCACTTGAACAGGTTGCCCAGAGAAGTTGTGGGTCTCCTATCCCTGGAAGTGTCCAAGGCCAGTCTGGATGGGTGCATTGGGTCTGGCTGAAATGGGGTTCATTTCCCCACAGCAGACCTCATAGTGCTGTGTTTTGCATTGGTAGCTAGAAAGATGTTGATAGGACACCAGTGTTTTGGCTACTGCTGAGCAGTGCTGGCACAACATCAACACTGTCTCTCAGCATCCCCCCCTGCCCCAGTCAAGGGCAAGATCTTGAAAGGTGACACAAGTAGGTCAGCTGACCCAACCTAACCAAGGGGATATTCCATACCATATGACATCAGTTCAGATTTAAAAGCTAAGGAACGGAGCAGGAATTGGGGGGCATTAGTTATTTACAGAGTTTGCATTGCAGAGCAACCACTCCGCATGTCAAAGCCCTGCTTCCTGGGAAGTGGACAGACATCACTCGCTAATGGGAAGTAGAGAATGAACCTTGTTATTTTCCTCCTTGCTTGTACATGGGCAAACTTTCACTTTTGCTTTAATAAACTGCCTTATCTCAACCTACAGGTCTTTTTCCATCTTATTCTCTCTCTCCTGTCCATCTGGGAAGGGGAGTGATAGAGCAGCTTGGTGGGCACCTGGCATCCAGCAGAGGTCAACTCACCACAATGGGGCTCAGAGCAACATGGTCTAGTGGCCCACAGCAAGGAGTTGGAACTAGATGACTTTTAAGGTTCTTTCTAACCCAAGTAATTCTATGATTTTTATGCAAATTAAAAATGGTTCAGATCAACAGAAATGTCTCCCATTTCAAATCAGGTTTTTTTTTGTACAATGATCAGTTGAAAAAATACTTAGGACAAATTTGTTAAACATGTGTCCTGGAGTAGGAAGAAAGAAAGAAAGAAAGAAAGAAAGAAAGAAAGAAAGAAAGAAAGAAAGACAGACAGATAGACAGAAAGACAGATAGAAAGACAAAGAAAGAAAGGAAGAAAAAAAGAAAGAAAGAAAGAAAGAAACAAAGAGAGGAAAAATATGAATAAGATAAAAAACCAACAAGTTTATATTGCGAAATGAAAGGTTCTTTTGACCTGGAAAAATAAAACATTGCTTTCTTTCAAAAAAAATTTCTATTACAATCAATTAGGATTTATCAAAGAAATTAATGTTAAGTTAAAAATGTAAATAAAATAAGGATTTTTATACATCATCTAGCCAAAATATCTTCAGAATATACTAATATTAAAATTAAAGTACCTGAATACGTTAATAATTTCCAAAAAAAAAACTAAAGCAAAATTTAAGGAACTTATTTTTTATGTGGTAATATGCTACTCTAGAAGTTTACAATGGATTCAGCTCTCATAAGGATTCCATCAGAGGCAATGAACTAAAGTACACATGGATTTTTCCCCAGTGCACGTCTTGTTTAACTAAACTAAGAAACATTTCCACTATTGTTGAATTTGTAGACCTCATTTCTCCAGCAAGTGTTACAGTGTTGACACTCAGAGGCTTTTGATTCCCATAAGGCTTTAGAGCATGAAAAGAGATCTCAAAGAACTTGTAGGTGCATCACTGGTTTTGGTGGTTTTACCACGTGTTAAATTTCACCAATCAAAGTTTTACCTGATTTTGAACCCAAGTGTTTTGTTCCTGATTTTGTTCTTGTTTTTGTTGTTTCATATTTTGGTTTTTTTTCCAGGAGGACTTATATTTCCCGTGTGTAAGAAGTAGAATATTCCTTTGCCTTTTTTTTTGTGAACACAAATCTTTCACAAGCCTAGGTTGAGGTGTTGGGAATGCAACATAAGACCGTTCATTCATTTATTAAAAAGAAATTTAAAAAATATAAACCTTGTTATAATCTTCTTTTTTACCCTTTAGGAACACATTGAAAAGAAAGGGCATGATTTTTCTCAATTTTTGTGGTTTGAAGTACCTCTACCATACAGAAAACATTTAGTCAGTGATTTCTTTTTAATTAGATGTTGAAAGGAGATATTATGCAGCAATTCTGGGAGCGCTTTGAAAATTTTTGAAAGACTCCATCAAGTAAGGGTTGCTACTGGTACCTGAAAGGAGCATACTGTGAAGGAGCAATCTATCACCTTTTCCAGTGTGAAATACTATCTGACTCATATTAGGTCTGTATATGAACCAGGGTAAATGTAACTTCTAGGAGGTCCCTATTACAAGGAAGCCTGCCAAGCTCATAATTTTCTATCAATAAGACCTTTCCTCTAATGTTAGCAGACACTTGAGGTTAATAATACGAGGAATTGACTCCCTTGCTTTTTACTGAGCTTGGGTCCAAGTTCTTTGAACTTACTGCTGGCCTTCTAAAAGATTTTTCACTATACAATGCACCTGTGGGTGACGGTTCATGTGACTTGACAAGAGTCTAAACATTTGGAAAAAATGGATGTACTCTGGCAGTCTCTTTGGCCACTGTCATGACATATGTACAGGAGCTGAGAGCTCAGAGAGAGTTTTCCAAGCTTCAATTTTCCTTTCCCAGACTTAAGTTCACCATATGATGATGAAGTTCCCCTGCCCTGTGGAAAATTGAAATCAGAGTTTCTTATGTGGTGTGAGGAAGTGGTTTCTAACACATCTAAAGATTAGTAGAGTCAGGATCTAGATGCTAGGATTTCTGGTCCCTTTAGCTGTGCAGTTTTCCTGTGTTTCGTGTGTGTCCCTTGACTTGTAGGCCTTTCTCTAGAGAAGAAAAATAGTAACTATAGCAGGAAAGACTCATAATTCTTGTGCAAATTAGGTAAATTTTCTGCCATGTAGTATTCATGAACTATCCGAATTCCACTCTTTTCCTGGACACCTAAGAGAGGTTAAGATTTACCTAACCTTTGGCATTAGATATGCTAACCTAAGTTCACTGTGTCCATATGTGTTTATGGACCAACACAGCCTCCTGCTTCCTACAAATCTTGCTTGCTCTTGAGCATGGACATTGCTTGGATGATATCCAGTTGCTGGTACTAGCCTCTTCCCAGCTCCCAGCATCCTTGACCCACCCTGACTGTTCTGTTAGTACCTCAGAATGAAGACAGCTCTTTCACAAGGGCAGAGGGTCCCAGACCTGTATTGAAACTCTCAAAAAAATCTTTGTTTTTGAGTGAAACTGGTCTGTCTTTTCCCTGAGTCTGTTTTCAGTGTACATTGTCTCAGTGTACAGTTCCAGGAACTAGGATACACAAAGTGAAGATTAAAGAGCCATTTTCAAGGTCATGAAAACTGTTGGACTTATAATGCATTTCTATATTGTGTATAAAACTATATAAGACCTGACAACACCCTTATTTAAATATACTTAATAGCATGGAAATTCTACATATGTAAGAAGAGAGCAATCTGTGTACCATAATTCACTGTGGAAACTTTTAATTATGTAGATACAAGAAATTTTCCAGACAACAGTAGTAGTAGTAGTAATGATAGTAATAATAGCAACCAGACCATCCCACCTCAACCATTTAAAGGCTCATTTTTCAGTGTCCATACTGTCTACTAGAATTATGACAGATATTGTAGTGGTTGCATAAGAAAAAAGGAGTTGGGACTGCCCCCCCAAAAATTTTAAAAAGTAAAATATCTAATATGTATGAAGGGGTTACTTGTTTGTTTGTTTGTCATTTACACTATAATCATAGCATTTGGCAAGCAATCATCATTCATATTTTGCAAGGAAAACAGATGCCCATGAGTAATTTCCATTACTCTGTAGCTGATCCAGCAGACTCCTGAAGCACAAACATAGCAGAAAACACATACTAACATTATTTTTTATTCTATGAGTATTAAACTTTATATTTGTTTTGCTGAATCCAGGCCATAAACTGGAGATTGAAAGTGTGGCCAGGTATGACTCTGAGAACTGCAGTGAGGTAATCTGTGCTACATGAAAACAAAGTGTGTTGTCATGACTGTCTGAATAATGAATAAGTAGAAAGACAATGATAGTAATTTAATATTTAGGCGAAGTACTGGTGCCAATTGATTACAATATTTTACACAATATCAGAATCAAGGCAATAGCAATTAATAGACAAAGAGATGGAGATATCATTTTTCCCACCTTAAATTAAATTAATGATATTGGATATAACTCTTGGAAGACAATTTCCTTTGAAATTTCTTGGGGTGAAAAGGGTAGATTCACTGAAAATTGCTTTCAATATAAAGTGATTGCTCTTGGGTTTTTTTCTGTTTAAAGAGCAGTTTAACAGTATTGAAAGTGGTTTGATATATATTTTGCAGAAATGTGCCTCGATTAAAATTTCAGTAGAGTAAAAAAATGTTAAAAGTATGTGAACAAAGTATATAATAATAAAACAGTTTTCAAATGCTTGCACTCTAGTATTAAGTCTCATAACGTCCCATAACATCTTATTGGACTTAATAACTTTCTATACAACCAGAAACAGAAAACAAAACTGACATAACTGAAAATACTCATGTTTAATCATAAACTTATATTGAAACAAAGACATAACATTCATATTTCAAACAAGTTTGATTTGTACCTGAAATGGGCCTGCTTTAGTAAAAACTAACGAGTTCAAAACCAAAACGGTAAACAGAATATTCTTTGTAATCTTTGCTTAATATATATACACAAACACATAAAATGCAGATGTTTTCTTGACACCAACACTTGACTTAACACTGATGGTGGTATCTAAGTATATATGACTCACATTCATTAATGATGTGAAGGCTAGTTACATTTTTCAACCATTGCCTAAGACAGAGTGTAAGGAATTGCAGAGGTGCTAAGAAATAACAGCAGTTTTCTGATTTTTTCAGATTCTTACTTGTTGCAAAATAGCAAAAAGAGCTTTTCTTATTATTTTTCTACATTTTTTTTAACAATACAATAAGCCCTCCCACCAGGCCATTTGTACTCTGCTGAACAAAGGAAGAATCTGGAAAGAACACTCAAACTGAACAAAAAGTGATGCAGTTTTTCTTAATTGTGAATGAAGGTTGCATTTCATTAAAGTGGCAATAGTAGGTCTAGGTGGAAAAGAAAAAAAACCACTGTATTCTTTCATAAAAAGTAATGAAATTTCAAAATATACCTTGTTTAGTAATTGCTGTAAATTTTATTGACATAAAATAAAAGATCCAAAAGGGAAAAAAACCTTGAAAACTGAAATATTAACTTTATGCAGGCTGCATCCCTTTGAAGGAAAAATAGTGCTTTGGTTTTATAGATACAAATCAGTAACAACATAAATACAGGTCCAGTACTTCTACATACCAAAGTTTGAGTAAAGGCCAAATAAAGGTTTTACTGTGAAAAAACCCTCTACCTGTAAATCTTATGGCTTGGTAAAATCAAAACCAAGACTGCTTTAAGTGTATTCCATTAATTTCTGAACAACCAATATTCAGATTTTTGGTTTATTTTTTTTCTGACCAGTATATCTGGGTTTTATTTTTTGGACTTACTGTGTCTTTTTTCATGAAGAAGTAGCAATTTTCTGGCATGAAACTGTTTGCTCTGGAAATGCAGAGAGTTTGTGACAAGCAGAGCTCGTGTCCTAAAGGTACTTTCTGCCAACAGGAGGTATCTTATTTTAACATATTTAATCTTTTTAGCCTCAGTATAAACGCTAAAGTTTTCTTCAAACATCAGTACTTGGAAAACAATTGAACACCTATTTCCATTACTTTCTAGGATCACTTAGGTTTACACAACCATTTAGATCAAAAAAAACCCAGTATGTCTGGATAGTTGCAATAGCCTGTTAATGAAGATACTAGAAATTCATTTCACTGGACCTCTGAAAATTTGCTGTGCTTGCATACAGAATACTGTTGTTATTTCACGTCAGATTATTCTCCTGTTTGAGAATGCTCTTGTATACAGTTTGACATTTCTTTAAAAAACTAAGCCTTTTTGACCTTTTAAATTTTTCACGGAAATTCAGAAACTATATAAGTCATACATAGTTGAAGTCTGACATTCAATGCTCCTACTTTTCTTTAGAAATATATTAATGATGTTGGAAATTAAATTGTATTTTACAATTATTTGTTGTTATCAGTACTTTAATAATTTCCTTTTATCTCTTGCCTTTAGCCTTGTGAAATATACATCCATGTGCAAAAGAATACTGAATAATTGTTAATAATATCATGAACTTTTAAAGCAAAGAGATCAAATGTGAAAACTAACTCCATGCAAGTAAAAGCTGTTTGTCTTTGAAAAGTATAGGTATTTTTAAAATCTTATTTAGACGTATAAGAAAAAGAATTTTTCTATTTCAATTACTAAAAACAGATATAAAAGCTGAATTTTAGATGTTTAGTCTCAAACCCAAAATGTTTGGCTTTAAAAGCAGACATTTCTGCACTTTTACTATTACTGTTCTTAAGTGAAGTCAGGAAATATTTAATCCACCTGAGCAATAGGAAGTCAATCAAAATTTAGCCAAAAAATGACTGAAATATGGTTTAGCCTGGAGAATGACGCTCAGTGCATCATTCTAGTTTTGTTATATTATGATTTTAAATGCAGATATCATTTAGATTCATGTCAAAGCATGAAATCTAAACTTTCTTAAGCAATAATTTAAATTTATTGTGCAAAATTATCAATAATTGATCAACAGGCCCACCTTGAATCCTTAAGTTACTCAGTTAATAAAAAACATATATACCAGTTTTGATTTCTAACAAGTTCCTTTGTACTTTCTGTTCTTTTTCTTTTCTTGATCATCCTCTTTCACTAAAGAGAAAGAAAGCTATTTTCATTCTTTTCCAGTGGTTTGGGGCTTACGTAAGGCTTTATATAGTAAAAGCTTGGCATGGATGGTCCAAGTTGATAACACTTGGACTATGTCTATATAATCTTAATTTTTATTCAGATTATTACTCATGCAGGCTGTACTCAGGAAGACCCTGATCTGAAATACCGTTTTTGTTGCTCAAACTAATTCTTTTCAATCTATCTTGATTCTTTCTCTGTTGCATTTTATTAATATCAATAGTACCAGACATTTAGAAACAAAATACAAAGTGTTTAGATGTCAAAATGCAAGAACACCAACCGGATGTTTTAATGAAGGACATAAGGAAAATCTTCTATCCGGTATTTCATATTTTATAAAATATAATCTCTAAAAGTATATAAAATTTAGAAATTTATAAAATATTTCATACAAGCAGTGAAAAAAAGCATCCTATCTAACACGTTCAGAAAATCTAGGCTAGTGCAGATTTGAACAGGTCAAAATTTTATTTAATGAGTAATTTGAAAAGCTTGTGTTCTGTCTGAATATTTGACAAAATTAAGGTAAAGAAAGTCTTTGGATTATCAAAAACTCTTGAAACCTTCTGAAAACATTACCTGTTTGGTTTGTAATTTGAATTTAACATACTGCAGACTTTTTTGAAAATAAATATCCAGGAATTTATCCTACTGACCACTTGATCTGATGGAGGCAATAAATAAAACCTTCCTTAGAGACTTGGAAGGATATTCATGATCACAGACCCTAGAATTCATAGGAGTCTTCTACCATTCTGATATCTGCTGGAAAGAGAATAGGACTGGGTACAAGCAATCCAGGAGATTGCTAGAATGTATTGACATCCATTCGTTCATGGAAATAACAGTTAACTAGGGGGTTTACTTACCGTGCTCAGACAAGGAGGAGATGGCAGAGAATATACAGGTCAAGGGCAGACTTGCAATCAAGTGACTGAGAAAAGTAGTGCCTGATCAAAGTGGTTGTTGTCCAGCTCTGTGTACAGGTGGGGAAATGTTGTATACCTTGGCTCAAATAAAGTTTGACAGAGTCTCCTGTGCTATCCTTAGAGTGAAATTGGTGATATATGAATTGGATAAAAGGAAGGGGCTGAGGAAACTGGCTGCATCACTCAGCGCAGTGGACTGTGATCAACAACACAAACTCTGGATGGTTACTAGTGGCATTAGGGATAAATATAGGGGCCAATACTATTTAATGTCCTTACTAGGACATAGGAAACTGACTTGAGTAGAGCAGCAGGAAGTGGGGTGGATGGGTGGGGTGGGGTGCAGAATTACAATGAAGATGACCAAATATTGAAAACCATTTTCAAGAGAGATCCTGAAGTCTCCATCCTTGCAGACATTCAGGATTCTCCTACACAAATACTGTCTGGGTTCTAATAGGCTTTGAGCAGAAGTTTGCATCTGCCTAGACCTTCCTAGATCCTCTCCATCTTACATAATTCAATGATTTTATAATTCTGTAAAGACATCCTTCTCCGTGTAGAGATTGAAAGATTAAAAATAGATCCATTTTGCTATTCTAATTTTATAATTCTGTGTCTTTTATGAAGTATTCCATTTATATCTGGAGTTCCAATGATATGTGCCACAGAGAGAAACCCATAGTCTCAATTACGTTTCATGTCTAATTGAACAGTTCATACAGCTGCTAATTTTATTACATATCTTTGTTTTCATTCATGATTTATTACATGTTGCCAGGGTTTTAGGTAAGAATTTTTTTGTTTAGTCATTATTCTTTCTACTTTCTACTTTTTTTAAACTTATACGAAGATAAGCAATTTTTTTTGTCCTTTTCACTCTTAAGTGAAATTAAGTGTCTTCCAAGAGAACAGTACAGTTTAATAAATACCAAAAAAGTAGTTTAAAAAATTTCATAGATGTGAATAGAAGTAACAACAACTAAGAAATTCAGGAGTGAAACATCACTGTTAACTCATCCTGAACACTCAGAATAAGAAAAACACAAAGGTAATTACTCCAGGTATTAGCATCTATTTATAGTAAGTTTTCAAATTTCCTGCAATGTGAAGGACTCTTCAAACAAAATATTTAAATATTTTATTGTGCTGGTTTAAAAGTTAACCAGCAGGGGAAATGAACTCAACTCAAAAGAGAGATTATAAGTCAGAATAACAATTTATTAAAATAATACAATAAGTACAATTATACAGACAATTGGTTTTAACCTGCAAAACCCAAATGTATAACCCAACACCCTGGGGTATGAAAAAAAGTGGTGTTCCTTGGCTCCCCCCCCCGAGTCCAAAGTAAAGGGAGGGGGAAAAAACCTGCTGGTGGGAGAGCTGCTGCAGTCTGGTCAGAAAGTGGTGATTGCAGTCCAGTTGAGGGTGGTGATCTCAGTCTGGTTGAGAGCAGTGGTCTACAGTCTAGTTGAGAGCGGTGGTCTGCAGTATTCCTCTGGATCCCACGAGTGGTGGAAAGGTTCCGAAACTCCCAGTTTATATATTCTCCAGTTCAGGCGGGAGTGCTCAGTCCCTCCCTCAGAGTGGGGAATTCCATAAAAGGGCATGAGCATGCTCAGTCCCTCCCTCAGAGAAGGGAATTCCATAAAAGGGTATCAGAGCGGGGAATTCCATAAAAGAGTATGAGGACAGGAACATCTTCCCACCTCGCAGGCCTCTACTGACAACAGTTTCTGGGAAATGGCATGGAAGGCTATAGAATACACAGTTTTGGGTTACACCCATCCAGTGATGAATTGGTCCCAGCCGTTCTAACCAGGACATTTATGCATAAGCTGAAAGCTTCTTGAAGTTCAGAGGATGGCTTTTCCATATGAAGTACAGCAAAGAAAATAAAATTAATATATTGCACAGTAAAGCATAAAGCAAGCAACAGGCATAAATCAATAAATCATAAATTTATAAGGTATAAATTAGCTGAATAAATGCCTTTCTTTGGCACTTAGAGAAAGCAAAAATTGTTTTCTATGTGTTTCTTTCTCTTTTGTGTCAAAGTCATAGACAGTACTTCAAAAGAGATGACTTGCAACATTGATGGTAGTAGTAGCCTTCCTCAGACTGAAATTATTCTTTCAACACAAAACATTAATTTTCTTTTGCTCAAGTTTTTTTCTTTTCAATTCTTGTCCTAATCACAATCATTTCCAATGTAATTAATATTTTGTTCCTTTAGTATTGTGTTAAGAAGGGTGAGAGGTTAATTTTTTTTTCTATTTAGAAAAGTAGGGGTTTTTATCAAAGAACAATCATATCGAAGGTATGACCTACCTTTAATAAACCTGGATTGTGTTCAATACCATTTTACATGCATATCCAGAGCCTTTATTATGTTTTCCTTTAAAACTGTACAGAGGTCATGTTACTGTCTCTGTAACTGCTGAGATTAATTTCTCACACCACCTTTTTAATTACTTTTAGAACATTAGAGAGTACTACTTCAACGTATTTATTGATTAGGCTTGGTACAGGACTGTTTTCATGAGCCAGTTCTTTTAGAAGTAGGATAAATAATACTTTGTTTTCACTATTTGAGCAGACCTATCTCTTAGAGCTTTGTTTCCTTCCTTCTGCCCTTAGTTTTCTAAATCTTTGTTTCCATTAGTAATGCTGCCTTTGTTCTAACATCAACACTAAAATTTTAATGAAAAGGTTTTCTATCAGGGTTATTAGACTTACAACATGCTCGATATGAAACTCTTCATTGTCCCTGAAAAATCAAGTTCCTGCATTTCCAAAAGACCTGCAGTTTAGTCAAAGCCTAAGCCATCAAATCCTGAAGATTCCTGGGATTATACTTCTTCAAGTGCATTCACAAACAGATTGCCAGAAACAGTAACTATCTTATTTTCCTATTTTTCCACTAGTGGAATTAAAAAAGCTTCCCTAGTAATGTATTTACAGGAAAGAAAAAAATTGTGGAAAAAAATTGAAATATAAGTTGACAAGAAGCCATGATGAAATATCAAGGATACAAACAGTTTCTTCCTCAGATATATTGGCTCCCTAAGGAAGACCCAATTGAGTATTGGCAGAAGGCCAGCTGCCAAGTAATTCTAAAGAAGAAATGCTCTATACACGAGATGAAAACAAAAGACCCTTTGAGTTTCTCTTTTGAATCACAGCTATGATACACAAAAGTTGGGAAATTATATTAAAAAAATATGTATTGATTATGGTAGTAATTAGCCCTTCTCATAAATTATTTGCTGAAGTAACTTTGTGTGTGGAATAAAGATAGAAGTGTCAAATATGGATTTTATAGTTTTAGCCCCAATTAATAGGACAGGAAGAGTTCATGTTGTACTACTATGCTTGTGCTCTCATTACTTCTTTGACCTTACTCCAGCAGCGCATTAGCAAATGGAGGCAGAGGTGAGTGACAGATTTTCAGATTAAAAGATGTGAGGGTGGTAAAATATATCATGATAAATTTTTGCTTCTCTCAATCTCTGTAATGGTTCATAGTAACCAAAAGGAGTTGAAAAACCTGGATCTAAACCACCAGGTACCAACCCAGATACACATTTACACTTGGTTTGGATATGGATTCTCTTGTGACACACAGACTTCTGTTCAGAAAAAGAATGGCTCTGAAGTTATTATGAAATCCATGAAAATCATAACCAAATTGGATAATAATGCAATTTGATGGCTCTAATTAATATTAGACTGCCTTGGGATGCAGGGAATGTCATGTTCAATTGGTCATATCATGTCAGAGCCCTGACTTCAGTACATGGTGTAGCCAAATGTTACCCTAATTAAAAACATACACACAGAAAGAAAAAAAATCTTCAGTCCTGAAATACATGCACCCACCCAGCTTTGATGAAATGTCAGAAGCAGAAGTAGCCTCCAGTGAGTTTATACCTGCTAGAGTTCCTGCCATTGATAGTCTTCTGCACAGCTAATTTCACTGAAAACACTGTTAATAAATGAGGAAGGATTTCTGTTTAATAATGTTCTAAATGTACTCATTTTTCTAATGCAAGCTGGAACTTTTACTTTATTTATGTGTTAATTTGCCTGTGTGCATTTCTTGCTGCTAATCTCACTCTTCCAGAGAGACTGTGCAACAGTCAACTTTAACAACATCCACTTCCAAGACTCTATGACAACCTTCCCGCCAGCACATAAGGAAGTCTCCTCCAGAACTTGGAAACTCTGTGCTCCAGGCAGGATAAGTATAGAGGTTTATGAGGTGTCTTCTGCATCTCCAAAGCCTTTGGATGCACACGTATTTCTATGTGAATTAAGTATTCTGGCTTCTTGGCAGCCCATCTATCTGGACTGCCTGAAAACTAAATTATATCCCATTTCCCTTTCCCCTACTCTGGTTTGGCATGTGCACGTAATGATTATATTCCCAAGAAATTCTTTAACTTGTCTGTAAAACATGATATTTATTGCATTTTAACAGGACATAACAATATTTCCATATTAGACTATCAATATAGATTATTACTCTTATGTGCAGTAGATGGCAACAAAACCACCACCTGGTATTGGGCTTTTGCAAACCACTTGGCTTACTTTCCTTGTAAAAACAAAAAAAATGCACACCAGGATCCGCTGTTAAACAAAGAAAAGAAATAAATCCCAGTCATTTTACACATTGCTTATGTTCATGCAATAATCATGTGGGCTAAAAATGATTGCAAATAAAGCACTTTTCAAAAATGAGGGTTCCCAGAGAAAATCCACTCTCTGGGGAAAAATAAAGAAGAATCTCTATCACTTCTCTCAATGTTTCTTGGTTACTGCTGCTGCTATTAGTGATAACAAACAGCAGAAAGTTTTAATCCCTGTCTGAGGATCTCATTGCAGTATGGTGAGCATGTGAACATTTTTCCTTCCCAGTACTCAGTCTTGCTCAGCCTTGCTTTTCCTACTTATTTTTCCCTTCTTTCAAAGAATTCCCCAAAAGACCACAGGAAGCAGAAACCTTTGCAGAACATCTCACAAAGTGAAACTTCACTCTACATTGAAATTTGCTCTTTCAGCTACTCTTACACCCACAAAGACAAGATTTGTCATATATTCAGGCTTCGACAGTAGCTATCTTTCTATCAAAACAGTATACAAATATTTTCATTCTACACAGAAAGATGCTTTGTAAAGTTTCAGCACAATTTCTACTCTTTTAATTTCCTCCTTGTTTGAGTGTTCATAATATAAGAATTTTACTGAAATCACTATGTTATAGTGAGTATGAACAATAGGAATAAGCTCTATGAATCTTGTTAGCTGAAAATACACTTGAAGAAAATTTCTGTTTCCTCAGAATTTTCCAGATAATCAAAACGATAAAGTTTCATGGAAAGAGGCTGTGATAAAATTCAAATAAAGGAATCGTGACAGGAGCCTTATAAGACTTGTCTGTCAGGTTTTCATACTTTCTTGGCAAACCTGTCTGCCAGCCTGTTGTGTGTGATTTGAAATACCGGGGCTTCTGTGATCTCTGCTGGGGGCAGACCACTAGACAGACTGTCTTGGAGTAAGGGTGCTATTCACTTTCATCAAAGCATCAAAGCTTCTTTTTTATTTTTTTTTCCCCAAAGTGGAATGCAACTACATTTCAAAATTCTTCCCCAAACCACACTGTCTTTCTTTACTCCTTTCTCAAAGTATAGTTGGGCAAGTATGATGGACAGAGAGTCCCAAAATTAAGGAAATGGCTAATTTGGGGCTACATCTCTACAGTTCTTAAAATACACACAGAATGTTTCCATTCAGTAGACATTCCATTCCAGTAGACACCTGAAAAATTCACTTCTGCTAAAAGAAATGGTATGAACAGCATGAAACAACAGCTTCCCACTGCTTCCTGAACAGCAATAGAAAACAAGAGTTGCAGGAAATAATTGCTCAACATATTCTGCTTTAGAGACAAATATGAGGACATACTTACCTGTAGGTACTTTGGAAGAGAGATACTGTGTTTTGAGATATTGGAGAGCTTTATCTTCTTTTTGGTCCACTTTGGTTGCAAGAATCTCTGGGTTTTTTCCGTATTACTTTTGTACGCAAATCCAAAGCCTACTCTCCCATCACCATTAGTGCTGCATTTATATTGAAATACTTCAATGCCTCTGAGTCAGGAATTCCCTAGCAACAATAATGCTTCACCAAGCAAATGCTGAGGAAATACAGTTACTTTTCTCTCAAGATTCTTACTTGCATGATCAGACATGATTTGCAGACCTAATAAATCTCAGATACAACTAATGACTGCCTGAGAGATGACTTTCTCCCAGTACAAAGGAGATGAAGAAGATTCATGTGACCTTTGAATTCAGCAAAGAAATAAATCCACCTTTTTCAAAGTCTTAAATTGACTAATCTGACAGAGTTGGACTATTTTAACAAACAGTTTGGCAGAACACTGTTTCACATCCCATTTCACAGATCATTCTGTACTGTAAATATATCAACAAATTTATATAGTGTACTCTGATACAAGTGGCATTCTAGCCATGTTAAGCAGCAGAAGGTATAGTAACAAATGCACAATGACTAAAGAGAAACAGGAGTAATTCTCATGAAATCACTGTCCGTGCACAGTAAGAGAATAAAAGACAAAAATACAGGGAAGGAATTTTCTGCCATTATCCTTGCAACTATTTGGCCTTTCTCGGGAAGGACCAGTTCCTATTTCAATTAACTGCAACTACAAGGAATCATGTCCCCAGTCTATTTTTTATACTGGTGCTCTTTTACTTCATGTAGCGCAACTTCCACATGGTGGTAGGATTATATAAAACAGGAAATAAAAAATAGTCTCATTACTGTGATTTCCAAACATTTGGAAAACCTAGCTTCAAAGCTGTACATTTTTCCAATGGAGCACAACTATGACAAAGAATTCAACTATCTGAAAGGAGAGGATTATTTTTTTTTTTTTTATTAGACCACAGTACAATGTCTCTTCCAACTCCCCGTTATTGGATGCAATGATTTTTTTTTTTATTTTGACATGTCATTTCTGACACACTTAAGACAATTCAAACCCAAGGAAATTTCTTGTTGGCAGTATACATTTGTAAACAAGATCTCCTCTCAGTAAGGACTGTCCTTTCAAACTCATCTCCCTATTTAGGTATGTGTGCAATTCCTATTGACTTTAAGAGGATTTGAAGAATGTGTTTAAGAACTCTAGGAAGTAGGTATGGAAACAGGCATGTGGGTAAGTGCTTTCACGTGGCTCCTCAGCAACCTTAGTATGTAACCCTAGAGAAATCATACAAAAGGAGAAACAGACATTTTGAACTTCGAGGCATTGAATGCTGCAAATATTTAGCATTGCATGTCCAGTATTAGTCTCTGTCATTAGCATAGAACGCAGTTAATCCAAAATAATTATAAGAAGATTATAAGTGTATATTATAAATGTAGAACTTTGGTATGTATCTTATTGTTTTGCCTATCAAGAAATTATAGTCATAATTTCACATATTTGTCAGCATGATTCCAGATTTCTCCAGTCATCATAACCTTAGTTTTCTGAGAAATAAATAAGGTAATGACATCTACTGTAAGTTGATAGGGCATGACTTCGCTGAGAGGGACTGTTGTAATTAGCATTTCTGACAGCTTTCCTGAGGTGAAGTATTATAGGTTTAAGTAACTCATTGCAAGCAGGCTGATTTGAAATTTCTGAATTAAAAAGTTACTTACGCATAATAAACCACCAAGTTAGTACATAAGTATGTTTTTCTTTTATTAATAACTTTGAATGTTTCATTTTTATGATTAATAAAACTTTCATATTTATGTAAAAAGGGGAAAGAAAAACAATGCTGCTTATTCTTGTTTCTAAGATTAGCTATCATAATTATTCTGAATATAATAGGATTACATAGCTCCAAGTTACTATTTAAATGGTAACATTTTTTATAAGCAAAAATGTAAAAATGTTTGCTGTAAAAAAGTCTTTTTAATGTAGAAAGTTTATATTCATTTCTTCTGAATAAATTGTAAGACATATAACTTCTGTGCATCTCCTTGAAGGAAAATAAACAATATTAGTCCACTAAGAGGAACTACTCTACAGATCAGGAATAATTTAATCACGTTTCTTGATTAGCACCAGTATGTTTTTTGCAAGGGAGAGATGAATCAGGTCTCCACATGTTTTTCACTTATGCCATGACACAGTGTACCAGAGGTATATAAAAGACTCATGAAACCAGGAAGCAACCCAAAGCTATTTCTATGGAAACAAGCTCTGGCTGCAGGGAAAGCAGTAAATCAATCTCCTTTGTGTTGTGTTTGAGACGTGTTTGGATGTTTCCAACACTTGGCTGCCAGGTTACCTAACTGAAAGTGTCTCTGGGTTTAGTGCTACTGACTGAGTCTGACTCTGAATTCCTTGCACACTTGATGGACAGCTGTATCTTTGACTGAGAAAAGCAGGCAGTCGTGATTTTATTTTTTTTTTTAATTTTTTACCTGCAGAACTAGTGTCTATTGACTTTTGCTATGTTGTTACACATTACATACCTTTTTATTTTAAAGAAAATAAAACACTCAAGTAAAAAAACCCAAATGAACAAACAAACAAACAAAACCCTTCACAACAACAACAACAACAACAAATAACAACAACACTCTACTTGGGGTTAAATAGAGCTAGTGTAATAAAATAAAGCTAAGCTTTCATGGTAACCCCACGCCCCAGAGTGATGCCAACACCAAATTGCTGTTGGTGAGCATAGGCTGTAGAGGGCAATGTCCCTCAGCAAAGCACTGTGCTTCTTGAAGAGGAGCCAAGGGGACCTTTTAAGTCTTTTACTTTTTCCTGGGCTGTCTGCTGTTCGTATTGTAAAGAAGCAGAAGTGTAGAGTCTTAATGTCAACAGCTAACAACTATGTCCAGAGATTAAAGAAACACTGGATGAGTATACTACATGTTTGGAAAAAAACAAGCTTTCCACAATATTTCAAACAAAACTAAAAGTTGTTTTGTTATTCCGCCATTTAACCAATGAAATGAAAACCAGAAAGTTTGCTTTGGTTTTAACTGAAGAGCAGGAAAGTCAGGATATCCAAAAGCAGAATGCAGAGACAGGTAGGGATAGAGACTCACTTCTTCTTTGAAAAAAGAAAAAAGAAAAAGAAGAAAGAAGATGTTAACCAACCTCAGTTTTTCTGAGAAAATACTAATCAGATATATTGCAGAGCAGTGTCCATGATCAAAGGAATATAAAGACTGCTTTTTTATTCAGTCTCTCTACAGATGAACAAGGTTGGAGAAGTTCCATGCAATATTGCCAACCATAAGCCTTCAGAAAATATGAAGCCAGTCCCTCCAAATTGTATGACCAGCTTTTAAACTAAACAATCTTCAAATAGTAATAAATAATATACTTTCCTTATGGCTTAAGTTATTTGGCTCTGATCCACCATCCTCAGAAAAAGAAATTTCATGTTAAAAAATGAAAACCAAGATTCTCCCATACCCACTGGACTGAAGGACTGAAAAGGAATAAGAAGTGTTAAATGAGAATGAATGAAGCAAAAGAACAGGAAATGGGGATGCAAATGGATAGCAAAGTTCAGTAAGAGAGAAAAGGGAAAGGTTAAGATATAAAAGGGACTGCAGTTTGTATGATGTGTAACATGATATATATAGCCTATATTGCTTTAGGTCACAGAGACGATAAAAATCTCTAAAAAGTAATTCTGATCTACAAAAAACAACATGTGGAACACTGAGTGTTGAATTTTAATATATATACACAGTACAACTACATGCTGTCATTATCTGACTCAAGAAGACATATGAGCATAGATTGCCTGGTTTGTGCATTAACACCAGAGTTTATTGGACAAGATACTGTCTAGCTCCATCTGGAGCTCACAACAGTTTCAGATAAGTACATGATGTTTTGACTAACAAGATAGAGTTCTATAAATATCTAATATCTGCTGCAAAGATATGTGTGATTACTCTAAGAAAAGCATATTGAATGAAAGAAAAAGACTTCATAGGTTTATCATGAGCTTTGATTAATGGCAATAAGAAATTCTCAAATGAAGAAAAAAATAATGAGAAACATCTTCAAGCTATTTCGTGTATAGTCAGGTATTCAGATATTCCAAAATTTTTGCCTAACTATATTCTCAGATACTAATGCAGTATTCATGTCCAAAATAACCAGATTTTTTGGTATTTAGGATAACATAAATACACTGACTTGAAATTTCCCATCTCTTCCACCTACTCCTCCTTCTTCAATGCTTTTAACACACACTGAATATTTTTTTTTTCCATGGAGCTCTCTTCTCAACACTGTTTCCCTCTCTTCTCAGACATAAATGAGGTGCTGGGTAATGTTCTGACGTCAATGTGGTAATTGCCCCAGGGGGGAAAACAGCTGTTTAAAATAGAAACAGAGACACAGGCAGACACATTCATATAGACACCTGTGGGTGCCAACGCCACTGATAGACCCAGACTTCTGGTAACTTGTGGCAGGCTTCAGATGGCAGATCACTCTCTGAGCCCTGTATGACATTGTTCTCCCCGTGTCTTTGCAAGGATTTAGCTACAGAATTCTGGACTGGCATTGGACTTGGAGCTGTTCCAAAGTTTACCAAGATGCATGGGTGTGACTGAGGTCTGTCTCTAACTACAACTATTTTTTTGTTTGAAGGTTATATCTTGGATATCATGCATATACTCTTGCTTTCATTTATTATAAGACCAAAGTTATTTACAGATCTCTGGGTAAATGACAATCCACTGTTTAATTTCTTCAACAACTCTAATAGAAAATCTTCTGATAAAAGAGTGGTACCACCACCAGCCACACAGAGTGTGCTAGTCTACCAGAGTCAAAAGAAACATAAAGGTATAACATCTGAAAAAGAATTTTTGAAGGTAGGAGGCAAAGGTCTGGATTTATTTCTCTTCTCCATATCTGTTTTAGTTCCCAAAATACGTTAAATAAGACTGGAAAAGGTGTGGGATAGATAGTTAAAGTAATAAAAAGATAGTTTGTGACCAGATGTTAGAAAGTGTGGTTTGTTTATTCTGTCAAAATTATGTCTGAGAAGGAACCTATCGAGTGCTTCTGAAAGAATCACCATAATAATGATCAGATAACTAGAACCAAACAAATTGGAATGAACTGGCCATGAATATATTTAGAGTGGTAATTGGAAGACTTTTTAATCATCTGTCAACAGAAATTCTGGCATGTCCTTCTAATAAAATGAGGTTTTTAAATTTTTTTTAAGAGAGTTTAAAAACTTTATACATGAATTCAAAAACAAAAAAAAGGAGGTTGTTCTTTGGGCAACAAAGAGAAAATAGTTGTATCCCTTCACCAAAAAATGCTGAAGATCAAAATCATAAATGACTTTGAGGGAAGACCAGTAAAGTATTTGGAAGAGAAATCCACAGAAGTTTTATAAACTGATAAAATAACCATGAAGCTGAAGAAGAAAAAGCACACTGGGGAAATGTCATATATGTTTACCCTGTTGTTACTCTTCTCTCATGGCCTGAAAGTGATCTACAACATGTATCAGTTTCTGAGAGAACTGTACCTAACAGTCTTTCTACAAAAGCCATAACTCTATTTTTAAGCTAATCCTGGTTGAGTTCAAACTATATTAAAGTTATTCTCTACTCCAAGAAAAAATCAGAGGGAGGACTAAGAGACCTGTCGCAGTTTTGTTGTGTGGGAACTTGTGTCCCTAATTTCTTTATCATCAGGCCAGTGTGTTCTGATCATCTTCATCTATCTCCAAAGAAACTTTTTTTCTCCAAAATGAGTAAAATATTATTTTTAAACACTTCCAGGAAGTAGATGTTGCTTAAGAGTAAATCAGTCTTTAAGAATTAAATGCATAGTGTCTATCTTAGATAGAAAGCAGGCAGCCTGAAAAGAGACCTTAAATATTTTGTAGTCTCCCTCTTGCAAAAACTTTGGTTTGAGGAGGAGACCAGAGCTGTCCTGTTCTGGACCCAGCTGTTCTCAACTGGGTCCAACACAGGACACAGATGAGCCGATCAGCCAAGCTGGTGTTGCCTCTGCAGAAACATTTAAAAAAGGTCATAACATGTCTAGGCAGTGAGGAGTGAGGAAAAAAGTACGAGAAATATTCTGTAAACAACAAGATCAGAGAAGAAGGAGATTCCCCTGCAGTCCGTGGGGGACCCCATAATTGAGCATATGGTTATGCCCTGAAGGAACTGCAGTCCACAGGGACATCACAGAAGAGCAGGCTTCTGCTAGGAGCTATGGCCCATGGAGGATCCATGTTGGAGAAGAGGAAAACTGTGAGGAAGAAAGAGAGACAGAGAGGAAGTATTATGAGTGCACAACCTATTCTCCCCATGTGTCTCTGAATGGGATGGAGGTAGAGGAGATGGCAGTGAAGGAGTAAACATGAGCCCAGACCCCAAAAAAAAGAATGGAAGAAGAGGTCCAATTTGTCTTTGTTTCTTAGTACCCAGTTCTATTTTAATTGGCAGAAAATATGGCTAAAGTTGAGTCTGCTTTGCCTGCAACAGTAGTTGGTAAGTGATTGTCTCTTTATCTTGACCCACAAACTTTTTCATCTTCTTTCTTCTACTGACCTGTTGAAACAGGCAAGTAAAAGAGCAAGTAGGTGTCCAGTAGCTAGCCAAGGTCAAACCACCTTATCATCCAAGACAGTTCTTGTTAAATATACTGAAAAAATTGCTTCCAAACAACTTAAGAGAAAATTTTGGGGAGCAGAGGTGATTATTAAATCATCTTTGAAGTAAGTGTTCTCAAAAGGTTTTAATTTCTCATTTTTCTTCTGTTTTAACTAACGTAAAAAGGAGTATTTAAAGAAAACAAAAACAGAACCATAAACTCAACATATTTTTTCACTTAAAGTCCCCTATTTTTAAAACACTTCAGTTCTTGCAATTTAATTCATATTTTAAATGCTTCAGTTGTGTTTTTTCCAGCCTTTTAAGAAGCAATTCTTTTCCATGTAGTATACAAAAAAACCCAAGTTCTTGGAGTCAGTCTGGGCATCTCATGATAATTAGAAAATACCATGTCACCACTATAGGTAGAAATCTTTGAAGTACACCTTTTGACTTTTAAACCCCTCATGGACCACCAGCTGCTGCCATTGCTGAGAGAGGCACTAGACATGCACTGCAGGAATTTGTGTATCTGTCAAGAGAACAAACACAAGAAAAATATTTTGTAACTGCTGCACAGAGTCAGAGAACTGTGAAGCAACAAAGTACCATGGAAGATGAAGGGAGAGTAGTTAACTTCAGTGGCAGTTTTCTCTTTGCCTTTATATTTCAGTTATTAGCACAATCTTTCTTCCTCAGTATGAGATAAAGAAAGAGAAATCTTTAAATCAGTTGTGGGACCTTGAATCCACCACAGTTTTGCACCACAGAAATAGCAGAAGACCTTTGAACACCTAATGCTATTGAATATTATCATATAATCCATAAAATGTTTAATTTTGTGCATAGGTTAATATAATAGGTGTTGTCAACAAGTGTTTCCCATGAGTCCTTGCAAAGACAGTCCTTTTCTCTCACAGTCTAGCACCTTTCTAGTTCAAGCAAACCACACTCAGCCTCCTCTGGGCCTTTAAAAAAAGACATATTTTTTAATGTCCTTTTGGAAGTCTGACTGTGTCTTGCTGATAGAAGGTTCCTGTCTTCCTCATGCAGCAAGTTTGCCACTTTCTTGACTCCCTGCCTGCCTCATCCCAAAGACCAGGCACTGCCTTAACCTGACTTTCCTTGCGCAGTAGCTGGGCATGCAGCAACCTCCCTTTCCTACCATCGGAGGTTCCTCACAGTTCAGTGTTTCGCTTCAGTAGCATCTGAGGCAAACTGGCAGCCTTCATCTCTGCTGCCCACAAACATCTTTCTAGCAGAATGTAATATGCAGCAAACCGAACAAAGCAGCAATACCATCCATCATACCATCACATCTTATTTGTTTAAAAAGCCCAAACAAATAAATCATTTAAGACACTTTCTTTCTACACACTTACATGGAGGTCTTCAGTGCTGGGTACAAAAGCATGAGCTGGCACAAATGTCTAGCTATGAACTAATTCTACAGTTTGCAGCTCAGGTTCCTTTTTCTAAATATAGCTGTCTGGTGACACTCTAATTCACATTATTTGTTAGAGTGAGTTCCATTTTGTAATACCAGAATTCCTATGAGTGTTGTTCTCCCCATTCCACTTTTTTCTGCCTCTAACACTAACAGCGGTTTTCCTCTTACTTTGTATGTCATGTTTCTTCACTTCCTTGCAGTGTGTGTGTATGAGGGCTGTGGACTCTAGTATACATGGCACAGTAAAATCATAGCCTTGTTGTTGTGCCAAAGAGCAGTATGGAAAAAATATCCAGAATTAAGTCAATCTCTGTATTTTTCTATATTTGCAGTTATTATATGGAGCATTATAGGTTAATGGCAAATAAACAGTTATCAGTAATTTATGATAAAAGGAAATCAGAGTTTTGGATGATTAGAGGTACATTTTAAACAACCTGATAGTTTCCTCTTTCTTCAATTAGATCTTTTTTTTCTGTTTCAGAAAACTAGAAATTTTATTTAAAACTAGGTAACTCAATAAAACACAATTCACAGCTGTTTTAGCTCAACTACCAGAGTAAAAAGTTATACAATCCCTCATTACTTTTAATACATATATTTCCAAACGAGTGAAATCTGTCACAATGCTATTACAGGGGAATGAAGGAATGCACTTATCATCATGAAGAAGGATTTGAGTGTACCAGACAATACACATGCACACACACACACACACAAAAAATTATTCTGCCATTAGAATATAATAACTTTATAATACTGTTATTTTGAAAAAAGATGCAATAGATGGATACATTCAGTAATTGAGACAGTGTTGGTCAACATGCTAGAAAATCACCTTAGCAGTTTTAATATCAAGTAAGGATTTTTAGGTAGACATCAGTGAAAAATAAAGTCTTAGGGATAATTTTAAATAGGACCATTAGATTTATCTCTATTCATCTGATATAAATCTGATATACCTCTCATAAATGCCCAAACAAAGCATTTACTAATCCCTTAATAATTTGACGGGACCCCTGGTGGCCTAGTGGTTAGCATGCGGGACTCTCACTGCTGCGACCCAGGTTCTAATCCCAGTCCCCCAGGTAGATGGAGCTCGTTAGCCCTGTGAGGCCATCCATCTATGAGAAGGTCACTCTAAACAAACCTACGTCCTGAGGACCTCACTGCCATTGTCCAAGCTTGCTTGGCCCCGGCAGATGAACCTTAGGATTAAAGGGTGGGCTCAGTTCAGCGCAGGCTGTGTCTCACCTAAAAAAAAATCCATTGCGCAGGCTGGAAAGGTAAAAGACCTTTCCCAAAATCTTCGTTCGCGAAGACTGGCCATTATATATATATATTAATAATTTGAGGGGTGAATTATTCTGTTCAAAGGTATTCTCCTTACCAAGAGGAAATATACCCTGATACACCAAGTACCACACATGCCCTAGAGGTGGTCAAACTAAGATATTGTTCCTTTGCTATTTGCTAGTATTTAAATGGCTTATGGATGTATGCTTTGCCTGGGAGAAACAAAAAAATATTAAAAAAAAGCACATTAATGTTAAAGAAGACAATTAGTAAATGTTAAATCTGCTGACACTTGCTGTTCAGGATAATGAAGAGTTCTTTCTTGACATTTCAGTCTGTTATTGTGTATAAATTCAAATTTATTTTGGCTAAGCATTTAAAGAATGTATATGAAACTGTTTAGTACAATAAATGTTGGGAAGCAGGATGATGATTTTTTTCATGATTATTTAATTTATTATTTTTTAATTGGAAGCAATGGATTAAGGGGTCGTCTAAAAGGATTTTGATCATTATAATGTATTATGAATTCCAGGGAAAAAATAATTTATCTTTGTGTTTTTCTTTCAACTTGTTCCAAAATTATCCAACTTGATTACCTCCTCAAATGTTTCCTAAACCGATATGTTTCTACTGAACTTAAGAGATATTTGAATAAATTGATCATTATTAAATATCCCATTTGTAAGTTAGAGACACACTGCTATGTGTACAATTCAAGCTATTTTCTTTTTTTTCACTAACTTACTTGTTAATAGAACATCAGTAGCATGGCTGAAGCTGGAATTTTATATACTCTATTATACGTATTAGAACCAAGGTCTCGGGTTCCATCCCCATACGGGCCATTCACTCGATGATCCTCCTTCCAAGCCAGAATATTCTGTAAAATATGCTACAGGCAAATTGATTTTGTGGCACCAAAATACTATATGATGTGCTTGGGTAAAGCCATATAAAACTGTAAATTCTTAGTAACATGGCTACAACATATTGTGTCATCCATGTACTGGATATTCTTAACATTCCCTCAAGCTTCATGTGTACATTTTGTTATTCCATTTTTCCTTCTTCAGAGTTGCAGAAAATGAGTTATTCTAATGCAAAACTTATGTTTATTTTTAACCTATTTAAGTCTCTTTTTTTAAAAAAAAAGAGGTAGTACTTTCTATATGCATGCTTGATGCATGATATAAGCAGTTCTACTGACTCCAGTCTTATTTGGTTCATTGCAAGTAGATGCTGCACTACATGTTTCCTGCCAGTTACCAGGATCAATATTTCTACTTACTTAGATGACCTCGTGGAAACATTTCCTATTTTCAAAACTGTTGATAAAAGACCTTCTATGGTGGTCTTTCATAGCAGTTAATCTCAGTCAAAATACTTCCACTACTTTTAGGAGAAGATGACAGATTTCATTTTATAGCATAGCAGATGATTTGTTTAGCTATTTACTTGCTATGAAAAATCATCATCTACTATGTATGAAATGGACATTAGATCATGGGCTAATAAACCACATTTATGGGATAATAAATATTTGCTTTCTCCCTGTTATAGCATTTTGGAGACCTTTGACCAAGCAATTTAGACAATAGATACAATAATTTTATTAAGGTTAACTATCAAGAAGTGTATAACAAAAGGTTACCTACATCCCAAACACCACTTCTAAAAGTAAAACAATGTATATAGTTACACATCCACATTCTAGAGCAGGATGATGATTTGATGATGATGATGATGATCTGATAATTTTTTTTAATATACAATATATGAAGTAGAGAATATGCAAATAATTCCAGAGACAAACACAGTACTAAGAATTAGTTATGGCAAATTTGCATTTCTGCCTTAGCTTTGGTTGGTCCTGAGACCAGGGCAAGAAACAGAATGTTTCCAAGAGCTTCATCCATTCATGCAGTCATGAAAATTTTGACCTGTGTTTCTGCTGCTTTAAACTTTTTCTGCCTAAATGTCAATGTAGAACATCTGGGACCCATACTAAAAGACTTAGAACACTTCTTTTGCTTCACACATTCAGAAGTTTACCACCTTTCCTGAGGCAAACAATAATTTGACCACGAAAAGATTTAGCGTTAGATCAAAGCTGGAGCACTCTTTGACGCTAGAGTCTACTTTCAAAATCTGCATCTGATTGGTGTCCATGGATCAAGACAACTCACAGCAACTATTCTTCTGATGGAAAATAAAGGCATGAGTGGTGGATGAGACAAACACTCACAGAAGGTAGGGTCTGGGAAATGAGACCCGTTCATACAAAACTACACACTTTAGAAGGAATTGCAAACTATATTTCTGTATTTCAGAATTTTTAAATAACTTTATTCATCCATATCATAGCATCACTTAAGAGTTCTTTGGTACACTGTCCCTAGACAAGACAATCAGTAAATGTCTTTAATCTATTTAGATTGTGGCCTAAGTTTAGAGGCATTCAAACACTGTACTTTTTTGTGGCCAGAGAGATGAAGTTATTAAACAAATGTAACAGACAGATGGACCAATAAGAAAAGGTTTGACTGTATCTGTGCTGCCACTGATTGTATGACATCCCAGGAAATGCTTGTGTCAGTCTCTGACAGCAACTTTCAAATTGTGCTGCGCTCTGGAGCTTTCACGTTTTAAGAGATTACTACCTAAATCTGAAGTTCAAAAATACACAACTTATTTCTCAAACTATTTAATTTTCTTTGATTAATTTTTGCAGTAAATCACACGAGCACATTCTGAAATGGCACATTCACACATGTTGCATTTTGCATACAATTTGAATCAGCTGGTGTATGATTTTTATATTAAAATGGTAGTGGGTTTTAAAATCTGCTTCTCTTTCCATTATTCTAAAAAAAGAAAAAAATTAAAAGCTAAAAACAGCTAAAAATGCCCAATCCCAAAGGAAGATGTGTCAGATCAGTGAAATTTTATATAAAGTAAACTTTATGTGACGGAAATGCTGAGCAGCGGAATCAGTAAAAGGTGAAGAGGATTTTTATAACTTTTTGAAAATGTATGGAATTCATATGTCAGACTGTATCTTGCCTTCTGTCTGCAGTCTCAGGATGTGTCACCCTGAAGTACAAAATTCTGAAACAAGACTGTACTATCCTTGCCGTTGTAATAACTTGTGTCCACCTCTGAAGAGCACGTTTGTTAGGCAACCTTATCCATTCAGCATTGTAAAGAGATTTGATGACCTCCAGCTTCAGGAGTGCAGACCTCTTCCACCTGATAAGCCAAAGTAGTAACTTAGAAAATAAAAAATTCATTTCAGTGACTGAAACACATAGCTTTATGCAGAACTAAATCACAGCATAATGTAAGGAATAGACACAGGAGAGAAAATGTCTAGCACAAGGTAACTGCATTAAAAAAAACAGCTCTCTCTAGTCTTCATCCAAAACCTGCTGGAATACACTCAACCCTGCTCATACCCTTTTTGCTGTCATGGTCCTCAGACTGTGATCTTGCACAGTGGGAAGGTAATGCAGAGATATATTTTTTCAGTATCCAAATGAGCAACTTTCATGGAAAACAAGGATATGAGAGAAAGTGTTTGCAACTAAAGCTAAATTGAGTTGTTATTTGGTTGGAAAAAATGGCACACAATTCTTCACTTCTCTGAGGCTCCCTTAGCTGGGGAATAGAAACAATCTGTGAAGGATGCTAAATTTTATTATTTTTTTTAAGAACAGCCTGTGATAGTTCCTACATGGACCATGTACAAGGCTCACAAGCAATAGAAATAGGGACAAACAAAGGCTGTGCAGTCTTCTGGCACTTTCCCTTCTCCTCTGCTAGTCAGTGGAAGCGCTTTATAGCCAAACACATCTAGGCCCCAAGTGAATACGTGTTCAATATTCAGTTTTTCAGAGAAAAGCTGTTCAATAGTCTGTTTTTCTTCTGGGGTAAACTGGAAGAAAAGGTTTATTTTTCTTTTTTCCATTTCTTGGCCTTCAATCCTTAGTCATTCATGGACCTTTCTATTTTTTTATCTGTGAAGCTATTCTTCAAAACCTATAGAGATCACCCACTTCAAAGCAGCTGGGATTCAGGGCACAGTCATCTGTTTAGACAGACTGCACCATGACTCATAGATTAATTCAAGAGACCCAGTTTTAATATCCAACTTTCTAGAGGGGTTCTGGCAAAATATTGCTATGTGACTCAGTTTCCACAATTGTTGAAAATACTAGGGTTTTAATGTGTAGATGCATAATGCATATGAATTAGAGTGTGAAAGCCATGGTACTACCAGGTACCTACAGTGAAGCTTTGTACAGTGACATGAACATAGAATTACTTTTTCATACATTGAAATGTCTAATACTAGATGAAGCTGGTGCTGATAAAATTGTTTCTGTGTTCTTGGACATGAAAGTACAATCAAGAACAGAAGCAATAAAAATGCACTGGAGTGCAACACAAAGCTCTGTGTTAAAACTCAAGTCAAACACTTCTACTTTTATCCAAAGCATCTTTTAAAAATTAATGTAAAATTGAAGACCAAAACTTATGATTTTACTGAAGAATCATGGTGATCACTAGCAACCTGGAAAGAAAGTTGGGGAATAAATCAGTTTGTCAGCCAGGCGGCCCTTAGTATGTTTTCCTGAGGCCAAGGATGCATATGGCTTGGAGAAATCCATTCTGTCTGTAACCCAGCCTGCTGAAGCAGAACTGCAGTCCAAGTAGCAACAAGGTCATCAAAGGTTATTTGTCACTCTCTGCTAACGAGCTATTCAGACTTTCTGGCATTCATATGTGGTGTAAGTACCGGTTCTGGCATCCCAGATCACAGTTTGATACAAATGATAGTCTCACCTGTGCTGAAATGCCTTGGCCATCTGTACACCTTTCTGACGGTCATTCCTTCTTCCCTGAAATGAACATAACTGGCATATGCTTATGCATCCCTCCACCAACTTCATCTTTTCAGGAGAGAAATGTCATTACTCCACATCCCATCCTCATACATGGAAGCTGTTTTCAATTCTCCCTTCAACCTGAAATCTATTCTCTAAAATACACAAGTAGAGCTATAACGAAAGTAGCTTTTAAAATCTCAGTGCTTCTTCTTAAGCAGGTAAGTAAACAAATTAGTGACATAAACTTTAAATGACATTTGTGTGTATAGATGAGCAGATTCCTGATAACTGGTATGTTTTGTTATGTTTAACTGTACTCCAGATTGGAAAGCTGCCACTGAAATGTTAAAAATGCCAAAATTAAAGTTGTCCAAACAACTTCAGTTCTCCTTCTAGTATTATTTGCATATGATAAAATAGTTAGCTACATAACTGTGTACTTTTTTCCCCCATTGGCCCTTTATCTCTCCCCAGAAAAAGGTGAACATTCCTTTTTATCTCCAGTCAATGTGTGACTCCAGGCACTATTTTTTTACTGTCCACTCAATATATGAAGGCATATTGAGATTAAAATAAAAGGAATAACTCTTCTATTGCCAAGGTAATGTAATATAAATACTCTGTTTTTTCCAGAGTAATTCAAATTCTTTAATGGATTCTCTATCAACTTACATACAGCTTTGAATGTTCAGTGCTTCTGCAAACAATAACCCAAGTATTTTAAGTTGAATTAACTAACATATGAAGAGCTAGATTCACAAAAAGATTAGGGTGCACTCACACCTACTGTTTAAAGCAACCAGCACAAATCATTGCTCAGCTACTTCTCAGTTTTGTGCTCACATCAAAGCATGTACTTTATAAGTCAAATTGCTCAAAAAGGTGGATACCTCTCACTGGGCAAGTAGTATAAACTGAGTAAAACAGGCAGTGTTGTACTAACAACTATTTCCAAATTTAATATTGAGTTGGTTTTTTTTTAAAGAAGTAACTTCCTTCTGTGCTTGCAGTTTTCTCCTCAATGAAAGCATATTTTCCATTCCACTTAAAACCTACAGTCAGTGCCCAGTCTGTGGCAGACTGAATCGGTCAGGGAGAATTATTTCTAAAACTAAGCAAATGGATTTAGTGTCATTTACTTAGGATCAAACAAAGTGATGCAAAGACTAAGAACATTCATGAATCCTCAGAAACCAGTAGGAAGAGGAGAATGAGTGAGCAGAATGAGATGTGATCATGGAATAATTGGTCCATTAATAGTTTTCATTTACTGTGCATGGATATTTAAAGTTGTTGTCTGGGTAAGCAACACATTAACTTTTGAAATATTTCTTGATCATTCTTCCACTATTAGTACTAGAGTTACCAAATTAACATACATAATAACCTACTTGCTGATGGCAATCACAAACATAACGTCAGTGAAATCCTGAAAAAAATGTATCAATGATTTATTGGAGGAAACACACAGATGTAAATGAAAGTAAATACTTATTTATATGCAGCACCTTCTGTTGAAGATCGAAAGTTTATGGAACTGTAATTTTATGAAACTCTATTTTTATGAAAATTTACATTGGCAACAGAACATCTTAGAGGACCAGGGGAGTCTGTTTTACCAGTATAATCCTTTACACGTGATCTGTGAGTAACTGTTACATCTGTTCCTAATGCATATAACATGAAACCATGCTAGGCTGGTTTAATTAGGACAGCGAAGGCCAAACTCATCTTTCTCTTAAATAAATAACGTAACTAAACGTGCTAGCTAACTGCGCAAGGATGAGTACCTTAAACCCCTGAGTTAGGCCCCAGTCTACCTCCAGAGGCAATGTACCTCCATATAAGGCAGACTGCTGAACAGGACATCTCAAGCAGAGCTTTAAGAACCACCATTCACAGTGAATCAGTGAATTAGTCAGCCATCTCTCTCTATAAGACAACCCCTTCCATTTTCAAATCCCAAAAACTCTCACTAAGCCACATACAAGCATCTTGTAAATTATGCCAGCAGCTCTTGAAGGTGTTCCTTTTTCATTGAGCAGTATGTAGCTGTCATACAGAATGAAATCTTTCTTCTGTTCTCTGAGAATTTAGCTCACGTCTCCCAGCCCTTTGATACCTACTCCAGTGGCTGGCTGTAGAGCATTTCTTGATATAACTCTTTTATTTTTGTCCCTTCTGTTCAGTCATTCCATTTGCACACACAGTTGAAGACTCAGCATGCTAAAGAGGAAAGAGAGTTCCCTGAAGTGGAGGGGTTCACCATCAGCTCCCATCACGTTTTAGTAAACTAATCAGTGTGCTTACTGCACATTTTCCTGAGCAGAACCCACAATGAAACAGTAAAAAAAAAAAAAATTAATTTGTAACTCTATGATTCTGAAATACGAACAAGTCACCTAAAGGGCAGCAAAGCCTGGGTGAGGGCAGTTCTTGGACTGTCCGAAAAGAGCCATTTAAGTACCTAGATGAGTATCAAGAAGCTTTAATTCCTAAAAACTGAAAGGAGCTACAAGGTTAGGCAGCAAGAAACTGAGCTGAATCTTGGACTTTGATAATACTCCAAGTGCCAAAGTATTTTTGTGGGGCCAAGTCAGAGCATTCAGCTATGCTGAGTTTACACTTGTCACAGCTGAGAGGAAAAGGTAGCTTCCAAAGTAACTTTATACCTCCCTTATTCCTGGGAGCAGTAGTGTGCCAAACCACCCACTGGCACAAATAAATCAAAAATCAAAAGCTAGCAGGTGGAATTATGGGTAAAAGACATGCAAATAAGGCTGATCAGAACTGGCTTTTCTTCTTTCCTCCAGAAAGAAAACAGAGTACTCTATCCTCAAGGCTTTCTGGCTAAGAATCATACAAAAGATAGTCTAGTGTCTATAATTGTTTACTATTAACTGGACTAGACTGTGCAAATCTTGCTTCTGTGGATGAATACTTATTCACAGTAGTCATTGAGTTTTTTGTTAAGTCGTTTTGTGGTTGGGGTTGTTTGGGTATTTTTTCTCTCCTATTGAAAGTGGTAGCTTTTTTCCTTGATAAGTTTTTATTAATATGAATAAAAACTGTACAATCAAGCCAAAAACCTTATTTTAGCTACTCGGAAACACGGGCTCACAAATTTCTCTTGTTTATATATTTTATGATAAGAACAAACTTGATCTCATTCCAACCTCCTATCATAGGCTAGGAGTTCACAAAAGAAACCAGCCTCAAAAATGTCAAGCACAATGTAAATGTATGAAAGCACTTTTGTGTAAGACCCATTCATGTGGGTCCGAATCTCATGCAATCTGCATCTTCTAGTTAAAAAGTCTGACCTAGAAGCAACAACTATGTATCCCAGAACGGTTTCTTCTGGATTTTAGCCAACTTTGTTGATAAACTAGTAATATCGACAATATTTCTTAGGGTGCCCAGATTTTTAAGGTATTTAACTCTTTACTTATGAAAGGATGTATGGTGGATATAGTATCACCATTTATCTCAGTAGAAGTTTTGATGATTTTCCAGGTTAAGTCTCAAAAAGTGGTGAGTAAATAAGACTTTTTAAAAAAAAAATTAGAATCAACTGTGGCAGTTTGAGAAGTAGAAGCCCTTGCTTCTGATGGAGAAATGATATCAGGCTGTGGTCCCTTATGCTTTGATTAAAGAAATCTAGCCTTGCCTACAGAGCTTCATGTCTATTCCAACAACATTTTCAAATACAAGAGTTATATAGCAAGCATATCAAAGACTTTTTCACTTTTCTTTACTCAAGGAATTGTATTGTATCCTCTTTGAAAACTAAAACACTTTGTGGAGAAACATCTCCAGCTTTCTAGATGAAGTAAGATTTAATTCCTATAGTTAACTAGTTTTAGGTGACTATCTAGTAAATAGCTGTAATGATTTCTATAGTCATCTCTTTATGTGTGGTCTTCATTTTATTAAAATATGAACTATTCCTTTCCATCATACAGAAACACTTTAACAATGCATTCTATGTCAAGACATTCTCTATGTGCTACTAGACATTATGGTAACACAAAACAGGGAGGATAAATTCCTTGCAAAAAATCAAACTGATTAAAAAGTCTTTTTTCACCTTCCACATAATAAACAAAGTTTTCTCTCTACTCTTCCTTTCTGTAGCACCACTGATAGATGATAGCTGAGTTGGAACCATAGCAGTTATAAGAGCTAGCTGCTTTTACTCTCTGTGTTTGCAGATTTTGGTACGTGTTCTGGATGATTTTTTTGGAAGGAGTGGGTTTTTTAAATGCGTCTGCCTGGATTTCAGGCTTATTAACTGGATCATCCAAAAGACAGATTAATTACCTGAATGAGTCGATTGACAGTTTTCAATACACTTATTTTGGTTATATATTAATCATTAATTAAAGCTATGAAGTCTTATAACAGAGGCACCTGAATATAACAGTCAAATATTGGAAACTATCCAAATTATAGAAGAGTTCTATCCAAGCAAAAGAATGAAATTTTAGGAAGCAAAGAGTAAACTTCTTCAGCCAGAATGAAGCACTTTGTTCTTTGCTTGGCTGAAACTATTATTTTCTGGTCACATCAGTATTTTTAGATTACTCAGACCTGGCATATCCCACTATAAAGAAAAATCAGAAGAGGTAAAAACTGCCAAAATTCTAGGATTTGTGTAAGATTTAGAAACAGAAGTTTGTTTTTAGTGAAAACTAGTCACATGGAAGACTAATTTTCTCTCTGCTTTTCGTATACCACTAAAATTGTAATCAGCAAATTTTTACCTTATTACCAAACCAAAACTGTTTCTTTTTGAAAGGGTACATTCTCTTTAAGGGAACTTTGCATTAAAATAGTGGATTGATTTAAGTTATTGGTTTATTTCCTTCAACAGCTTTCAGGCGTATAGGAATATAAAATAATACAGGAAAATTAAGTCCACACATCTTAAAATTCAGTTTATTACTCAAAAAAATTTCTTGTGTTCTTTTGTGTGTTCTAAATGTCAATTAATTTCTTGTTGCTTTGAAATGTATGTGCTATTTTTGAGAAATACCAAAACTTTATAGTAGCCTGTCAACAGTAATTGCCAAAAATTGGGAGACAATACTAATGTGCCTCCCATTCCTCTTTAGCACCAAAATAAACAAAAATAGCAAGACCAGCTGAGTAGATGAAAAACTAAAAAACCTTCTGAAAACAATGGGAGGCAGCAGGATTCCAGAATGCAGTTGGTTTCAGCCAAGAATATAGTTTCCTTTTTTTTGCAGAAAGGAATCTGGTAACAGCTCAGAGTACAATGAAACAAACTGGGAAATGGTGCAACAGACCTCCCATGTGGATCACAGTGCATAGCCCAAATGGAAAACAACAATGATCATAGTCAGAACAACCACATGAAAGGGAAAATTTTGCATCCACTAAGTGACATCCTCTTCGTGGTGAATTTGATCACCTGTAAAACAAGCTATCATCCTTGTTAATTTGAAAAAAAAAAAAAAAGCAGGAATGTAAACATAGGAGCATTTGATTTGGAAACACTTTTTATGACCAGCAGTTTCTAGATTTTTTTTCACTATGTATATTTAACAAGTTTAATCATATTCCCTGAATGTGCTTCCTGCAATAAAGCTCCAGGAACAGCTCTGGCTTCCTTTTTCATAATGTTTTAATACATACACCAATGACAGGCTGTTATGGGCCATTCAACACAAGAGTGCTTGACTTTAGTTAAAAAATTATGTCCTACCACTCTATGTGTAAAGATAGACAAATAAAATACTTGCATCTCACTACTGAGATCAAGGTTCAAGGCTGTGGATGACCTTCATAAAATGGATTTAACTCAGTCCCTTCATCTGCCATCCAAAGGAATATATCACCATGCAGAACCAACATGACAACTTAAATTGAAACAAGACATGAGCTTATGAAGAAATGAATAATGAACTAATTCTCAACACCTTCAAAGGCTGTTTCTTTCAGGTAGAAGATGAGGTCAGTGTCAGGTCACTGTTCTTCTGAACTTCATCTGTCACAGCTTTGGATGTATTTAACTGATATCAATTTAGCAATCTTTAAAATTAGAAATATTCACAATACACAATTAAAAATAATTAGATCCACCTGAACACATATTTATGGAGTGTAAAACACCAGAACGACTATGACAGGGCATTTATCAGGTAAATAATATATGTTTTATTTATAAATATTTGCCTATTATGCCAGAAGACTTATTAATAGCCTTTCCAGTCCCTTGTGCACATGATAAGATTTCAAACATAGAAGGTAATAATATGTTTACATGAAGGACCAGACTACATTGAGAATAAGTAATTTTGTATCTTCCTGTAATATTTTCTAACAGAACAGTAATTATTTAAATGACAAGTGAATACTGTTACAACAATGATGGAAATGTAAAGGAGATAAAATGAGCCAAGACTAGACTTCTATGGTAGACCTCAGCCAATTTTCATCCAAGTGAAAATGCTCTAGGCTGGAACAACTTACCTACAAGCACCTTCCATCTCATACGGAATTCCAGAATACCCCACAGATTTTTATGTGGTGCAGGATGAGAATTGTTTGGGCACACTACCCAATTCACAAGCACTAGCCACTCCCTGGCAGGACCCTTCTAATAATCCCTTTGAACCATACATGTACACCATAGCACATTACCCCACCAGTTAGTACTAAAATATGATTCATAAATGTATAAAACTGTTTCCTTATAAGTTATGGGACAAGTTAAGGACACCTTGGGTCATAAGCTATATGTTAAATATTGCATGCTAGACTTACTCAAACTGCTACTACAGGACTCAGGGGCCAGATGGAGCACGATATTATGCTGATGTATTTGGACCATTTAAATTTTTTTGTTTGTTTTGTTGTTTTTTTTTTTATTTTGTCTTCAGAGCTGGGGTACTTTGTTGAGTTCCTAGAGGTTCTTTAGTTATCTTTATTTAATAACTTATTAATTATATATAATATATATAATATATAAATTATCTTTATATAATAACATTATTTATGCATTAAAGCATAAAAATTTTTACCACAGAGGGATACTACAGATGTGTTTGAGAATCCAACCATGTTCCAGTACAAAGTGGTATGGAACAGCACAACGCAAGTTAGAAGATTCAAAGTCTGTTCAAGGGCAGAAGGCATGGCACATAAAGCCCTTTCGAATGTTACTGAGTCAAAGGATGCAATACACTTTACTCACTTTATTCCTGTTGACTTTTGACTTTGTGGCAGTTTACAACAGAACACTTTGTTGTTCTCTGCCCTACAGTCTTCAAACAAATTCTCAGATAACAGGAATCCCTATAGTTCAGTGCTCTGTTGTCAGGCACATGCCACAAAAATCTCCCCATGCTAATTTTGAAAGTCACAGGGGAAGCCAAACTTCACTCACCTGTAGAGGAAAAGCTCCACAAGAGGTAGGCAATGTCAAGAGAAGTCATTTTCAGGAATTTAGGTAGTTTATGCAGATAGAAAAGTGTGGTCTGTGCTACACAAAGGAACTCAAAACACCAAAAAAATATATCCAAATACTCCTTAGGTTTACGTTTGACTTTCTCCAAAGTATTAGACTCAGTCCTCGCATTAGACTTTTGCATATATCCCAGACACAGACCTTTTCTGTACTCAGCTCTGGAGATGATACAAGGTTTTCTATTATACAAGAAAGTTTTCTTCTTTTCCAGGCAAATCACTAACATGGCAATTTAATGAAGGAATCAGACAAAATAAGGCTGTGACTCTTCCCAGAGAACCATCTTTATGCTGTTAGTTCATCCTCTTTCTCTAATAGTTTTGGCTTTAAAAAGACGTGTATTTCCAAAGACATTTGTGAGTTCAAATAGCCCTGCAAAATGTGAGAGCTATTTGTGGTAGTGGAAGCTCTTAACTGGCAGGATGAATCTGCCTGGAGCTATGTGTGCTATAGCTGACACAACCCCTGCCCCGTAATAGCAATATTAGAGAGATACTTTCTCAGTGGGCAGCCAGAGGCAAGCATGGCCTCCTTTGCCTCATTCAAGGCAGCAGAGGAAGTGTTGGCAAGTTCCCACCCCAAAATAGTCCAAATTATGGGACAACGCCAGTCTGAATGCCTGTCCTTTCTAAACAGCTTTTGGCCAAGATGCATCCTGAAATAAAGCTGGATGAAGTCAGGACAGTCTGTGGTAAAAATCTTGATGAGACTGAGCTTGATATTTGAAGTTATCAATAGGACAAGAAGTTAATAAAGATCTTTTGGAATAACTGTGTTATCCTAGTGCTGCTAAGACTGTCTCTTTTACTGTGGACTCTTAGGGCTGGGCTCTATTCAGATGGGCTGTGCTCCATCTGCACTGACACTGCATTGAGTAAAAACTGATCTCTGAACTGTACACATAAAAACCAATCTTTTTATGTTTTTCTCTATACCTGCAGAGGAAACCTGTTGAAAAGGGATGTCACTTGTTACTTGGGTGCTGACCCTCTGTAGGCAGGCAGGACTGCCAGGATTCGAGCTGGTGGCAATAATTCACAGCAAGGGCCCGATGTCTTGTGCCGGTTTCCAAAGACAGGCGCAGAACTGAGAAGGATATGCTGCCTTTCACATTGTTTGTGAGGGGCTCCATGGATGGTGTGAAGCTTTGTCATTTCTCTTCTGTTACTCAACTAGTTGAACTGCATGGTTCCCACTGACACATAAACCTGAGTGCAGTTTTCAGGGTATTTTATGTCTGGGAAAGTTACAAACAGGCAGTGAAGCTTGTTTACTTCATTTGCTCCATCAATCCTTTGAATTGCATCCTGTCAGGAGTTACACAGAATTCAGGAGGACACTATACTACTAGGTAGGAAAGGAAAAAGCAAGAGGAGAGAAATAAGAGAAAGAAGAAAACAAGGAAGAAAGAAAGAACAGACTCCAGCCTATTCCAGAAGGAAATATCTGTCTGTTCACAAGGGACTTGCCCTGAGGAGGAACAGGAGCACAACTAGTGAGGAACATTGGTCTGATAGCTGAGGCCACTTTCTTGACACTGACTGCTGTAAATCTGTCAGCATAGATAAACTCAGTGTTGCGAATGGAAATCAGGTAAAGGAATGGGTTCACTTGCAGAGGCCCATGGCCAGTGAGGCTACCTAGGTGGTCTGCAGAGCATCCAGCATTGCCAACACCTAAGTCAATGGCTTAGAACATTCTGGTTTCTTTAAGCTCTCACTTCCAAACCACAGGGCCTAAGAGGGCATATTTTTCCTACCAACATATCTATTAAGAAAAAAAAGCTTATAGTGATGCTGAAGAGTTATATTTTTTCTCTCCTCCAAAACACCTGGAGTTACTTACCTCAGAAGTTTCATACCTCAAAAGGCAAACCGAGACAAACATTTAGGCGAGACCAAACTTGGAAAATTTTACCCCCAAAGAAGGATTGTTCTGAAATTCATCTGCACATGAAAACAGGAGATTCTAATGAAAGCCCCAAAATAACCTATAATTATATTTTGCACTATCTCTCAAGGAATAATATGCCTTATTACTAATGAAGCAGAAAATAGTGGGACACACAGATGGAGAAAACCTTTTGTAGTTATGTGTAATTATATATAATTTTTGGCCATGACTCCAGAATAATTCTGAAACTGAGTGAAATTTTTGATCCAGCTATTTGTCCTTGCATGTTTTAAAATGGGAATACTTATTTAAGAAGTCAAAGAACTTACTGTGTTGTGAAGTTTAAATTAAAATATAATACATGCCTTAAATTAAAAAAGTAATTTTGCTAGTGTTCATGGTATGTCTTTTTCACACAAAGCAGAAAGATTAGAGCTGCTGCTAATAATTAATACGCTGTAACATATATCTAACTGCAATTCATTATCAATGCATACTTCTAAAAACTTGAAAATAAGAAAAGAATGTATGATTCTTCAGGTTCTTTTGAAAGCAATTGGAGAAGTTTGTAATCTGTGCTGTAAAACACAGTATTATACCTGAAGTCATCGCTGGAAGAATAGGAAGATTTGTGCTTTGTAAAAATAGGGGTTCTATTGTTATTCTTTTGCATTTTTGCTATGTACCAAGTACTTCCTTTGCCTTTTTCTGAATGCAGGAGGATGGTAGGGGATAACACAGGTCAATTTATTGCATAGGTAGAATTGGCAGCTGCCTAGGATGGCAACTTGTTTTGCATAGGCATGCTTTCTGTCTTGGTGTGCCCAGAGATACAGAATTAGCCTAAATAGCATTAGTCTATGGAAAAGCGTGGAGGTCAACAGAGGGAGCTGGAAAAGAGTTGTAAAGGACAACTAAGACTGTGGTACAGGTAATGAACCTTGTGCAGTACCAGCCGAGATATAACCAGAGAGGAAAGGTTGAAGAAAGCCTTGGATGTTGGGCCATTGAATCCTGACCCCTTTGGAGCAGGCTATTAGTCTTAGCCAATTTCACCTTCTTTTTCTACCTTTTCCTTTCCCTCATCATACCAAGAGGTGTAAAAAATTAAATGAGGGTTTTTTTAAGGAATAAGAAGAGGTGATGGATCCTTGGGGTGGGTATACAAAGGCCTATGTGAATATGGAAGCTGGGGTGGACCAAAGGGAGGAAAAGGGACAGAGCTTTTGAGGAAGAAGGTGGGAGATAGAAAGGGGGTTGAGAAATAATTACTCTAACTACACATATGCCTATGTGTTTTCTGATGTATCACACAATCTGATGAAAACCTCCTGTCTTCTCTCCTCTCCACTGAGGTGTCTCTTAGCCTCCCTCATTTTGTACCCAAACCTTTCACTGAATACATCTTATATCACAAGAACTCCTTAAACAGTAAAAATTTTATTTTTCTTGCATCATAAGAAGCCCAGAACTTGTTCTGTTTCTGTCAGCCCCACTTACAAACAGCTGAAGACTCCTCTGTATTCTGAACAAATATAAATTTTTCCATTCTCAAAATAAGAACAAACATCTTTTGTATAGTCTAATTACTGTCAATATCAAAGTCTGTGGGGGTAGCAAAGGATGAGGTTGCATAGGAAGACAGCAGAGCCCTGTGTATATGCTCCTGGGAAGTTTGCTTGTTCTCTATAACAGGAGTCATTTGGAAAAGGTGATGCTTGTAGAAGGCAACTCCTCAAGAAATAACATGTTGAAGAAGCTGCAACTGCATCTGTGAGATCAGGAAAACCTTTTTCTTTTTTGCTTAAAACTGTGTTGCTACTGCCGTAGGCAACAGTCTATGCTTAAAGCAAGACCTTTAATCAGAGCTTGCTACTCTGTGCATTTTTGAAGTGGAACTCATCTAACCAAATGTAAGGACTTTTTGTGTGTTATCTCTTTATAGGGAGACTTATTGGCTTCTAGCAAGCCATTAGTCTAATTTTAATGTATACATCCAACATGGATGAGATTAAAGCTCTGTGAACATGCCCTAAACATGTTTATCTCCCAGAAGACCACCTCTAGGTTGTCGTACTCATATACAGAAAAATGTTCATCCTGTCACACAAAATGTCTGAGTAGTCACAGAGAGATACTTTCACCACCTATAGATAACACAGACACCTTTGGGGGCAGTATAATAAATCCTGTGATAACAAGGAGGAATGGAATTTGCCCTGTCATTTCTATTCAGAAGATACAGAATTTTTAGCTTTTATGGCTATCCTATCCCACTTTTCTTTTCCTGAACTTTAATTTTTTTAAGAAAGGTTCTGAATGAGTTAAAGAAAATATCACCCAGGGAAAAAAAAAATTCTAAAAATGAAAAATTAAAATATAAATGCAATAGTAGCGGTTGAAATTAGAATAACTATGCATATCATTATTAAAATAAATAACAGAAAACTTATTAACTTACTACATCCAACTTTTCTTCTCTATTGAGAAATCTGTGTCAAAATTGGGTTTATTACAAAAAGTAGGACATAAGGATTATTACTTTGCAAAGGGGTAGCAAACATTATAGTCAGGAGTTTTAGAAAGCAAAAACAATTAGGATTAGCTTTGCAAAATATTTTTTTCCTTTTAGTGAAAACACTTTCAAAAGAACTAGCTGTCTAAGAGTTCTGAAAATCTTACTGGAGGCATGATAAGGTGAAATGATGGGTGCAAAGAAGCTTTGAAAATCTGAACTTTATTTAAGTATTTTTTTAAACTATAAAGAGCATATATACCTAAAATATTGGTTTAATGATTTAACAGTTCCCGGGCTTGTGTGGGCCAAAGTAAAAAAAATTCTTTTTCACCACTGGGATGAAGTGAGAGGTAAATCTGTTAGTTGCTCCTCTAGCAAATTACTTAAAGTGTTCTGATTAATGTAATAGTCATTGCTGTCCCTTCAATGATTCACACAAAATATAATGATGGATAGCATACAAATTCTCCTTATTACTAACAAGATCATGTTTAGGTCATACCTATAGAAGTAAGAAATTAACACTAATATGCTGCTTGCTTTCTCTAGGCAAAGTATTTGCTTTGAATATTTCTACACATATTTCCTTATTTTTTCCTTTACCACAATAACAGTAACAATTTTACATCTGTGTTGGGATGCTACGTTCCCTCTTTTTGGATGGGTGATTTTGGCTGAGGAAGCAAAGCCTACTTCTGACTATTACAACAACAAATTCCCGTATGCCAAATTGCACAAATATAAGTATGTGAGCCTTACTACAGCTTTAGTTTCAGAACATGCCAAAAAGCCAGCTTCTTTTCCTAAAATCTGATTCTTGTGTTGATTCAAGAGAAATATTTTTTTTCCTTTTTTTTTTTTCTCCACAGTCACACTGGTCTATGAAAATTCTGTTTCAAAATTTTCTTATTCAGCACGTAGGAATCCCACTGCTCTGCTCTAAAATGAAATACTGAGACCTGTCCCTTGTTGAGAATCCCACTAAGAAACCTTTCTTTCTGAGGATTTGTCAATACTTCTTTTAAAAAAGAAAAAAACCAAACCTTCTCTTAATAGCTTTTCTTAGCATAATTCTACTGTCTTTGTTAACTTTATTTGATACAATATGAGACCAATCACTAATCCTGAAATCACAGTTAGCATCATTCCTCATCCTTTATTTTCTTCCCTTCTCACCTGGCTGGAACAGTTCAATACTGTATGGAGTGTCAAAGGCAGAGCCTAATAATTGCATAACAATAAGATTTGCAAACCCAGGAAGGATTTGATTGTCCATCTATAAAGCCATTTTCTGCATCATTATAAGTCAGCTATTACGTGGATCATTTTATAAGATGTCTTGTTCTATTTCTTCAGTGATAGCCACTAATATGGAATAATATGATTTTAATCAAAGGTAAAGGCCTCATTTGAAATGGTAACAGTTGACTTTCCCATAGATTTTTGGTGGTGGCTGATTTTTCAGGTCTGTATTTTGAAGGTTTATATAATTTCTAAACCAGCACCAAGGTTCTTTATTTTTTAATTACTTCAAAACTATTCTATTGCTATGTAATAAGCAGGAGAATTCTCAATGGTATTTGGAAGAAAAAAAATTCCAAGACACAGGTCAAATACACATGCACTTCAGATTCTCTGCACACTCTTGGTGTATTTGATAGCATAATTGTAAACCACAGATAAGGCAAGACCCTGTCTTCCCCAAAGTCACCTTCCCACGTCTTATAGATCAAGTAGAACAGCTTCCTAACAGCTCCTGGCAAAGATGAGGCCTCCATAAATGTCTGCTCTCTAAGCAGAGCCCGTGAATAGTCTTCCCTAAGGTATAGAAAGACTTGTGTGAAGTCCCCACAGACTTGCGGATTTAGCACTGGGTGAAGATCAGGTGAATGAGAAGAATTTTTCTATCTTTTGTCTCTGGTATTCTTGGACTTGCAATTCTGCAGGGGTGTTTAAGCTGGCGAAGAGAAAGCACAGCCTGCATCTAATCACTTCAGCTGATGATTGCAGCAATAACCAGGTCAAGACAGAGTCACTGATCCATTTAGTGAAGCTTTATCAGAAAGTTGATAAAGTTACATAAACAGATGTACATAATTCTAAACTTAGCATTACCAACGGACCAAAAGATTTATACTTTAAGCAACCATCTTTCATTGCCTCATATATTGTGGGGCTGCTGAAGATGGTTTTTTAAATGTTTTTATGGCAGAAAAATGATTAATATTTCAGATTTGGATATCTTCCCAAACTGCAGATACTCTGGCCAACAGTGCACTTGTATTTCAAGTCTCAGAAAAATGGAAAAGTTTTGCTTGATTATTAATGATTAATTTGCTATCCTTTGAGATATCAGATTGTTTTACATTTACTAATGTTTTTGGTTTTTTTCAGAAAACAGGTCAGCTACGGTGTCTTACGTGTAGCTATGACACATGAATTACTATATATATCTGCAGCACTCTGAGTGTATTTAAGTCTTTTTTCTTTTTCAGGCAGTTTATTTGATTTTTTGTGTTATTAATATCGAGTGAACCCCCATCACTGAGCAGTTAGTTACCCCCCGCTCAATGAAACTTCCCAACCCAGCTGCTCACTCACCTTCTTAAACTGTCCTTGGATCAGCCCGATTAATACAAGTGCAAAAGTTCTTCACAGCTCATCTCTCAAGATGAAAATCTCTATCTTGTTTTTGAACACATTGCTCTCTTTAGGTGGTATATAAAGACTAACAGAGTGTGTGGACCATTGTGTAAAAAAATGTGCAAACAACAATTAAAAAAATAAAACCTCTAAAATTCTTGTTAGGTTAGTACTCTCAGCTGCTCAATACCCTCCTATCTTTCTGTCTACCCTACTCTAAAAACCACACTTCAAGGCTTAAAAACTTGTCATCTTCTTTAACTGGTCACCATCTGCATTTACCTTATGACTTTTGTATCCCTTGTGAGGCTTGTAATATAAGGAGCTAAACTCTCCAACTTTTTGAGGATGAGTTAGGTTAACACCTCTAGTGCTTTAATTTCCTTTTTTTTGTGATTCCATTCCCTGTATTGCACAGTATTTGTGGTGGTAAAGAATTAAATATTGCTGGGCAGTAGTTATAAGAATTTAATGACCAACATCCTATTTCAAACACGATATATCTGCCCACTTGCCAGGTGCACCTGAGAATATCTGAATATGTTGAATACTCTTGTGGTCTTGAGACTGTCCTCTTTTGTTCATGGCATAAAAACAATTAGCATGTTAGCACAGAGCAATTGGGTGGAGAGGCAAATTGTGATGCAGAACATCCTGTCTCTAATAAGGTAGCAATGAAAGTTGTTAAGTTCTTTCTTTTTATCTTCTGTTTGGACATGCAACAAATAATTTCAACTGTTTTTAAACAAAAGTCTTATTTAAAAGGATAAGGTTATGTTATTTCTTTGTTAAAAAAAAATAAAATTGAACAAGCCAAAAGCATTTTGGTGAGTTTAATTTGGTTGCAAAATAAGCCACTTTGAGAACCCTTTCAAAATGTGTTCAATCTGCCAAGCAATAAATAACCTTCACACCTGATTTGTTTTAAATTAATGAAGTCTACAGTAGCTACCAGTCTGGAGCAAAATGAACCTGTTTCCCTACACAGTCAGAGTACCGTAGATTTTAACAAATAGAGACACTCAAATCATTTTCACAGCGGTGAACTGAGTGATTTAATGAGGCTGAAGAAAGGTAAGATTGATTGAAAAACTCTAGAGTATATGATATCTCTTTCTCCAATGGTAGTATGTAAATTGAAGATGGAAAGGTAGGCAAATGAAGAAATAAGAGAACATCAATCAGTCCTTTATCAAACCCCTGTACTGCTGCTAGGTCTTTGTCTAACATGCCATCATATTGTCTGTATTAGAAAGGGAAGAGGACTTTCTTCTTGTCAATAAATAAGTGCAAAGCCACTAAGCTGGTAAGGGGCCAGTCAGCTACAACCTGTGACAGTTCTGTTTATTATCCATGTGGATAATTATTATAACATAATAAATATATTACATCACCACAAGTGATGTCTTTTTTGTTGTATGTGGCCTGCATCTATGTTTTCCTAATTATAGTTGATATTTTAGTGATGAAACATTTATACTTTACATGAAGAAGAGTATATTATGCCTTAAAAAAAAAAAACAGAACTCAAAATAGCACATATAATTACAAGGCAAGTGTATATGCATAAATGTCATAGTCTTAGAAATACCTGTGCTGAAAATATTGCGAGTTATCTTAAATTATGGTGCTCTAAAACATTATCAGAGAAATAAAAGGATAGTTAAAACAAGTTAGACCAGAGTGAAATCAATCCAGTAGTTAATTTTAGGCTAGTGCCAGCTTAAAATACATTGTCCTACAAATTAGTTCTAAATCACCATATGGTCCCCATGAAGTATACAAACTGTATGTATCTATCTTCCTGAAGAATGGTCTCACTGGAAGGAGATCCAAAGTTCATCTGTCATAGTCTTCTTTCTTTAAAAACAAGCAGTAGATTGTAAGAAAATACATGAAAAATAGGAAATGAGAAGAGATAAAAGCAACCAGCTTCCAACAATCAAAAAAGTCAGGACTTCCTGAGCCAGAGGTGACTTCTTGACTGTTGTACTGGGTTGGGATGGATATCATTTTCTTTATAGCAGTCCATATGGTGCTACATTTAAGACTGATGAGCAACACAGTGTTGCTAACACATTAATCTTTCAGTTATTGTGGAACAGTGCTTGCAAATCATCAAGCTCTTCTCTGTTTCTCACTCTACCACACCAGTGGAAAGGCTGGGAGAGGACACAGCCATGGCAGCTGACTGATAATGACCAAAGAGACATTACACACTATATAGCATCATGCTGACTGATAAAACTTGAGTGGTAGTTTTCCCAAAGTTGCCATTTATTAAGGACTGGCTGGGCATTGGTCTGCTGGTGCTGAGTTACTGTTTTTGCAAAAAGTGTTGGTGGTTCCCCCACTCTTTCCTCCTTGTATTAACTTGTCTTTATCTACACCCAAGAGTTTTCTCATTTTGATCCTTCCAATTCTCTCTCCCATCCCACTGGGGGAGACTGAGTGAGCGACTAGTGGCGGTTAGCTGCTTACTGGTTCTAACACACCGCAAGTGTCTTACGGCCTAACTCACAACAGTGCATTCTTTATTAATCCCAATATTAGTGACTCAGTATTTTTCTCAATTCATATAATTAAGTAGATTTATTGTTGGAGAAACTGTCCAAGGAGTTTGAGTAATTCAAAGAGGATATTCTCTATGCCCCACCTGTATGGACAAGCACCTCAGCTATTAGGAGAAAGCATTCCCCTGCTCAAGAGGATATACTGTTGTCCTAGTTTCAGCTGAGATACAATTCATGGACACCATGGGCTATCCTATGGTTTTATCTACATGACTATAGAGAGGACATGAAGAACTGGGATGGAAAATCTACCTTGACCATGGAGGTGGAGGCATGGGTATGTGAATGGCAACAAAAAACAATCACAAAAGGGGGTTCTTCCAGGAAAATATGTGCTCCAATTTCCAGTGGGCAGTTCCCTGGATAGAGTAGTATAAAGGGACTTCTGACTCATACTTACAAGTGAATTATGAATACTGTGACCAGGATTAGAGAGGCCTTGCCTCCAGCCAAGGGGAGAAAGGGGCCAACCAGATTTACTGGACTGTGTGGATTGGATTCAATGATTTGGCATATCAGACCCAGTTTGCTTTCACTTGGACAGACATCCTGTACACCGAGTCAACCACTCCAGGGTTGGAAACACAGCCCTACCATCTGCCATGGACTGATCCAGACTGCACTGGAACAGGGTGAAGCTCTGGAACACCTGTAATACACTAACATCATCATATGGGGCAACAGAGCAGAACACATTTTTGAGAAAGGGAAAAAAGTAGTCTAAATACTTCTGAAAGTTGTTTTTTCCATAAACTAAAGTAAGGTAAAGGGACCTGCACAGGAGATCCAGTTTTTAGGAATAAAGTGACAGTATGGATGTCAGATCCCAATGGATGTGATCAACAAAATAACAGCAATGTACCCACCAACTAGCAAAAAGGAAACTCAAGCTTTCTTAGGTGTTGGGTTTAGGGTTTTTAGAGAATGCACATTCCAAATTTCAGACTGATGGTAAGCCCTCTCTACCAAGTGACCTGTCAGAAGAAAAATTTCAAATAAGGCCCTGAGCAACAACTAACTTTTGAATAAACTAACTGGGAGATAGTTTGTGAATTAACTCTTGAGCCAATCGAGGCAGGAAAAGATGTAAAAAATGCAGTCTACATTGCATCTTGGAAGAATGACCCTACATGGAGCCTCTGAAAGAAAGCACCAAGGGTGACTCAAGAAATAGGCACTGTTCACAGATGTGTCCTCTTGCATTGTAGGAAAACATCAGAGATGGAAAGCAACTGTACAAAGCCCTACTCAACAAGTTACAGAAACTCCTGGAGGAGAAGGTGAATTGAGCTAATTTGCAGAAATTAAGGCCATTCGGCTAACTTTAGACATTGCTATTGGCCAGTGCTCTATAGAGATAGCTATGTTGGCTGATGCTGGCAAATGTCCTGTAGGGATGGTTATAGCACGGGAAGCAGAGCAACTGGCTGGGCAAAGGCAAACTTATCTGGGCTCCTGCATTGTTGCAAGATATTGCTGCCTAGGTAGAGAAGCTGTTTGTCAAAGTACATCACACAGATGCCACTGAAGAACATCAGAACAACCAGCATGTGGATCAGGCTCCTAAGGCTGAAGTGGCTCAAGTGGATCTAGACTGGTGACTTATTTACAAGTCAGTGCATCCATGGCAGCTCAGGCCATCAAGGAAGAGACGCAATATAGAGATGGGCTTGTGATCAAGGGGTGGACTTTACCATGGACACTGTTATCTATGGATGTGGAGCATGCACTGCGATCAAGCAAGTCAATTGGTTAAAGTCTCTCTGGTAAGGAGGATGAGGGTGAAAATACAAGTATGTAGAGGCTTGCTAGATTGATTTTATCATGCTCTTGCAAACCTCCCAAGGGAAGCATTATGTGTTCACAACAGCGGAAGCAAGTGCCATGTGGCTGGAAGCATATCCTGTGTCCCATGCCACTGCCCAGAACATTACCCTGGGCCTTAAAAAACAAACCTTATGGCAACAGGGCCCCACAGAAAGAAATTATTCAGACAACTGGGTTCATTTCTGAAACAACCTTGTAGACACCTGGGCTGAAGAACATGGCATTGAGTGGCTATATCACAACCCCTATCATGCATCAACCTCCAGGAAAATCAAATTATAAAATGGACTGCTAAAGACTACACTGAGAATAATGGGTTCTTGGTCCTTCAAACACTGGGAAACACATTTAGCAAAAAACACCTGGTTAGTCAACACTAGAGCTGGCCATAACCAATCAAAATTTTATGCACCAAAGAATGGGATAAAGTCACTGTAGTCCACATAAAAATATGCTGGGGAAGATAGCCTAGATTATACCTGCCTGTGATATAATCAGTTTGCCAGGCCTCCCAATATTTATATTTCAGCCATCATTCTCTGTACCAGAGATGATAAACAGCCCAAGAGGAACATATACATGTAAATTCAATCTGCCACATTCCAATCATATCTGTCATTAACTTGAACCCTTTGAGATAACAACACCCCACACTACATGCCAGAAAGGACTATCACGTTTTAACTCTGACTGGCATTTAAGCAGCACATGTTGTTAATTACTCTCACCTTCTAAGATACTTGTATGGGTTAGATACCTAGTGTGGGCTGGATTCAGTCATATACATCAGTGGTACATTAACATAAATAGCTTAAAGTATCCATGCCAGTTGTGGTTGTGCATTTTGACATTTTCAATTCAACACAGACCCGAGAGCCACTCTGGCCATTCTCTTCTTCAGGCTCATGACAAAAAAAGAAATTATTTAAACTTGATAACTAACACCAAAATTGTCAAACATATGTTTTGCAAGAACAGAAACTTTATCAATATCAGACTCATTACATTATTTATGTTAAATGTGTCTCTTGTTTAAAAACATTTCATCAGCCTGCCATCCTGTGTTGAAAATACAAGGCATTGCTAATTTAGCTGCAATATTTTATTCTCCTTTTAGAAAGCAAATAAAAAAAATGTTTTAAAAATAGTTTAGTTGTATCCTGCATACTCATCAGAATCCATCTGTCTCTGTAACATTAATGAAGAATTTTGGCTCAGGACTTGTAGAGATGAGGCAAGGAAGAAGAGAGATTGTATGAGGATGGAGAAGAAAGACAAGAGTTACTTCTCCTTGTAGGTGAACAGAGAAAGGATGTGTCTGAGCAACAAGAGTGAAACTGAAATAAGGTGCATGTTAGAACTACAGTAGAGAAGATGGCAGGGGAAGCCCTGCCATTAGAAAAAAATTAGGATGGAGACAAGCTTGGAAGAAAACTGGTTGAAGAGTCTGCGCTCAGTTAAACACTTTCTTCTTCAGTGCCCATAACAGACACAAATCAATTCAGGTCTCACTAGCCCTTGGCTGCCTGCCTGTACCTGTGACATCTGTTACTTTGTGTGCCCACAGAGAGGTTGACAGCATAGCATTGTTATCAGTTACTCTCCAAAAGTAAGGATTTGTGTAGTTAATACAAAGGCTGGCTTCACAATAGTATTTAATGCATTGGATGTGGACTTTTGAAATAAATCTCCCAATAATTTCCACTTTTTGTAGCATAATTGTCTTTGGCTAGTGATTACAAACTGGAATTCCTTTAGGTGGAAGTAAACCAAGAGGTGCACCCTGAACCTGTTCCTTTCATTAATGGCAGCCAATCCATGGGATCAGATGAGAGATAGTCTGAAGCAAATCTCCACTAAACAGTGGAGACTACAGTGAACATCAGTTCTTCAGGGTCTGCTCTGCAAAGCATATTATTTCCTAATAAGACATAGCTTCAGATTCCACTACTGTTAATCACCAGTGTGATATCCGATCGATATAAGCTCTCTTTTAAAAAGAAAGACATGGGTATGAAAAAGGTTAACACCAGAAGAACAAATGAACAAAGTCGAATAAAGCATTAAGATTACACAGGGAAACTTAATTAACACATTCACAACATACCTGTTGTGTTTACATGTTAAGAGTGCCTTCAAGTATTTAGCTTCTTTTTTCTCCTCTCCTTAGGATCCCTTTTTCCTTCATGGATACTGCTCCTTTTTCCAATTGGTGTTTTTTCCTAATGCAAAACATGACCTCACCCAAACTTCCCCACACATGAGTCAGACCTACAGTGAAAATAATTTATTAGTGGTGTTTATTGTTGCAACATGGAGCTGTTTAATGGACATTAGTGGCTTTGCACATCAACTATGGGGTACTGGATAATACTGTTAGGTTCTTATGGCTTGGGTATAGAACCACAGTACTCACAAATCACAAGCATATGGACAATTTGGGCAACCAATGAAAAATTTTGATGTTGCAGAGTAATTACACAACATACATTTCCTGATTTGCAACCACCTTGCTGAGTGCTTATAATTTTGGAAAGGCAGATCAAGTAGACAACAGTGAAGGTTATATTTTAAAAGATTTGTTTACTGTAAACGTGATACTACACTTGTGAAAGGACAGAGAGATGAACTGTGGTCTCTCTGGCAGATTAAAACTTCAAGACCTGTCTCCAACAACTCTATTTGTTACTATTATCTAATCAGAGTAACATTATACAAAAACATTATCCAGACAATACTTTACCTCAGTTTCGAGTGCTTGATTTTGTTATCCTAATATTTGTAAATGGTTTGTATAGAATAAATAATAAATAAAATAAACCAGTTTATTTTAATAGATGTCAGTTGCAGCTGCAAGTGCTGAGCACCTCTAAAGGTTGCCCCGTCAGATATGTTGAAGGCAAAATTCCAGCCTTGCTCTGTGGTGCAGTGCAATGCTGTACTACCCCTACCTGGTTCAAGTAAAGCTTTTATTTTCCTTTCAAAATCTTTAGGTTAGGCAGCGAAGTCTTTCTTTTCTTGCCAAAGAGGAAAAGTTTAAAATTATATTTAATGCAGTCTTATCTACAGCTTTTGGGGCAATAAGGTTGCTCCTTACGTGTGGGAAATCCTAATAGAAACTGAGGAGCCAAAGTTAATAATTTTAAGGTATATTTAACAATATCTATATTTCTATTAACAACTGTTCGGATGCACATCAAAAGACACTCAAAAATCACTATTTAGAACTAATATGGTCTTCCTATAATCCTTTTCTTGGATCAGAGATATGGACTTTGCATCTTTGCTTTTAAAGTTTTAAAACTTTAAAAACAAAGTGACTTGAACCTCAGAGAATGTCTTACAGTAATTTGTATCAACTGTGAATTTCCCTAGTTTAAAAAAAAAAACCAAACCTCTCTGTTAGTAGACAAAAATCCTCTATCTTTGCAAAGAATAAAACTCATAAAGGATTCAGACAGAGGGTAATGTCTGTTTTTGCTATGAGGCAGTTATAATAATCACATCTATCAAAATGAATGTCCTTTTAAAATTCTTTTTCTTCCTGAAGTGTCTACCTATGATATTCCAAACAATCATGTCTGCCTCTTGGCACCTATTTAAGATATACTTGGCAAATGAAAACTGAATTAACAATAATACTTTTAAAATCCCTGAGGCAATATTGAAACTCTATATACTTATAGAAGAAAACAGTTATTCTCCAAATGGCTGGCAAAATCATCTCCAGGCTATATAGTAACAGATGCCAATGGAAATGATTGCACATTTCTTTATTCTCACAAGATAACCTTCAGGTATAATGATTTCAGGCTCTCTGATTTTCTGGCTTACTTTCCATACATATTACATGCAATAACCTCAACACCAAAAGCTGCATGTCAGTCACATACAGAATAGTTGAAAATATACCCAGGGTTCAATTTATTGCACTGCTTTACTGTATTCCATGGTGTAAGTGCTGCATCCCCCCGAGGAACTGAACTGACCACAAAGGCTGAGTCTGGTCCTTTGCAAAGTTGTTAATTGAAGCCCAGAAAAGTTAATTGAAGTGTGCACTGTAACCCTCCTACCTGCACTTACACATTTTTGGGCAGCTTTTGATCATTTGCCTAACCCTATACTTTTCTAGGCCAGGGAGCTCCCCAATGCCTTAGTGTCCTTTGATCTCTTCTCTTTGACTTGGCAAAGCAGTTCTGCCTTAAGGATGGACTAGAGGAGTCTTTCACTCGCAGCCGTAAATCTGGCAACTGTGCATAGGTTCCTCTTAGGATCCTGCTTATCTAGGCAACTCTTACTTTTTTTGCTTAGCAACATTGTTGACCTAAATCCATGGGAAGCAAGTGCTCAGAGATATGCATGATATCCATACTATACATTAAGAAATAGTAAATATATTTGATAGTTTATAACAGTGTGTAGTTTCTCTAGTGTGCATTAGGGATAATGGTATTTCTTTTATGCTTTTAATATTTGAATACAAGTTCTCTATCAACCTGCACCTCAGGAAGTCTTCCATCATCCCCACATCACCATTGGCCAATCAGAACTCAAATCAGTCCAGAAGTTTAATTACCTAGGCAGCCTCATCTCCTCGGATGGTAAGATTGATGGAGAGATAGATAACAGGTTAGCAAAGGCATATAGTGCTTTTGGAAAACTCCATAAAAGAGTATGGCGTAATAAACACTTGAAGAATAGTATAAAGATCAGTGTTTACAGAGCCATTGTGCTGTCTACTCTCTTATATGGTTCTGAATCATGGGTCATCTACCGCCACCACCTGCGTCTCCTAGAACGATTCCATCAGCGCTGCCTCCGTACAATCCTAAACATCCACTGGTCAGATTATGTGACCAATACATCTGTTCTGGAACAAGCGGCAGTCACAAGTATTGAGGCCATGTTGCTGAGAACACAGCTGCGTTGGGCAGGGCACATCTCAAGGATGAAGGACCACCGCCTCCCTAAGATCCTGCTTTATGGTGAACTTGCCACTGGCTGCCGCAAGAGAGGAGCCCTGAAGAGAAGATACAAGGACTCCCTGAAACAACATTTCAGCCTTGGCCATATTGATCATCATAACTGGTCTACTCTGACCTCCAATCGGGAGGTCTGGAGACACACCATCTATAATGCTGCTGCTTCTTTTGAGAACACATGCAGGATCACTCTCGAGGAGAAAAGACAACGCAGAAAGAATCGTGTCCTGCAGAATATACCACCTAAGGAGTCTTTCTGCTGTGCCTTTTGCAATCAGACTTGTCTATCTCACATTGGCCTCATTAGCCACCAGCGTGCTTGTAACAAATGTGGATAGAGCCTTTCCCAAATCTTCATTCGTGAAGCCTAGCCATGATGATGACAGAGGTATCCTTGGCAATACTTATTGCAATCTAAATTCTTATTGTCAGAATATGGGTAGACAGAACATAATAAAGTATCAGGAATATTTTTCAAAGTGATACTAATTTTTTCTTACTTTTATTAAAGATTCTACTCTATTTAAAGTCATATTGGTCTGCTGCAACCACACTGATAAATAGGCATCATTATTAACTTCATATCACTTAGTACCTCAAGAATCTTCCTCTCCTTCCTGACTCTCAGGCTGAAAGACTTAACAATTTCTACCACTGAAGTTTTATCTGATTTCTATCACACTAATCCACCAGATTATCTACATCTATTTTTATGTACTCTGCTTCTTTCCTATATTAACAATAATGTGCATAACCTGGAAATACAGTAAATGTACACACAATTATTTCAAACAAAACCATTATACTAATAAACAAAAATGATCCTAACACCAATTGCTGAACCACTCATTTAGTTGCCTTTTTTTAAACGACTGCTATTCATGACTATCTGTAGCATCTGTTTATCTGTCTTTCAATTCTAGGGCTAATCCCTTTCTACTCCATTTTAAATTAAAATTTGCCTCTGCTTGAAACTCAGTAGTATAGTTTCATGGCATTATATTTGTCTATGAATATTGATCATAAAAAGGATATTTGCTTAGAATGACATCTTCTAGCCAATCTACATGTACTATCTTAATAGCAGCTAATAATATCACTGATATCCTGGTTGAAAAGGTATTATATTAGGTGAAATAAATTATCCACTTCATAGTCCTCTCTGATTGTGTCAATTGTTTCAGTACAATTACTTGCTGAAAGTAAAGGCATGTTCTCAAATACTTAGCAAGTCAGAATCATAGAATTATAGAATGTTTTGTGTTGGAAGCAACCTTAGAGATCATCTAGTTCCTGTCTTCCTGCCATGGGCAGGGAAATCTTCCACTAGACCAGGTTGCTCAGAGCCCCATCCAACCTGGCCTTGAACACTTCCAGGGATGAAGCATTCACAACTTCTCTGGGAAACTTGTTCCATTGCCTTGCCACCCTCACAATAAAGAATTTTTTTCTAATTGCTAATATAAAGTGACCCTTGTTCAGTTTAAAACCATTATTCCTTGTCCTATCACTACATGCATGTGTTAAAAAACCCTCTCCAGCTTTCTTGTAGGCCTGCTTGAGGTACTAGAAGACTGCTGTAGGGTTTCCTGGGAACCTTCTCTTCTCTAGGCTGAACAACCCCAACTCTGTCTCTGATTTACAGACAAGGACATCATGTGGAACACTGTCAAATACTTTGCACAAGTCCAGGTAGATCACATCAGTTGCTCTTCCCTCATCCACTAATCCCATCATAGAAGGCCACCAAATCTGTCAGGAACTATTTGCCCTTAGTGAAGCCATTTTGGTTGTCACAAATCACCTCCTTGTTTTCCATGTGCCTGAGCATAATTTCCAGAAGGATCTGTTCCACAATCTTGCCAGCATAGAGGTGAGACTGACTGACCTGTAGTTTTTTTTAACTCTTTTTAAAAACGGGGCTTATATTTCCCCTTTTCCAGTCAATGGGAAATTCCTCGGACTGCCACAACTTCAACTTGTTAATATATCTTTCATAAACTTATAAGTTTTCATAAGTTTATCCTTTCATAAACCTTTAAAAGAATGTAAATAGTTGATTCCTGATGATTTTATGGAAATGATTATGCCAGATGTGTGTGAGAATGACTCTATAATTTCTTAGATGTTTATATTCCAGATAATTTACATGAAAAACAGCATCATGTCACATGTGTTATTGGTTTTTAAATCCCTTAATATTCTGGAATTGGTATTTTCTTACTGTTACTTTCATATCTTATGTTTTACAGCCTTCTTAGATTATAAGAAAGTTTTCACAAACCTGCTTATCTTTTTAGACAATTCAATCTTAAATATACATCTTTATCTCACTTCTTGGCCTGTGGAATGAAGACAAAGTTTACTTCTATAATTGGACTTGGGAAAAAAATACTCCTATTCATATTTAGGAAATTCTATGCTGAAGTGATGAAAAATGCTTCAAATTAAAATGTCCTTACTTTTCTTTTGGCTTCTTCCTTGTTTGGACAACAATGAGCCTCAACATGATTGGCTGTACAACTGCTGTCACAGAACTAGAACAGCAATCTTGATGTTAACTACATGTGGAATGCTTTTTTTTCTTGACGTTATGCAGTGATTGAAATGCTACATTGAAGTCACTAATGTATTCCAGAGGATATTTTCCATTTATTTTAAAGAACTGTAGATTCTAACACAATTTAAAACTCTGAATGTGCTGCATATCATTCCTCCAGTGACATAAAATCTTCTCCACATATACCACTTGGAATGTCATAGGAGTCTCTTCAGAATACAGGATTACAGTACTGCACCTGATTCACAGTCTGATAGGTAACTTCTCAATCAGAGTTTGACTGAAATGATATAACTTCAACCTCCACAAACTCTTCTCTCAACAGTAAGAAATTGTTGCAGGAAATAATTTCTGCTTTTATCATTTGTGAGATTGTAAAGATAGCAAAAAGGTAGAAAGCCACCCAAATATATATTTTAGGGACTATTTATCCATCTTAAGATTTATTTTACTTACCACTACAATTCATAAGTAGAGATAAATATGAGGAAGCTAAAATACAAAGTACCTTCTGGATATGCAACAGCATCAGAACTCAGTACTTTGTAATATCTCTACACTTTGTTCAGTATATATTTTTTTCTTATTTTCCTCCTCAGAGACTTAAGGAATACAATTACTTTGAAGGACAACCCCACCCCTTAACTAAATTAAGGGGTTTGATTCTAAACGTTGTAAGTACAATCTATTTTTGTCTGAATTCAGCCTCCATATTTGGGTGTCCAGTCCAAGCTAGCCATGAAGAGACATAGTTGTCTCCAGATTCTTCATTAGAGATTCAAGGAAAAACACCTATGCCTCTGGGACAAAATCAATTTAACAATGTCCCAATGTGCTTCACAATCTCAAGAGAAACAATTTTATTTTCTGATCCAAGACACATACTTTACAAAAGACCTTTAATAAGCAGCCTTATGTCAGCAATTCTTTAAGTACTATAGCACAAAATTAGCTGGTTAATATTACCTGGCAGTCATAGCAATTCTTTAGCCCTATCCATACCAGTAGGAAGACTTAAGTACATCTTAAAATTATTTTCTAAACATATTTGACAAGAAATCTATGAAAAAAGATAGAATGCTGTGTGTTAGCCCTGGTAAGCAGCTCAAACCTACACAACCCCTCACTCACTTTCCACAGCAGGATAGAGGAGAGAATCAGACAAGTGGGTTAAGACAAGTTTAATAGGTAAAGCAAAGATGTGTGTTTTGTTTTTCCATGGCAAGGTGGGGTTTTTACGTGGGGGATACAGGGATGGCTTCTGTGAGAAGTTGCTAGAACCATGTCCAAAAGAACCAACATCAACCCTGTCCCTATGCTCAATTCCTGAGCATTTCATTATATTTTCTCTACCCTGTCCGGTTGAGGAGAGGGTGACATATAGCAGCTTCAGTACGCACACAGTGTCCAGACAGGATGAAGGTACCACGCTGTGCATGTAAACAAATGAAAAAAATAATTCATTCCCCCCTTCCCTTCAGCAGGAAGGTATTCAACCATCTCCAAGAAAGCAGGGCTCCATTGTACGTAAGAACGGATACTTGAGAAGACAAATGATATCATTCTGGACATCCTCCCTTCCTTTTTGTTTCCTCCAGCTTTTATTACTGAGCACTGTGTCATCTTATGGAATATTCTTTCTTTTGGTTGGGGTCAGCTGTGCCTCCCAAATTCTTCTGCATACCCAGCCTACTCACTGGCAGGACATCATGAGATGGGCTTGATGCTGTGTAAGCACTATTCAGCAGTAACCAAAACACTGGTGTGTTATCAACACCATGTTGGTCACAAATACCAATCACAGAACCATACAAGCTGCTACGGAGAACACTAAATCTATCCTAATCAAACCCAATATATAGAGGAATCAATCCCTCTTCATTGTTAAATGCATTTATAATAAATAAAGATTAAAATATTAGCTTCCCAAAATACTTAACAGACTGGTAATAAGTTATAAAAGTGTAAAGAATTTATTAACTAGGTCAAAAGCTTTCAAAATATTCTAAATAATAAAAAATCACAGTAGAGTTCTTTTTCAGCAATTTTTTTCCCAACTGGAAGTTAAAGAAAGTCAATAACATGTGTTTCTAATGGCATCAGTTATTCATTTGCAATCCTTCATGACATGAAGTAAGAAATCGAATAAAATAGGGAAAAATGTGAGTCATGCCTTATTTGTCTAGATGCCTCTCTTGAAGTTAGAACCATCTGCAACATTTATTTGCTACATTAGACAAATGAGTGATTTTTCTTTCCCAGGGCTAAACCCATTTTTAATTTAATTCAAGAGCACGTAGAGTTTGTCCTCTGTAATGACTTCTATAACTATTCTCCTTTTATTCTGACTGCCTCAGGCTCATATATTTTTAAGTTGCAAAATGCAAACAGGTATCCTTCCACTAATCACAATAAGAACCAGGTTCCAAAAAATTGAATATGTATTTCATTAAAACACACAGCAGATATACAGAAAAAATCTTAGCATTCAGCATAATCCTGTATATGTGTTGTGATCAACTGTGTCAGGATGTATCTCATGTAACATTGTTAAACCTTTACTTGGGTTTAGTAGATTCAGGCAAATTTACTGCAGAAAAATCCATCAAAGATTTTTAAATACACTTTATGACTCAGAAAGTTGCAAAGTTAACCAAACGTTAGAAGAATATTTAGAGGAAATATCTCTATATATTTACTCTGTGCTTACATTATTTCCTTCTAATATAGAGGAAAGAAAGAAAATACGTACACTGTATATTATAGTATCAGAATATATTTGCTCTGTACTTACATCTTTTATTCCTCTTGCCTATGGCACTAGTCATTGTTGCAGAAAGGCCTTTATTCTGATCCAGTATGGAGTCATTTCCCTATGTTCTTAGATTCTTAACCTCATTTAGCTACAAGGGAAACATCTGCGCTGGCGCTTCCGGATGCCCAGGAGCTCTTTGAGGTGAGTAGATCCAGGCAATTTTAGAATGTGATTCTTCTGACCTGTTGAATAATACCTCTGTATTCAGAAAATGTAGGACATAAAACCTACAAATCCCATCCAATAGTATGAATTATCTTTTAGATTTGTTCTCAGTAATTATGTCTATATCACAGCTTTTTATCCTCAGTAGTGCTGTGTGGCCAGATAAAATATAACATGCAGCTGGAATACATTTTTGTGTGATACAATTGTTACAATCATTTTCTCTGCTGATTGATTTGTTACAAGTATAGTAGGAAGCGGGGCATTTATGACCTGCCACCAAACAAATTGACTGGTCTTGATTAAAATTTTTACAGAAAATGACAAAATTTATGGATGGAACCTAATTCTCCCAGAATTCCCAGTGTCATTAACCAGCCTTCAATTGTCTCCATCCAGTAGACCTTCACTGGAGCCTGTGATTTCAGTGTGATTTGACATCATAAATAGCAAAACGGAGCTGAGTTATACTCCTGCAGAATCTCATGGTTGATCTGTTGCATGGTAACAAGTAGAGCTGGATCTTGAATATGCTTAACATGATGCATGGTTTATATAACCATTCTGGCAAAAACCAAATTTCTATAAATGTTTAATTCAGAAAGATGCATAACAGCTGCTTTGTACATGTGTATCAATCACTACTTATGCAAATGTCTTCTTTCCAGCCATGCTAAACTCTGAGTAACTTGCATGTGGAATTTCACAACATAGTTATTTTTCTCATCAAAATCACACTGAAGGAAGAATCCTCAAAAACAAGGCAAAAAGGACCATAGAGTAATGCCAAGAGCTACAACAATGGCTGGAAAATGATCTGAAATTTTATCCTCTACAAAATATAATTAAAAAATCTGAATTCAGGAAACACATGAAAATGAAAAAATTCTTTGTTTGACAGGACAGAGAAATTTCTAAACCTCACACCCAAGTTCTAAGTGTGAGAACTATCTCAAAATATCTATCCAATAAATACTACTGAGGACAATTAAGTTTTAAAACAAAGAATTCAGAATAAGACAGTGATCCAAGTGGTTAGGTATTAATTACATAATAACACATATGATATATCTACAACATGATAACCCTTGTGCACTATGAGTGGCTATTCAAATGAAGAATTAATTCTTAACCTACGTCTTTCTTCATCATGGCTAGGCTTCGCGAATGAAGATTTGGGATCTATGTCTTTAATCTGTTGATAAATGAATTTTTGTACCTTTTGAGAGGGAAATAAAAGTAGAGAGCAAGCAAGATGTAAGTTAGTCATCATCCCACCAACAATAACTTTCATGGTATGCAATAATATTTTTTAATCTTCATCGTCTGCCAAAATCTGCTGTTTGGAAGTTATATAGGTCATTCTTCCCCATCTCTTAATAATCTACCCTTTCTAGAGGAAACATAATCCACTGAGGTGTGTGAACACAGTTCTCCATATGTGTTCACACAAGTGCTGATTAGAGAAGAAGAATTATTTCCTTCAACCTGCTGGCTGCACTCTTGTTCGTATCGTCCAGAAAGCTGTTGCCTTTTTCCACAACAGGACTCCAATTCTTTTCCTGCAAAACTGCTTTCTGATGATTTCGACTGCAGGCTGAACTGGTGCATGGGATTTTTCTTCCCAAAAGGCAGGATTTGGCACTTCACTGACTTCCTGAGGTTTCAGTCAGACCATTTCTCCAGTCTGATGAGGTCTCTCTGAATAACAATCCTGCCCTCCATCTTATTGACTGCTCCATTAATTTTGTATCATCTGTAAATTAACTGTGAGTGCTTTCTAGCCCATCTATCAGTTCATTAACAAACAGTTCCAATTGGCTCTTCACTGATAAAGACAGGCTGCCAGCCATGCTTTGTACTGCTGATCACAAGCCACTGAGCCTGGTGGTCCAGTCAAGTATCTACCTACCTTGTAATCCACTGTACTGGGTTTGTGTGGCAAGGTTTTGGCAGGAGAGGTGGGGTTTCTATAGGGGCTTCTGTGAGAAGCTGTTATAAATGTCCCCTATACATTCCCTAGCCAATGCCAGACAGCTCCAAGATGGACCCACCATTGGGTCCATCATCCACAGTGTTAGTGCCTCTATGATTACATATTTAAGAAGGGGGCAGTTATTGTGCAGAATCAAAATGAAGACAGAGAAGAGTGAGAACATTAAAAGAAACAGCACTGCAGCCACCAAGGTCAATGCAGAGGGAGGGGGAGGAGGTGCTCCAGGCACCAGAGCAGAGGTTCCCCTGCAGCCTGTGGTACAGCCCATGGTGAGGCAGCTGTGCCCCTGCAGCCCATGGAGGTCCATGGTGGAGGAGAGATCCACCTGCAGTTCCTGGAGGGCCCCAAGCTTGAGCAAATGGATGTTCAAAGGAGACTGTGAATCCATAGGAAATCCATGCTGGACCAAGCTCCTGACAGGACCTGTGGACCCATGGAAAGAGGAACCCAGGCTGGAGCAGGTCTGCTGACAGGACCAGTAACCCCACGGGGGACCCACACAGAGATATGGGATGAACTGACTACAAACCTCACTCCCTGTTCCCCTGTACCACTGAGGAGGAGGAGGTAGAAAAAAATCAGTAGCAAAGCTGAAGAAGGGAGGGATGGCCAGCAGGTCTTTTAAGTTTTAGGTTTGTTTCTAATTGTCATGCTCTAATTTGATTGGCAGTAAATTAAATTATCTTTTTTCCCCAGATTGAGTCTGTTTTGCCCATCATGGTCACTAGTGAGTGATCTCTTCCTGCCTTTATCTTGACCCATGAGCTTTTTGTTGTATTTCCCCTCCCTTTTCCAGCTTAGGAGGGGAGTAACAGACCAGCCTCGGTGGGATCCTGGCACCCAGCCAACATCAACCCACCAATCCAAATCATGATAAACGTTGCTGTAAAAGTACCATTTCAGCAGAACAACTAGACCTTGAGTAGTCTATCCAAAATTCAGCTTAGTTAGGAAGAAGCTATGAAAAACTAGAGACTTAGGATTTTCTCTCTTAGCAGAGGCTTTATTTACAGTGACTAAACAGGGATTCTAGGCAACTAGCTTAGGTTAAAGATTCTTAAAATAGCAAAACTTAAGTGAAAAAAGTCATTCTCATTTAAGAAGCTTCCATTTGAAAACCACAGATAGTAACTGAGCGAACAATCCTTCAGAAACAGATGAAAGTATCTGCGAAGAATTGCAGAACAGATAGAATTATAGAAATAATGTCTATATTTCTGCATTGAACAGGTGTTATCTCTTTCAGGAACCGAAAAATAAGAGGTCTATAGATCATCAACAGGAGAGGATTTAAAGGACAGTTAGAATGCTCAGAAATGTGGAAAAGTTCTTAAGTAGGAAACACTGAGAAACCTTAAGTTGTTTTGCCCCTAGTTTTGTCTAAGTCTATAGTGGAGATGGCAAGAAGTAATGAGCCTAAGTTGGATCAAGAAAGGTAAGATTCAAATGTTAGGAAAATGCAAGCAAAGGAAGCACTTGAGCACGCTGCCTGACATAGTTGTGAAATACCTCAGTCTCTTAAGAACATACCAGAGAAACCCCTGGCAGACCTCTTGGTGCCTTCAGTCTCAGGATATCTCCCAGTCTTATTTTCCAGATTTGTCAGTGCTGTGGTTGTTGCATTAGCAGATGCTTCTAGATAAACATACCTCTTTTTTTGTGGCTAGCTCGGGGGAAAGCTTTCTCCCTCTCATCAAGCATGAAGCAGCTGTGTACCAAGCTATTTGATCAATCTGGACAAAAACACAAAATCTGGCCCTCAAGAGCTCTTGCCTTGACAGCAGGCAGCATCACAAAATTACCATTTTTCTTTCTGACTGTTGATAGAAAATAAACAAGACATTAATTCTTTTATAACTGGTGTGCAGTTCTATAAAGGAGTGATTCTTTTTCGCATACAATTACTTTCAAGCATGGGATTATTTAATCAATATTTACCACTTACTTTAGAATATTTAAGCAGAAGCAGTAGAAGTACATAAACAGATTAACCTTTATATATATATTATCTTAAATTAAATAAACAGCCACAATTTTGTGTTGACCAATCAACTAAAATTAACTATTTAATGAGTATTTCATTTCCAAATGAATAAGAATCTAAGCTGCTCTTGTTGGGAATATGTGTGTAACAGATATGATTAGCAAGTCATTAACTATGAATTAAGTAATACTTAATTGGATAGTAATCCACTTAACTGTAGATAGTAGTCCACACAACCTATTCTTACAGATATATTTTAAATACATACTTCAAAATATCTAAGAAACAATAGTACAGTAATTCTGGATGCTCAAGACACTTAGCAAGGATACATGGCTTACGGTTACCTTTGAAAGTTTTCCCAATTGCTTTGGTGACCAGTGACAGAACCCGAGGGAATGGCCTGAAGTTGTTTCAGAGGAGGTTTAGGTTAGATGTTAGAAAACAGTTCTTCAGTCAGAGGGTTGTTGGGCACTGGAACAGGCTTCCCAAGGAAGTGGTCACAGCACCAAGCCCAACAGAGTTCAAGAAATGTTTGGGCAATACTCTCAGGCACATGGGGTGACTCTTGGGGATGGTCCTGTGCAGGGCCAAGAGTTAGACTTGATGATCATGATGGGTCTTCCAACTCAGCATATTCTGTGATTCTGTAATATATTTTATATTTGCATGCTATTATATTGTGCTGTTTTAGTTCTCCTCAGTGTGGACTTGAGTTCTCTGAGGAAATATTTCACACCAGCAGAACCATAGTCTCTAAATCACCTTTAACCCAAACAGTTGTGATCACCAGCAAGACTGAAAATGCAGGTCAGATAGCAAATGAAAAAACATTTCAACTAACCGATAAATAGCCCTGTCATGAACATCAGAACTGACTGGTCATCAAGATACATATCCTGTGATATCTAGAATTCTCAAGGAAAGATTAATACCTTAGCATCTGCATGGACTATCTGTGCAAATAGTCCATGGCGACTTCTGCTGCCATCAGGGTGTTCCAAGAGAGGCTTCTACAAATTAATAAACAAAAGATTCATCTGGAAAAGTTTAGCAGAAGATCTATCATAATGAAATTCATCAGGTGTACCCTATATCACAATATGGAAAACAAATATACATATATGCTTTGTTCAGATCATCTTCCCAAACTGTGAGGAGGCCAGACTCAACATCAGCTATTACTCTAGAAATAGAATGGTTAACAATTACTGTGCAAAGCCTGCTGAACTTTATAAATGAAGGAAAATCACTTCCTTTAGAAAACTATGACATTTCTCTGGACTTAGACTGCCAGGAATATGTTCCATGAGTGACGTTTTCTGGATTCAAACATGAATTTTTTGTCCTGTATGAGTGGCACCTTCATAATCAGGATTTGAGATCAATCTTTGAATAAGCTGCCACATTCTTCCCATAAAAATGTCAGACCATCCAGTGGGATCCTCAGACTTACATAGAACAAGGCCTGGATAAGCCACAAGGCATTTTCATCCTATTGAGAACTGCTGCAGAACAATGCATAAAAAATCATAGAATTCTCCTGAAAGCTTTCCAGGTAATATTCCCAAGTACTCACCATTCCTAGAGAATAAAAGTGGAAATATAATGAAATCATGAGCCTAAGGGATATATGAATGTCCATTTGTACGCAGAATGTAAATATGAGCTTTCTACACAGTATTGTGGTCTACTATCTGTGTGCTTTCTTAGGAGCTAACTTTTTACTAAGCTTTCCTTCTGCAAAGGTAATTTACATTTACTCCAGATAAATTTTGCTGGTACTAGAAATTTTAAAACTAAAAGATTTGTATAAACAGAAAGCTTATTTTACTATTCTGTTAAAATGTGGAGTTCAAACACAGTTTGAGGTTGGAAGGTAAGGAAAGGCGAAAGTGAGGCCCCTTCACTTTGACAGCTGAATTCCAACAGCAGTTGGAAGGGGAAGATAAGACTAAAACCTCCACTATTCATAAAGTATTCCATTTAGATGAAATAGTCCTTATCTTTTGGCTTTATAAGATAAACTCCTCTAACACAAACTGTAATTATAGGAAGTATTTCAGGAAATTGTTACAGTACAAAGGAACGTTTTATAATAATATGTATGATAAATACTGTAGACATTAGCAGGCTCAACTCTTCTGAGGGGTCCATACTTGCCCTGGTCACTGGCTGATGTCCAAGGGGAGAAAACATTTGTTTTTAAAGGTGATTGAAAATTTTTGATAATACTTTGCCAATACTTACTTTGTAAATCTTTTCCAGTAAATCTTTTCCTCCTCTACTCCAGAACTAGTTCTTCAGACATGTTTCATTTTCCATCTTCTACATTAATATATTTTCAACTCCTCTTCCTGTATGCCTGTCTATGTTATCTTAAACTGCTTGAAGTTAATGATGAGAGGTACCAAAGAATGTCACTTAGTCAGTATTCACTTTTGTCATTTATATTGCCTAATGAAACTATCGAAACAAAAATATTTTTCATTTTACTTATCTTACTCAAAAATCAATAGGAATTTTTGCAGAAATAAGCTAGAAAATTTGATCTTACCTACATATGCCAGCTTGCTAATTCGGTAGCAGTGTCATACATGTTGCAGGTTAATTTCATATATTTTGCAGGTTAATAACTGATTTATTGTCATTTTACCGGACTTACCTTTCTCGTATTGGCCTTTTTAGCCACCAACGCGCCTGCAAAAAAAGTGGGTAGAGCCCTTCCCAAATCTTCGTTCGCGAAGCCTAGCCATGAGTGAGTGATTGTCATTTTATTTATCATGACCCATAGAACTATAATTAACTAATATGCAGTTAGCATTTGATAGGCTAATGACAACAATAATAATACTAATAATAAAAGCAATAAAGCCTATGAGACACATGTCCTGATCTTTGCCAAGTGTAGTAAGTCCCTCATTTCAACCAGTGCAGGGCTTCTTCCTGTGAACCAGATTTGGCATTTAACCACTGGCTCATGACACACTAACACTGCAGAAGATTTCAAATAAGGAGATGTTCAGTACAAAGCTGAGATTGTTCCAGCTCTCGTTTCTAGGTGGTGGTACAGAACACTCCTGCATGTGCAAGTAGTCCATACCTGCCCATTTGGTCTATTTTAATTGTGTCATGGTCTGGTTTAATTTGGTCTGGTTTAATTGTGCCATGAATTGTAGGAATTAGCACTTGAGTTACATTAAATGTTCTTGGATTATGTGTATAAGAGTAAGATTATTAGTGTAAAAGTCCTCCTTTCACAATTATGTAATATGGCTGTGGATGAATCAGGCAGACTTTATCCCAAACTGCAAAAAAGTTAGATAAATGGATAGATGGATAGATAGACAGATAAACAAATAGACAATTCTTATGAAGAAATTCCTAATCAGTAGTAAGAGAATTAGTAGCATTAGTACTGGCTGTTAAATTATTTTTATTATTAACAAAGGATTTCTAACTATCCACCTTTTTCATTACAGGTAAAATTAAATAGAGCTTTCTTACAAAATCAGATTCCAGGCAATTCAATGATTTTTTTCATGCTGATTGTATATGGATCAGGGAGAAACAGATTTCTAACAGTTTTTGGGGGACTTCATACAAAGAAGTCATAATACATATTTAGGTGGAAAACTGGACTCTTCCCTTTCCTTTCCCTTTTCAAGACTAAAAATCACATAAACTCTACAAACCCAAACCCACACAACTGTCCAAGTTATTAAGAAATTTTGTTAATTAAGGGTTGCTTTCCTAATCTTCTTTGGGCTTCTTTGCTAACTGATTCATTTTCATTATACACATTCTGTTTTCTCCAGCTGTTTCACATGGTACCTTTCACAAACTTATTTAGCAATGCTGAGGTTTCCTTACCTTGTGCTGAGTAGGGTTTTAGAGGACTGTGGCTAGAGGCTGGTGTTCTACGTTTACCACAAGCTTGTACAAAGATCTGATCGCAACACAGTTAGACTTGTTTAGAATATCCTCACCCTAAAAATATCACAGACCCTTTCAGAACTATTGTGAACAATGTGAGTACCTTTGTTCTCAGTGGATAAGAAGTTCTTTTGACTGCATTTTTAACAATCTTTGGGGATTTTTTGTTTGCAACACAAAATTAAAAAAGAAACTCTACTTTAATTCTCTCAAAAATCACTATCAGCAATGTAACTTTACAACCTTGTAAAGACGTTGATGTTCAAATAATTAATTTTTAAAGCACTTTAAACCAATTAGTTCCATATATTCTGTTTAATAGAAAAGGTTCATTTCTTCTCCAGCATTTAGTAGTTCACTGACATTACGGAGGTTGTTAATAAAAAGGTATCTCTTAGCAACAGCAACAAAAAAGAGTAAAAACTAACCATATGTTCAAGTCCCAATTTTGTATTCTAAATAGTTGACTACACACACACGTCAGTAGCTTTTTCTAGAACTGCTCTGAGGCTTACACATACAAACACCTGTCTTGAGTCCATGCATTGGTGCAACTAGACACCGTGAGCCACTATTTTGCAGATAGCTACTTACCAAAAGTGGAGACTAAGAGTCTTTTTTATTTTTAAATTAACACAGCCATAAGCTAAAACCTTAGTCAGTCCCTAATCCAAGCAGCTAGGAAGCAAAGAACACGCTCAATGCAGCCATTAAATAGAGAAAAGATATTTATATAGCAATATAGAGGAATGGTGTGACTTGTATATAATGTATACAGACAAAGGTTTTTATGACTTGTTTTCGCAGTGACTTGTATACTTTGAGGAGTCACTGCCACAAAAGAATCCGAATAACCTTCTAGCCCTCCTGTACTGCTAGCTGAAGTTAAATAGCATTTATGGTATGTTCAGCATGTTTGAAAAGAGTACATGTGAATTTCCTTTTCTTGAAATTAAAGAATATATATAGTAGAAGTGCAATCACAATGCAGTCTGTTTTAGTTTACTTTTACAACCCTTTTTGACTCTTCCAATATCTGTGCATGAAAGAGAACAAGGCAACTAATCTCATGTTATGAGTTGAGAAGTAAAAGCTGTTGATGGCTAAAATATCACTCTGGCAATAGGGAACTTGTCAGTGACCTCTTTAACTACATTGTGGCTGAAAGGACATGTCTGTGCTGTTATGGCCTGGCCAGAGGGCAATCTGAGAAATACCCATAAGAAAACTGTACCACAAAATCTTTATCAGGGACACAAGAAGACACATGAAAATCATTGGAATGTGACTATTGCGACTTAGTAATTTCACTTTTTACAATAAATTCATGAAAGTACTAAGTGATTTTCATGTTCCCACATATAGTCCAGGACAGACAGATACCACAACTGCAAAAAACACTCAGGTTTCTCCTTCAGAGGAGGACAGCTGCATGAGAAGAAAAATGATCTTACACATCCTCATTTTCTGATGGTACCTCAGAGTGATTTCATTTAGTCCTTAACATCTTCCAGTGACAATTATTCCTTTTTTAAGACTGACTCTGTAATGATTAGCAGCATAAGCTACCCCTGGCTAATGCTTTTCTTCAGACTAACTCTTTCTCCTTGTACTAAAGATTTCTATAGGGAGAATGAGCTATGATTTTCAACCCAATTACGAAGTTTTTTTTTAATCTCAATCACTTTATATACCACAATTTTTACTTACCTGGTAACCCTGGTGCTATCACATTCCTGTTTCATATCACATCACATAACGTAACCAAAGTGTAGGAGGTGCACATATCTTGATCAGACGAACACGTGACTCAGTAGCCGCATACTGGACACAGCGGGAGTAAGGGACAGAGATAGGGATACTATAAGGAGCATGGAGCTGTTACAACTTTAAATTAAGTGTATAAAATTACAGCCCTAAATCTACTCCTACTTTTTGTTACATTCATGTATGGACTGTGTCTAATATAGCTGTCTTGCTAGAGTGATTACACAGGTTAAAAAAAGGTTAAATGGGTAGGTGTCTTAAAAATAGATCAGATAGTAAAGACTAGACTAGACTAGACTAGAATAGAATAGAATAGAGTAGAATAGAAAAATAATTATGAAGCTTCCGACAAAATAGTGCATATGATCCATGAAATGTGGCATGGTTAATTTGTAAGCTCTCTTTTGACAAAAATACATTCAGAGGTGCTCCCAATACCATAAAATGTTGTAACTACATATGTGTGAATGATTTATAAAAACTGCCAGAAAAGAAAATGCTTGGTTTTCAGATATTATGCTCATAATTTTCAGATATTATGCTCAAGATTTTGGCCCCCTCTATTTTTTCTCTTCTCCCAAACAGTAAGAAACTTTGCTATTGTATCTATCGTAATAATTTGCAGTTCCTATTTGGTAAATTCAGATGCATCCACAGTGTTCAGGTAGCTCCATTAACTTCTCTCCTTGTGGAGATTCCCAAGGTGATGAGATTATTTCCAATAAGAATAATAATAATATGAATAAGGACATTATAAAACTTTAGTGTCATCATATCCCTAACACTATTACCACTGAATCCAATCTGCATTTTAAACTATTTCTAGCTTCAGTGCCACTGGCTATATCATTGTCATTCCTATTTAAAAGCTCCCCTATACCTCAAGAATATGCACTGCACATTAATAATAGAATTATCATGTGGCTCAGAGAGAAACACCAGGTAATTTTTCCAGCAACCTGCTGGTTAGTTGCAAGCCCTGAAAGTAAAGAGCAGGCCTTTGCAGGCAGGTTTAAGGGAAGAGAAACTTGGAAAAGTAGATGTCCTTTGCTGACATCTTATAGAGGACAGGAAGAAATGAAAGGTTCTGTCTATAACAGTAAATGAAGTGGAGCCCTAGTACAGGCTCAAGCATAGAAATGGTATTAGTGCTCTGGCAGACCTGTGAGCTGCATTTTGTTTGAGACGGGAAGTGTAAGGTAGCCTAAGAAAGTGATACCAAGTGTTTCCTTTTTTTCTTATGATGTGCTAAAGATAGGACAGAATAATAGTTTACTTGACTGACTAGTTTGGTCTCTACTAGTACTGGTATCTTTGTGTGACTTTGCACTGTTGAGAAATACAGAGGTTGTTATTACCTTTCAAGTGTCTGTCTTTACCTAGAGCTGAAAGACTGGGAAGAGTGGATCCTATTCTGCAGTAGAAGAATGTTTGTTCCAGGTGAGTGGTTAATGAATCAGGTTCAAAGTCATTCTTGCCATCAAAAAAACCCAAAGAAACTGCTGGTCTGTTCAGTTTGGTAATATTTTTACAAGATTTTTAACTACTTAATCCTGTGCAAGGTGCAATCATCTTGAAGTATCTCAACGGAAACTGGTGGAATTGCTGTCACTCACAGTTTGCTGTGGCTCAGCTGTTCAATATTTTGAGGATCAGAATTTCCAAGTCTAATCAAAGTCCTTTGCTTCCTATAGGAACCTCTGAGTGTAAGTTAATCTACTGAACACACAGATCCAGAAATTATCTAAAGGTTTCCCCTGGCCTTAAGTTCTAAGAACCTGTTAAATTAATGACCCCATCACTTTCAAGTGGAAATCAGGTAGACTGTTGTGATTTTACTCAGTCATGACCAAAATCTGTGCAAAAGTAACGGATTTCGCTTTCATTCACCTCTCCCCTGCCTTCTCCCCTCCCAAGTCTTTTCCATTCCCAGAAATAAGCCTCCAATATCAAAATGAGTTTGAAAAGTGACCAGAGTTCAGGCTACTTCAGTCCTAAGAGAAATCAACAAATTAAAAAGAAAATATTACACATCTGGCACAGAAGAATGAAATAGAAATGCAAATTTCACAGAAAAAAAAACATGAAAAAAATTACAGTATATCCTTAAAGAAAAAAAGCATACCTGTTCTTAAACTGAAATCCCTTATATTTCATTTAAAAAAATTAGGTAAAATGTATTTGTAAAAAAAAGAAAAAAAAACATGAAAAGCAAGTGTTGCGCATACTTCATATTTATGTGAAATTTAATACTCTAAGTATATTCTAATCTTCTTATGAACCCTCTTATTTAAGGCAGTTTTTTATAAATAATAGAAAAACATTGCTCACATAATTTAAATTTAAGAAACATTGTGTAGCTACAGTATAGTGTATTTGGCACATTTAAATCTTATATTATAGACTTGATTTTGTCTGAAGACAGGTGTACATGAGAATCAGCTCTGCCCTCACTTCCGTGCTTCATCAGGACCTCTTTGTGAACAGCTGGTGCACAGAACTGTTGGTGAGGGAGCAGGAGAGGGCAGACATCTGCTGTGCTGCATGAGCAGAGCAAGCTTGCTCTTACAAATATCAGTTTTCTTACCATTGCAAAGAACACAGATTTGTATGACCATCTGCCCATAGTTTTGGTCTGCAATCAAACACTCAGTCTTCCACCTCCAGTATTCACTTGAAAAATTGAAATGAGTAGCTCCACTCAAATTTCTCTAATATTAAAATATTTCCCATTCAGAATGCTAAGGTGCAGAAGAGCACTATCATTCTAGCGTGAAGACATATCACAAAATAGGCAAAATCTTCAGCCCTCAGTTTGTTGACCTGATGTTACCTCTGAAGACAAAAAAATACCCCACTTTTTACTGTGGTGACAAGTAGATAGTGATCAGGAGGGATTCAGAGGAAGCATAAGGAAAGCTACTGAACCAGGTTGCCTTTGGTTCAAATTTTTGTTACCCTACTTGGTGTGCGTGTTCAATGCTGAGGTAGGTTTAGGGCAGACAAAGGGAAGCAGAGACAGGGTGTTAATTTTACCCTCAGGTTTCACAAATTTGATTGTTTGCACTTTATCTTTGCATCAAAAATACACATTAAATTCAATATTATTTTTTCTCTGTTTTTTTTTTTTTAGAACTTCAATAAGCATGACTTTGGCATAAATCTGCTGTGTTTTACCTTTTCTTCTTTTCCATTATGTTCAATCTAAGGTGCAAAATATGAGAAATGTCAGACATTTTAATAGGAGTAGCATATACCAAAGACCTCTTGTCAAGCAAAGATACAGTGTATATAATACAGAAAATCATTTATCCAAGGTAAATGAAGGAATTGATGTTACAGACAGTTGACTTGTACAAAGTCCACAGAAAATGATGTCATCATAAATTTGGTTTAATGGATTTAAAGAAATCAGGCTAAACTGATGCGTTCTTTTTATTAAAGGGATTTACTATATTACAAGTCTCAGAACAAATACTGGACATAAATTAAAGTAAATAGCACTTGAGTGAAGGGTGATTCTTACAAAAATTTTAGGGTTTGCTACCAGTATAAGGTGAGTAGTTCTTGCACAGCTTTCCTATTTTCCAGTATTACACCCCCACATAAAGATAAGACACTTTCATGTGTTCTGGGCACACGCTGAACCACATTTATAGTTTCAGCCAACCTCGTGGCAAATCAGTAGAGAGAAAGAAAAAAGACAGATAAAGTAGCACAAATGTGGAATATAAATAAAAGGAATTGAAGGATAAAGTCTTAAACTAATGAGTTTGGAGAGATTAAATATTTTATTAGAAATAAGCAAATTTGTATTGTATTTTATTCATATATCTGACTTTATGTGCAACTGTGCCTAAGGACAAGGGAGATAAATAATCCATGCTTAAATCAAAGCCATGGACTCATGGAATATCTGGGTGAATTTCATTGCAAATAATGCATTTCTGTTTTCATAATTTTTCCAGTTTTTCAGAAAATAAGATAGGCTTAGAAATAAAGAAGACTACAGAGGTTTTATAACTCTAAGTTGCTCTCTGAGTTGAAGAACATACTTTAGAAATTTGTGCTGACCTACTGCCACAGTAGACGACATTCAAGAAGGCAGGCAAAGACCTATTTTTCTGCTCTAAAAGACAGTACCTCAAACATCAAAGTGATTCCTTGCACTACACCCATATGTCAGATGATGAGCAGAATAAGAATTCGAGACAAGAAGGATGCATGGATGCTCATCTGTATGTCCCCTCTACCCACAAAAGCCATTTCACCTTCAACATTGGAACACTTTTATATGGTAAGATTCCAAACTTAAGCACTCACATGTTCTTCCTTGGGTTTTTTAGCCTTTTTTGCACATGTATTTCTGCCACATCCAAAGCACTCTCACTCACAGGAATTATTTAAAACTTACCTAGATTCCCTCTCTATTAATAACCACTTGATTCCCAAGTGAAGAACAAGGATTATTAAACCCTATAAAGATAAGGTCTTCTTGGTGGTACCACAGGAAGGTTTACGTCTGCACACACCTGCACACCTGTTCTTTTTAACCTATCCATTAACCTGATATTTGCATGAGCAAAAGATCTAAAAGAGAAAGAAGAATAAAACAGATTTCTTTGGACAGGGACATTGCAATGGGACTTAGGTTACCTCAGGCTAGGACAAACTATTAAGAGGTCAGGTTTTAAAAGCAGTTGTGGGAGATAGCCTTATGTTGCGAAGGTATAAGTATTTTCCTAAACTCAGACTTCTTAGACAGTCTGTCCTGTTTCTGTGTGAATTCTGTTAAGAATTTAATCAGTTGTCCAGGGACCGCATGGCCCATGTCAGAATCTCAATGTAATTCTCGGAAGCATCAGATACAAATATAGTGACACTAATTTTGTGACCCATAAGCTTTAGGGATTCTCAAATAGACATAAAGAGGCTCAAGACTTTCAGCATGAACATAATGTACCAGCTGCAGTTTGCCAATATCTTCTTTACATCTTAACAGAATATCTCTACCATGACCTAATCTGACCTTATTGTTGTTTCAGACTTGGAGAATTTTATGACAGTGGGCTTTTTGGTAAACCTATTCTACTTCTGGCATCCTTTGTTCCTTTTCTAACCACTCTTAGCTGACATAAGGCAGTGATAACAGTTCTGGGCAAAAATTCAGTCTTCTTGGTCAGTGTCCCTTTCAGTTGTTCCTTCAGGATTCATGGGAAGAAATCTCCCAGTTTATCATAGAGTCATTGAATGGTTTGGAACTTAAAGATCATTTGGTTCCAACCTTCTCCCTTTTTCCCCACCGTGAACAGGGATGCAGCCCACTAGATCAGGTTGCTTAGGGTCCCAGTCAACCCGACCTTGGATGCTTCCAGGGATAGGACGTCCACAGCTTCTCTAGGCAACCTGTTCCAGTGCCTCACCACCCCCTGAGTAGAATAAATTTTCAGGTTTTGTTCCTATTATGGACTGTTGGGGAAAATGAAGAGCAGAAATCATGTCCCTTTGGGAAATGAGAGGCTTGTTTAATGGCAATAAGTACTCTGGAGAGGAAATACTCTGGGCTTAGCTTTAGGGTGTGGTGAGGACTCTTATAGCTAGTGGCAATAAATATTCTTGAAGCTGTAAGGAACTTGAGGAAAAGTTTTGTACGTTGCATTTCTAAGTGGTCCAAAACCAAATCTGAACCTAATGATCATGGAAAATCATTAAGATACAAAAAAAAAGTAGTTTTTGAAGCTAGTGATTTAGAAGTAGATAATTTTCCTGCTTTGTGCATGCTGCCAGAAACTTCAGGTCAGGAAAAAGTTCTATAAACTTACTACACAGGTCTGCTCTCTCGGACTTAGAGGTGAAAAGATCTATCTGGCTCCTTCCCAGTTGTGTAACACATAGCACTGGATCAAATAGTGTGACTATTCTAGTGTTTGTAAGAAATACAGATGAAAAAAAATAAAACATCATCATGTAGATCTGGGGGTTATCATGCTGTTTCACCATACTCTAACACTGTAAATATTTTGGTTTAGTATACCATATATCAAGAAAAAACTATGTCAAGAAAACTGAGTAGGAAGCTGAAAAGATGTCAGCTAGAGAGTTTTATTTCAAAATTGTGTCTTCTGTGCATTCTGTCTCCTATTGAATTATTCTACAAGTTTTTCTTGATTTTTTTTATTCTTAAACAAATGTTACAGCCAGAAAGTCTACATGTCTCAATGAAGAAAAAAAGTTCTTAAAACATACACTGTTCCTGAACTCGAATCCAAGAATCTTCTTCCTCCTAAATACTTAGTTTATTATCTAGATTTTTTTATCCCTCTTTCTAAATTACTGATTCTTGACTTCTGTTTTTGCACAATGGTTGTCTCAGCAGATGGGCCTGTGAATGCTTCCATTTCAATACATCCTACACACTCATTTCTTGAGCAATAATGGCCAGTCTTCGCGAACGAAGATTTTGGGAAAGGTCTTTTACCTTTCCAGCCTGCGCAATGGATTTTTTAGGTGAGACACAGCCTGCGCTGAACTGAGCCCACCCTTTAATCCTAAGGTTCATCTGCCGGGGCCAAGCAAGCTTGGACAATGGCAGTGAGGTCCTCAGGACGTAGGTTTGTTTAGAGTGACCTTCTCATAGATGGATGGCCTCACAGGGCTAACGGGCTCCATCTGCCCGGGGGACTGGGATTCGAACCTGGGTTGCAGCAGTGAGAGTCCCGCATGCTAACCACTAGGCCACCAGGGGTCCCTCTTGAGCAATAAGCTAAGAGTATTTTGTGTGGTGAGCAATGTGCACTTCGTTATCTTGAGAAACAGGAAACTGAATTCTGACGTAGTAAGAATTAAACATTGAATAGATGAAAGATACAGCTTACTCCTTCAGTTGTATTGTAAAAGAATACAGCACCTCAAATCTTGCAAAGATTGATAAAGTAAATATCCAAAAATTAGTCTATGATTGGTTGCAGATTGGTGTAGATTATAAATCTGGGAGTGAGTTACATGTTATAAACTTCCTCTGTTGTAATCTTGCCTTTGCCAATAGCCATTCTGACATTCTCTTTGCCCTTTAGCCACATTAGCTTTCGCATTTGGCTCCTGTCATGTTTTTCCTGCCCACTTTATTTAAGAGAAATTGAGATGCCTGGATTACAGCACACAGATCAGCATCATGCCTGGAGCCAACTTCCAGGCAGCCAACATAAGTATGTTAACTGAGTGTCATCCACTCTCACTGTGAGCTCTTGTCCAGCTGTCCATATAGTGCATGTTTTAAATACCAATCATTGGAATGCTAATGGTGTATTCAGTATGCTTTGAGGAATTACCATCAACCATATTGTTCCTTTATGCTTGCCTGGTCAATAAAATTTAAATAATATCTAATTCAAGCACAATACTAGTCCATAAAAATTTTAGGTAGGCAACACATCAGATTCAAATTATCTGTCTGTTCTCTGGCAAAGAAATATCTATAAAACCTAGAGCAAATTTACATATTAACCTGCATTTTTATGCCTTCTACTTTTTTAAAACATGAGAAAGTTCAACCTTGCTTACAGGAAAATCACACTTAGAGATGCTGAATAAAATCCCAGTTCTTTAAATCCACATTTTATAAGACTGTTGAGAGATTTCCCTATTGCTCCTTGGAAGCTCTAAATCACTTTTGAAACACACCATTGGTCGCCAAATAAAAGAATAATAGATCAGCATGTAAGAAATAAGTACTAAAGTGTTTTCAGTTTACCAGGTATTTTTCATTTATTTACCTGTAAATATTAATGCACTTCTTCCAGATTTTTGAGCTGTTATGTCCCAATAATGCTCCTTGCCTGCAAAAGCAAAAAAAATAAAGCAATATTTTCACAAATTATGTGCAAATGTTATGCATACCCTGTGATTGCGTGATGAATTATTGAAGGATACTTTCACAAATATTCCTCATTAAATGTTAATCTTTTTGATTTTTAAATACAAATAAATTTGAACTTAATTCTATCACAACATTAAGGCTTTCAGAGACAGATTATAATAACCATATGGAAAAAAACAAAGACTGGAATTTTGAAAACAATTTATTACTTTGGAGTCCAGTCAAACTGCAAAGCAAAGCTGCATCCTATCTCCCATATGCTGTATGTACTGGCATTTCATTAATAGTGAATATGTTGCCATAGTATTGTTTTCTGCTTTAAAATCAGATTTACTCTGCAATGCAGTTGCTTTGAATTGCATTGATCACAAAAAGTCATTCTAAAACTAGGCATAAGAGAATCACATCAGTGATCAATGATGTTGATTTACAATGTCCAACATTATAAAATAATATATTGCACTAGGAGGATTTCTTATCTATATATAATTCATAAATATTTATTTTAGTGGAGTACCTAGAAACCAGAGTTTCAGTCTCCTGTGTGTTATAGAAGACCTCCCAAAGATCTTGAATCAAAAAAGGTGAAAACTGAAAAGAAAAAAAAGGAAACAAATAAGAGAAAAACAGCCCATGTAAAAATGACCAAAGTATTGTATGGACAATATAGACATTGTTAAAGATTCCTTGTCACTTTCTCCAGATAGTCAAAGTAGGATCTGGAAAAAGATTTGTATTAACTTCCCTGCAAAAATCTGTAAGAGACAATATGAAGTGCTGGAGAAAGATGAGAGAATATAGCCCAAATTTTAATATTCTATTCCATTTTTTTCTTGAGATTTTGATTCAGACTCATTTCCTTCATACAGGAGGGAAGCTATATATTCTCTTTTTAAAGGTTCATTTAGACAAAGTCATCTGTAAAAAAAGGCAGAGGTCATAAAAAAAACCTGAAGAGGCAAAATATGTTTCATAAATAGATTTTTTAATATACTTGTCATGTTTCTACCTATTATGTTTCTTCAAGAAAACTGTGAACTCAGAAAATTATAACATTTCTCAGAAAAATAGACCTTTCAGTACTGGGCTTCAATTTCTCACCTTGATTTTCCATTTGTCAAATTTCTATCACTGCTTATGATGAACAGTTAGTAATGATTTGATTAGATAACCCTTGAGCCCTTGGGAACCTACAGTCCAAGAAGATTTTTCTCCTCTCCCCTTCTCCTGCATCTCAGGTGCAATGTTTAAATGGCAGGCCTATCATTCTTCTTATTATGGTTTCCTTTCATACGTCAGTGAATCTGTAATTGTGCACAGTGACATTACTGTGAAGAGGCTTTTCCATGAGTTACCTAGAGGGTTAGAGTTATATCCCTTCAGCCAGAGAAGGCATTGAACTTTCTGCTTTTTACACAATGGCCCAGGTTTTCACAGAAGAGATGAGGATGTCTCCTTTTCTGCACGTTCAAAAAAAAAATCTTTCAGTTCACTGGTTCATTCATATTAATATGGGCAAACAAGACTAGAATTTTCTTAGAGACATTAGAGAATTGAAGCTTTCATGAAGACCTCTGAAATCGCTGTAACCTCCTACTATTAAACAGAAGGGAACAAAGAACATATATAAAGCATGATAACATTTTGATGATTGCATTTATTTTTAAAATAAGATCTAAAACTGCATTTCGGAGGAAACTCATCAATGTGTAGAAGGTATATTCTAAAAACCTCAGCTCAAATCCATAACGGGGAGAGTTCAGTAATGGAGATTCCAGTAATATAGCTGACGGATATGATTTGACACTTTTGTATTTCTGGATACAGGTCTCAATCAGGATTTTAGAGGAAAAAGTGGGGGTTTAAAGATATTAGAGCCCCCATTTCAGCAAGCCTAATAGGTTTCTATGAGTAATAGTCTTTGAGATGGGTGCCTAAATATTTTTAAATGTGTTTCAACATCCCATTTTATTTTTTCTGGTCATATGAAGACATAATTGTGTTAGTGAAAAAGAATTCCTACAAAAATGCTTTGTTCATGCACTTTTCCAAGCACACTCATTTACATATTTGTAATGTCACCTTGACACCAGGTGCAAAGTCACAGTCAGTAATATTGTCAGAGAAGGACAATGATTTTTGATGCATAAGTACAATATTGCTGATGTATCTTTTTTCCATTGCTCTATACTGGAATGAAAGATTATTTTATGCATCTAATTCTGGAGTATCCTGGCAAGATCTCATATCTTAAACCACTCTGCCATGACTTTTTTCTTTTTCCTTTTTGCCTTTTTTTTCTTTAATTAATACACTATTCAGAACTCAGACGTACTTTAAATATTATAAAATATTCTTGTTGAATTAAAACTATCTAGCCTAGTTGATTTAATCAATTAAGATTTTTAAGTGCATCATAACTCTATGCACAAAGAGACAACACTCATAAATCATTAGACAGTCTAAATTAATTGCCACAGGTAGCACCATGCCAATAGCACATATAATTACTTTTTTGTTGTACAGAGTGGAATATCAGAAAGTTGCTGCTGGCATTAATGAGAGAAAGAAAATTGAGTATATATCAAAAAATTACCAGAGTGCTTGCAAATATTCCAAAGCTGCATCTAACTTTTGAATTACACTTTTCTGGGTGTTCATGTTCCATATCTACAATTATCCCTCACATCAAGATGTTCTATTTCTGATCAAATTGTCAATTCAATACCAATGAAACAACGTCTTCAGAGCCACTGACTGCAAAGGACAGTTTTAGATAAACCCAGATCTAAATGCTACTGATGCAATAAAGGTACCAGGAACAAAACAAAAGATTTCTTCACTCTTCCAAATAGTAGCAGGTAGAAGATATGAATCTGGAAAATGAAAGCATCAGTTAAAATGAAAAGTAATGTTGGTAACAGAAAACCAATTTCTAAAACTCAACAAGCTCAGATTTATGGTGAGATGAAATAAACTGTATTCTTCATCCTTCATTCCCAAGAGTCAACCAGCACAGTACATTGATGTACCATGTGGGTCATGTCTGCCTTTCCACTCAAAGTAAGGTTCTATCCTGCCTTCCACTGCTTAACTCAAATCCTTTTGAAATCCATTTAGAGGTTTCTATCAACTTCATCTGAATGGTCCTATGGAAACCTGACTCATGGGAAATTAGAGAGTGATGTCTAATCTCCAATGCAGAGCAAGACATTAGATCAGAATATATACATCGGTGGAGGTTCTGCAACCTCTATGGGCAAACTTATTAACCTTTTAAATTGAAACTATAATTTTAAGAATTTTAAAATAAGTTTTGAAGTTGCAATGAAATTTTAATGAAGGTCAAGTTAAAAAAAATAGGACGCTGTTGAATAAGGAGGGAAAGAAGTTTGCCTTGACTTGTCCCTTGCTGGCAGTTCCTGTTTTTCAGTCATCCAACCTAGAGGTAAGACAAAAGCTTTAGGTTTGGTTAGTTGCTGGAAACAATACACACCTATATATCATAGAATCATAGAATGGTTTGAGTTGGAAGGGGCCTTAAAGACCATTTACTTCCAAACCCCCTGCCATGGGCAGGAAACTTTCCACTAGAATATTTATAGTATACAGAAAGTGTACATACTTTACTATGAAGTATATCATAAAATATACATATATGTATACATTATATATAATCAAACAATTATACATGTGTTTCTTTTTGCTCACTTCCTCTAAAAATTACTTGCACTTGATATGCTATGTCAAACTGAGGTGGATTTGAAGAAGTGCTTGCATGTTATGGGGGAAGTTGGTAGAAAACATTATTGGAACACAGAGATACGAACTCCAGGACTAGAACATCCTGATTGGAAAATATTTCTTGAATGTTTTCTTTAGTAGTAAGAAAGAGTTTTGCAAAATTGTGATAAAAGGTTACCAAATAATGACAATGCTTTTACAACCACTCTACGTTTTCCCTGGGGAGGTGCAAATAAGCACTAAGCAATGCAATATTTTGGAGGAGCTATTTCACATTTTTATTTGCACATTTTTATTTGTTATAGCTAAGTGAAAACTTATCTGAAGTGTAAATGTAGCACTTTGAATCATTATTTTATCATTAATCTCAATTATTATTACTATTTTTCCTAACTATAAATAGACATTTTTGTGATTTTTTTTAAAATCAAAATGTATTTTTATATTTTGCATTTTTACACAAATGTGTGGTCCTAATTAATGTGTTGCTGAGATAAATGTTTTTTTCTCACCTTAAAATAGGTAGCTTAGAATACATATTCAATAAACTTTTTCTTTACACATGCAGAACATGTGTACGGACATCATCTCAAAAGAGCCATTACGAACATGGAAGGACAGGAATTATTGATGTAATTAATAGTCTGGAGAAACTCCTGTATGAGAAATTACTGTGAATACTAAAGGCAGCATTTTCAAAACTGTTAAGTCATATTTGTATAAGTAATATTTGCCACTTTAAAACATTGAATATTCATACCGTGGGCACAGGAACTCTGAAGGGGACCACTAGGCGGATGAGCCCAGAAAGTTTTCTTTCTCATATCTTAGAAGTCTGCACAATGTGTTGCAGATGCTTTACTTCATTCTTGCCTTATCCAATATCCTAAAAATTCCTCTATGATTTTCTTTTAAAGAAAAACATAAACGTTCTTCCTAAAACACCAATTAAATACTCCTAGGCATGGGAGAGTCCCAAGCTGAAAATCCACATCTGAAAAAATTAAAGGATCCTGATCTTTATAAAAAGGATGGAAGCTCTAGTGTTGCATTAAAATTTCAGCCATTAGCTGAAAAAGCCTCAAGGAAAGCAAGATTTAAAATACTTATGAAATATTGCCTAGATGTGTGAGGCTGCACAAAAGAAGAAGGACTACCTACACTAATTTTAACCCTCATTTTGCTTCACACTGTATTGCAGAACTTAATTATTACTAAACAGATTTCAATCCTAGGAAAATCATGGGTCAAGTCCTCTTGAAGGCCATTTCAAGGCTCTTGAAGGAGTAGCAAATGATTGGGAACAATGTAGGTCTGGCAGCATTAAATACCAATAGCATTCTTGGCAATATTAAGAGGACCACAGTGAGTACATGAGAGGAGCAATTATTCTGCTTTCCTCTGTGCTTCTTAGATCACATCCAGAACGTTGCATCCAGTTTTGGGGCCCCAATACAGGGAAGACATTGATCAAGGTATATGGAGTACGTTGAGCAGAGGGTCACCAAGATAGATAGGGCTGGATAACTTTTATATCCTGAGGAGTGGCTGAGGGAATGGGGCTTGTTCCACCTGGAAAAGGATCACTGAAGGAATCTAACAAGAGCATCTAACAAGAGCTTCCCAGTACATATGGAAGGTTGCTGAGAAGAAGCCTGCTGAAGCAAGACTTCTTTGCTAAGGATCACAGCTGAAATATGAAACAATGATCATAAATTTACATCGGAGAGGTTTTGACTGAACATAAGAAAAATTATGAGGGTAGTAAATGAAAATGGTAGCCTGAGAGATTGCAGGTTTCCAAATCCAACCGCACAAAACCCTGAGATAACTGGTCTGAATTCAGTGTGGACCCTGTTTTGAGCATGACTTTGGATTACAGACTTCCCAAAGTCCCTTGCAATCTGAGCAATTCAGCAATTCAGTGATTTTAATGGCATCAGCCATTATGAGAGTCCATAAACTGTTAAGACTAAATACTTTGGGGCCTCACAGCTTCTAAGGAATCATGCACTCCATAGTCCAGTGATGTTCAGGTTTTGGCTCCCTTCTCTGAGAGGGAAGTGTTCCTCCAGCAAAGAGCATGCAATTAATCCCATGATGGGATTCAACATTTTCTCAGCTAACTCATAACGCAAAGCACGTCCCTTTTAACTGTCATTTGCTGCAGAGCTAGTGCTGTAAAGCTGCCTGTCCTGCAGTACTCTTAAGTCTTAGTGTTGTATTTTTCCTAGACAGATGCCAAATTGATAAAAATCTTATTTTTCTGCACAGCTGTTCCAATTGAATCCTCGTTGCTACAACCACATTAGGAAACAAAGGGAGGTATTATGGTTGGAAAATATTTTTTTTTCCTACTTAATATCCAGATTGTTGGTGTGAAGGTCTCTAGTCTTTGTCTTGGCTTCCACTTGCAAACTGGGCATTGACATCTGCTAATTGCTAGCTTCTAAGGGAATTGAGTTTAAAACATACTGTACATACCAGGCCAAATTCACTGTGTGTCACAAAGGCGAGATTGTTTTCTTTCTCCTGTTTTGCATTTACAGCTAAAGCAAATTGGAAGGAAACTGGTGACTATCATGAACTAGAGAGTAAGAACAACAATAGATATAATCAAATAACACTCGACTAATGGATCCAGTTGCAAAAGATGATTTAGCAGCTGCTGTCTCAGAGTATCTACATAAGCCTCTTTTGATCCCCAACTTTGGACTGTGTATGGACTAAGCTATAAAAACCAAACTTTATTAAAAGTGTACTATGTCCAGAATCCTGCATCCAAAGGCACACAGAAAGTGCACCAGGGGCAGCTTAAAAATGAGTATTCTGGAGCTACTCATGGTATATTGAAGAACTGTGCATCAGGGTGCAGTGGAGTTCCTGGGAGTTAAATGAAAGATAAACTGAAAAGGATACCTTACCTGCTGAGACTTGAGTTCTGCTCCCTGAGTTTCTCCAGCAGCAGCACAGCTGATGAAATCACCAGACCTCAGAGCAGCACGATTTTTCCTAGAATCTGGCCCCAGTGTGAGAGAATAAAACAAACTGGCAGATACTCATGACTCCTAATCACTGCCTTTTGCACTTTCTGAATGCTGATTTGGTTCCTCTTTGTCTCCTTAAATCAGAGGAGTAGGCCACAGCTTATCCCACAGAGATACTCTTGTGATTGGCTAAAAGTGGAGCAGAAGTGAAGAGCTTTGTGAATGCCAAAAGCATGATTATTGTCCCACCCACACAAATGTTAATCTGAAGCCACTGTAATCTCTGGTGTCAAACTGCTATAAGCAAGAGACGTATCAAACTCTAACAGTCATTATTACTTTGAGTATCTGGGAGGTTACAGAGAGCTGTAGTGGAGAAGTTTGTTTAATGCAATTTTTTGTTTCACTTATTTGAATATACTTTTTTACTGGACTGTTGCGCCAAATGCAACAGAGGCCCTGCAATCCTTACATGCTCTTTCAGTCTAATGCTGGTGCACTAAAACAGGGGAAAGTCTCACCTCAGCAGCCCTGCTCCAATTTGAGAGACTATGTAGGGTCCCCTCAGCACTTGGTTTCTTCTCCTCATGGTGCAGCCACCCCCTCCTGCACTATGACATCAATATGGAAGGAAAATTTTCTCTTATAAAAGCAGTCCCAGTTCCCAACTTTCATTTTCACAAACTTTAAAATAGTGTTAGGTAGAGAAGACTGGTTTATTTCCCTCAATCATTATTTACTGTGTCATTGTATCTCTGTTTGTTTGTTTGATGTTCAGTCTTGATTAACAAGATATTTCAGAGAAGACAAGTGATTCTGCTGAGGTTAAAACTTGTTATCATTACAGTGTAACCATGATGTTTTATCCTAAGGTGTCTGTTCATCTTGCATCTCAAGAAAAAAAAATGAAATTACCTCTTTCAGTGTTTAAGTTCATCAGCATTGCATACATCACTTACATCACTTAACTGTGATTTAGAATGAGGCTTCACTTTCCATAAATGCTCTCAGCTTTGATCCCATACTGTGGCCAGGCTCATTTTTCCTCATTAAATAAGAAGCATCTTCAACAGTTTGTTCAATTAATGACATAATAGTCTCCTGTGTAATATACTAATGTAGATTTTCCTGTACCAAAAAAACATCCATAGGAAAGAAAGTTCAGAGCAATAATTTTCTCTATGAGCAGAGAAAACATTAATGGGAATAAAGTGTTGAGTTTGATATCACTAGTTCTACTACTGGTAAAAGTAAACTTGCAAAATCGTGGCATTACTTTCATTTCTGCTTATTCGTTTTCAGATTCCACATGCCAAAAAATATATCCTATGTCATCTACATTCAACAATGAAAGGGAAAATAAATAGTTAAGTCAGGATTCTTTATATTTTTAATCTTAAATTTTCTAACAGGGAAAATGTGATTACTATCTCTATTTCCCTTCCTTAAGAAAACAAATACCTAAAGAATAAAAACAAAAATAAATTAATCTCTTCAATATATCTTGAAGATAAAGCCTATTAGAAGTTAAGGAAATTTTATCTTTTCAATTCTAATGCATTTGAAAAGCAGTGGCCTATTGGAAAATTAGGTCTGGTAATGTTATGACTTATGGAAAAATCATCTAAAATTTAATTATCAAAATAGATATTTTCTCCAAATTTTAACTGTTTCATGAATGAGTACAATATTATCATAAATATCAAGGTCTGTAAGATACTTAAAAGTATCTTATGATTCTTTGTGAAATTTTATGACTTTTTATAACACATTCTGAGATACAGAATAATTTTTCTGCTCATTTTAATGAGAATAGATCCTGACACTTCATTACAATTTCATACAACCTACCGCTGGTTTCACTCTATTAAATTTCATAGGATTTCTCTGCAAAGGTTTTGTCATATCTTGTTGGGACCCACTATCTAATTATGAAGTGTCTGGTGTTCCTATTTGTTCACATTCACCTGCTGGAGATGAAGTGATGGTGTCACCCTGTAATTGAGGGTAAGACATTATTTGTTGGTTTTGCCGTGGAACTCTCTTGACTTTGGAACCCAGTTTTGTCTGAAATACAAATTCTGTAGTCAATTTCAGCTGTGAATTAACTTATTTTGCAGAATAGTTTTTGAAGGAATATTAATGAATATGGTGTCTGGAAGAATTGCATATTTTCCATTACAAAAAAAATCATTCCACATTACCTAAAGCACTACCCCATGGAGTGATAGCATGGACTACGGTGTATCTGCATTTCTCTCCACTTCCCCCAGTGGAGACAACTAAGTTTTGTGCTTATTGGAGTAAACTTTTAATGGGAAATATGTGTGTCAGTATTAACAAGCAGAATTTTTTGCAGACTTAATACATAGGTTACTGTTCTTGTTGCTAAAAAAATCAATTGTTTTTTTCCTAAGATCCTCTTTTATACAACGTTAATTATTATGTTTAGATAACTTTCATCTTAGGCAAAATGAATTAATCAGATCTAATGTCCTATCTGTTCTTAAGTCAAAAATAGCACTTTCCACCAAAAATATGCATTATGTAAAAATGTCTAGAATTAATTTAACTTGTGAGAAAATATGTTTCAGCAGAAAAGCAGGTAAGCCCCATCTTGTCATTTATGTCAATTTTAATTTTTTTGCATTAATAATAGGGGACTTTTTGGTAACTTTATCTTTTCTTAAAGAAATATGATACATATGGGTTTTTCAGCCAAGTTTTGTTTCTTATTGATCTCCAGCACCTATACAGGGTGACATTCTGGACCTACTGACAACAGAGGGGTTTTTTTCAATAGCTTCACAAGTTCCACAATTTCACTTATAACTAAACTATCTGTATTCTTCAACCAAGCAGGTGATAATTCTACTTCTGTGTCATGTTTTCATATCTTCATTTAGCTTATTTTATTTAGTAGGTTCACAGAAAGGCAACAATTTGCTTTCTTGATGTAAAGTTTTCAAAGTGAGTTTGTAAGAAATCTTTGATTACAACAGGATAACACTAAAAGTGCTCTATGCTAAACTTACTTTAAATAATAACATAATTGCTGCATTACAAAATTTTAATTCTTAAACCTCTGACACTGGCTGAATTTTATTTCTCAATTCTTATCAGTCCATAAAGAACTTCCAGTGTTGTTCAGAGAAGCAATGCATGCCCCATCCCGCAGACAGTTTGGATGGAGCTCTGAGCAACTTGTTGTAGTGAAAGGTGTTCCTATATATGGCGTAGAGGTTGGAACTAAATGATCTTTAAAGCCCCTTCCAACCCAGGCTATTCCAGGATTCTATATTGTAACTTTGTTTTCCTCTTAATGACAGAGAAAAAAAATAAAATTTGAAACCTGCACATAAAAACATCAGCAAAAAAGTGCAACAGTATGGAACTTCTCTATCAGGGTTGCAGTAGCTGACTAGAGCTGTTGTTAGTTTGCAGGGGAGGGGAGCAGCATTTTCTTACAATCATGCTGCATTTCCTGATGGTGATGGAGGGCTACAACTTCTTTCGCTTCTTTCAGTAAGTCTACAGCAAGTGAGAACAAGGTCCTAAAAGCGTATCTTTGCTTGAGAAAATTACCCAGAAGCACACTGCCTGTGTGCTTATCCACATTGTCCTGTACTGCTTTGCTGAATACTGTAATGTAAGTTTTCCCTCTCATTTTTTATCTTCTTATGTTAGAAAAACCTGACTTAGAGCTTCTTAATATTGGGAAACACTAGAGATTTTATTCAATAAAATGAACTGTGTGAGGCATTCAGACCCAACATATGATCCCATGTTAATTCAGCTTCAAGAGACTGCAGTACTAAGAAGCTGTTTGGACCTGTGAACTTTTAAGAGTTAGTGGAGATTATGACCATCAGAGAATGATGTACAAAAGACATTTAACAGAAATAGTATTGGGAAATGTTCATGCACATTGGAACTTGGTAATACACACTGTTAAACTGTTATAACAGTCCCTTCAACAGTTTTAAACCAGGCCAAATAGTGGTCTCCGAAATAATTTCAAGGCACAGTGTTGGAGTTAGCATCCACCAAGGACCATTCTCAGTCTGGACATAGCTGCCCTGTTTTGGAAGGAAAAAGAGTTTAGCTGTTTGGCAATGAGCTATTTGGTGCCAGCTGAGTGTAATCTAAAGAGCAGTTCCAGGCATATATATTAACATAGCTATAGCCAAAATAATCGAAGTATTGTACATTTTGGTTATTTTCCCCATTCTCTTCCAGCCCACTGCTCACATTTTTAGTGTCCTGGAAGCAAGTAAAGGAGTTAGTATAAACAATCCAGAGTGACATACAACGACTTATATCTAAAATCAACAGATTCTCTTTCTAAAGCAGTTAATATGGTGGAGTAACAGATTCAAGTTAATGGTCACCAACTTTGGAACTGAAGAATTTCAGTGAAAACACTTCAGAACTCTGAAGATCATCTGGGAATTTTATCTTGAGATCATCAGGGCACTACTGGGAATCTTTTGAGAAATATCAAAGCGCCAGGAAAGGTTACCTACCCAACCCTATGACTTCCAGTAAGCTCTAGCAGCTTCTGACAAGCTTGATCAAAGCATGTACTGAGCATTTGTTCGAACTGACTCCTGATAGTGGGAGATTTACAGAAGTGCTGGCCCGGGATACAGTTTCCAGGGGAAGCAGGTAGCAGAGGTGGCAACTCTTGCAGAAGGGAGGCAGGAGTTTTGCTGAGGGCAGCACACATGGGCTCAGTGGTGGTGGTGACATACCACAGGGTACATTTCCAGCAGTTGCTGGACCAGCTATCCCTGTAACAATAGGGTTGTGACCCAGATAGAGGACACTGTGGGACAGCTCCCAGTGGAGGACACAGTCTCATAGACTTCGGGCTTCAGGAATGCCTGGGGCCTCTCACTGGTACTGGGATCAGGGGGTAAGGTGGCCTCCTTGCCTGCAGTAGGTGTGCATGACTGAATAGGCTGTGTTGTCAAGAAAAGGAGCTGGAGGAGGAGAAAAACAGACTTCGCAGGACCAGAGATACTGAGAAAGAAGTGGATCTTCTCCAAAATCTTGCACATGCAAGAGCTGAAAACCCAGCTTGCAGAGGCAAAGGCAGAATCCATGCATATCTGGATAGGAAATGAAGACTTTCATGATAACCAAGGTTGGAAACTTGTGACTTTTAGCACCAGAAGGACAGGTCCTGTTCCCTCTGCAAATCTGCAGCAACACGGTGTATTATTGCCCTTGTAGTAGATGAAGGGCTCAGAGCTCTGTCTAACAAAACACCCAGCATGGCTGAGCCTGAGCAGCAGGAGGTAGTAGTAGCTCTCCATCTGCTAAGCTTCTACCCTAAGGAGATTTGCTGCTTTATAGCACTCAGATCCAGGACCTCGGGGAGAAGCTGCTGGAGCTGATTAGTCCTTCTACTCCCACCCATTGTGCACTTCCAAGTTTGCACTGATACTTCCAGGGGATACCCGGAGCATATCAAGTGTGACTACGTGACTGAGTGCAAAAGCCAAAAGCATGAATGTCCAAATTGTTTTCTGCTTGATTCTAGTAGTAAAGGACATCATAGAATAGTTTAGATTATAAAAGATCTTTAAGATCATTGAGTCCAACCCTTAACCAAGCACTGCAAAGTCCACCACTAAACCATGTCCCTAAGAGCCACATCTACACATCTTTTAAATACCTCTAAGGATAATGACTCAATCCCTTCCCTGGACAACCAATGCTTAGTAATCCTTTCAGTGAACAAATGTTTCCTAATATCCAACCTACACCTCCCTTGATGCAACTTGAAACCATTTTTCTTTTGCCTATTGCTTGTTGCCTGGCAGAAGAGACCAACACTCACCTCACCCCAAACTCCTCCAGAGTAGTTGTAGAGCACAATAAGGCCTCCTCTCAATCTCCTTTTCTCCCTAATAGACAAGACCACTTCCCTCAGATACTTTTGAAGCTTTAGGAGGACTGGATGAATCCTAATGTCAACACCTGGTTGCACACCAGATGAGGACAACAGAGATTTTACCTTCAAAACTATGGCACCATTTTGGAGGATCACAGTGGGAATAAACAGCACCCATCTGATAAAGTAGGGCATAAGCACCTTTGCCAACAGGCTGACCAGTCTGGTGTGAAATGCTTAAAGATGGGGACAGTGGGGAGGGAAAATGACAGCCAACAGTACCCTGGGGAAGTGGTGGACCAGGCTGGCAAGCAAAGGATGCAGGGTGACTTGAAGGAGAGAGGCCTCACCATCAGTGTGGCTGCAGTGATACCACAGCAGTGCACAACCAAACAAGGAGGCTTATGGAGCACATTGATGACAACTTCCTAACAGAGGTGATTGAGGATCTGGTGAGAGAAAAAATCTCTGCTTGAGCTGGCACTTACCAAAAAGAAGTTGGGGATTGGAGATGGGATCAGCTTTGGCAGCAGTAACCATGACATGGATCATCAAAGGAAGGAGAAAGGCCAATAGCAGGATCACAACTCTAAACTTCATGAGAGCAGGTCATTGGGCTGTTCGGGCATCTTCTTAAAAGAACCCTACAAAATATGGTCCTGGAGATAAGAGAATTCCAGCAGAGCTGGGTTTTTTTCAAGAATCAGCTCCTCCAAACTCAAGAACAGTCCACCTCCATGTGCAGAAAAGCAAGCAAGGTTGTCAGGAGATTACCATGGAGAAACAAAAAACTCCTGGAAAACATAAAAAGGAAGCAAGAGGTGGGAGAAATAAGAGGTGGAAGCAGAGTCAGGTAGCTCATAGATGGTATAGGGACATTTTCCAAACATGAGAAAAGGGGAAAGTGTGGATCCACTGTTAAATGGGACACAGGACTGGATGAAAAAGAAATTGGAAAAGACCAAACTACTCTGCACTTCTTTCTCCACAGTTTTTATTAGTGAAACTTGTGGTTCTTGCAATTAGCAGAAAGTCTGGAGGAAACTATTTTCCTGCCACTGTACAAAGTAATAACCATGCAAGAGGAATTATTTCTTTATTCATTACATTTTTCCTGTTTAAAGAGTGGACATACCTCAGTGGCAAAGAATATATTGATGTTTATTAATGTTAGGACAGTTTATTGGTAGTTAGGATGGTCTGATAATGTTAGGATATGTTCATTGACATATCCATTTTTCTGCTCCTGAAAAGGTTATTCTAGTGATGAGTGAATATCACTGAGCTAAAGAAGCTCAATATTGTAAGCAATATTGATAAATCTGTGGTTGATAGTTTATTCAACTTAGGTCAATTTTTTGTGTCACACCATGCATCCAATAGTTGTCTACTTTATTTTCTTTTTTTTGTAATATGTGTATGTGTGTGTGTGTGTGTGCGTGTTCACTATCTCAGAATCCCAGTGTAACTTCAAATATTTCCTATCTATTTATTTCTATTTACTTCCTTCTGGACCACCTTTGGAATCTGTCCACCGTGTTACAGTAAATGAAACAGAAGACTGTAGTGTTTTTCTTGCTGAAGAAGGTGTCATGGGAAATAGATTGTTACAATATCCTGAGTTTTTCAGTGTGGGTTGGTCACTGAGTCTCCAAGCTGGTTTAGGTGCTCTTTTTAAATGTAGAAATGCAATGTATGCCTCCATGCAAAATGACTGTTTCCCTTAGATGTCCTTTACATATGTTCATTATTACATTAGTGATCATCAGCAATTTCATGAAGATCTATTGGTAGTAGTTAAGGTGATTGTCTCACCAATGGAAGTAGTTTTTCCTTTTATGTTTGCAAATAAAAGAATAAAAGTATAATAATGAAACTTCACCCATATAAAATCATATACAGAAGAGGAACAAAAAAGACTTGCTTTTTTCTGGTATTGTGGAGAGGAACTGAAAACTAATCTTTAAGCAGTCATTTCCCCTGTCTATAGAGAAATCCATTATTATTAAACATAATATTCAAACTTAAGAAATTGGAAATGAGTTCCATTCATTAAATACACAGAAGAAATAAAATTTTTTGTCATCTTAGTATTAACATCTCATAAGTTGTTATTTTTTCCCTTTCTATTTGATTACATCATTCTTGTTTTCTTTAATATTCAATTTCTGTAATATTCATGGTAATTGGAGTATTTCCTCTCATTGTGCTTATTATCGCAACTCTTATTACTTTGTACATGCACCTGGTTTAATAAAGAATAATAAAATTGTAAAACTGATAATCATTACAATATTTTGATTGACAACTTTAGTATTTATGTTTGACAACAAAAAAGGACAGGAGTTTTAACCAAAACCATTACACATAGGTTTGAGATCAGAAAACACATATAGGCAAACCGAGGTTTAATTACAATTAATGAATTTTTTCTCCTTTTCTACTTTTCTTCATTCCTAGCACTGTGTCATATAGCATGAAAGCAGCAAAATATATTATTCTATCTCTGATTTGTCTGTTCTGTTTCTACTGCTGGGAGGTTGGCAAAGGACTTCCAAGTCTGTACTGATATACAGCAGTTTGTCATCAAATAATAATGTGAAACCAAAGAAAAAAAATATCTAGAGGATCAATAAATTCCCTGGATAGGAAGTTGCACATTTGACTTAAGGAACTAATGTTCAGAAAGGAAAATTTGCCTTATATCCTGGCCTACAAATAAATCACTGTTGAAACTAAAGCAATTATTTTGTAATCTCTACCTTAGAAGCTTGTATAGTTCATTAATCTTGTCTGCAGTTATGCAATAGTAACATGAAAACCCCTCTTCCTTTTAAAGGGAAAAACAATAACCAAAATGCTGATGCCACTCTCCTGTTCAAACTGTCATAAATAGCCCACTACTATTGTGCAAATTTCATTTCTATGACAATGCAGTTGTCAAATCAGAAAGTTCTTCCAGAATACTCACACACAGAAAACTTTGAAAATAGACTTTCTATGTTAACAAGTTCAAAGTCCTATGAGGAGAGGCTGAGGGAGCCGGGGCTGTTCAGCCTGGAGAAGAGGAGGCTCAGGGGAGACCTCATCACTCTCTACAACTCCCTGAAAGGAGGTTGTAGCCAGGTGGGGGTTGGTCTCTTTTCCCAGGCAACTGTCAGCAAGACAAGAGGGCATGGTCTTAAGCTGTGCCAAGGGAGGTTTAGGTTAGATATTAGAAAGAATTTCTTTACGGAGAGGGTGATCAGACATTGGAATGGACTGCCCAGGAAAGAAGTGGATTCTCCGTCCCTGGAGATTTTTAAAAAGAGAGTGGATGTGGCACTTAGTGCCATGGTCTAGTAACCGCAGCGGTAGTGGATCAAGGGTTGGACTTAATGATCTCGGAGGTCCCTTCCAATCCAGCTGATTCTATGATTTTATGAAAGTTATCTAACAAATAAATTATTCTTCAACAGTTCTGATCAAGACAATCAATTCTGATATAAACTAAAATTTTAACTCTAGTTCTTTAATTAATGTGGGTCTCCCAGTGTGTAACAAAGTTAAGCTTCCCCAACTTTCAAGTGGATTTTCTAATGTTCATTCATATATCAGAAGGTTGGATTTCTCTGTATTTTGGTTAAGAATAGGTCAATCATTTTTCTCTCTTACTAAAAACCCGAAAAATAAAATTTCAAATAATTTTATTTTAAAAAGAATTTAATGCAATTTAAACTTCTTCCGAAAATCTTTGTTTATGCCTAAGAAATTCCTATTTAAAAAAAGTAACAGATTCCAGCTATCCAAAATATTCATCCACAGATTGTCGTAATTTTGAATAATTCCTGATACCTGAGTTTTTGTAATTGGTATGAATCTTTACAGTTACTTCTTGATTTTCAGTTGCCCTGACTTTATGTTATTAATATAAAACACCAAGCACCTTATTTTCTGATACATTTCATAAGCTTTTTTTTTTTCCAGGAGATTGTTATATGTGACTGTGTGGGAAACATACACATGGAAAAAGGGAATTGGTCTTCCTATATGTTCAAGGGAAGCTAAAATACCTACATAGAGTCACAGAGTACAATACATGGTTTTGTTATGTATCCAAGTAGTGTAGCCCAAAATACAGGGAGGTCCTTTAACTACCTTAGGATTTCGAACTCTAGAACTGTTCTGTCTTTGATAAATGGAGTGTGGATTGGTTTGGGGGTTTTTTTGCTTGCTTGTTCTTCTTAAAAAAAAAAAAAAGTCTGGATAAAATGGACCCCCTGTGTATAATGATTTAGCGGTTAGAATACTCACTCGCAGAGCTAAAGAATTGGATTTTAAGCCCTTCTCTGACTGATGAGGTTCAAATCCACAGAACAACGCCTGCTGAGACAGTGCCCCAACCATCTGATTATCATCCATTCTGGATGACAGAGTGAAGAGCACATTCCACCTCTCATCTTGGAGTTGTTTTGTTTCATTGTGAAGAAAATAATATATTGGGTCAGAGAAAGAGTATGTGAGGAAGCCTGGCTCTATAACAGAATACTGAGGACTTTGCTCAGCAAAGGATTTGGATCCCAAAAGGGGTTTTGTGTCTTGCATTAAACAGATATTAAATAATATGAACTGAATGTGATCCCTAGATCTGAGACCAAAATATAGTACTTCTCCTTCCAGAATGAGCATTCTAACCACACTGGATATAACTTATAGGTTTCTATGTTACTTTGAAAGCAGACCATTGTTGGTCATGCTGTGTCTGGAGACTATTCAAATGAACAGCTTGAGACTTCAGGAGTAACTGTTCTGAACCATGAAATGCCCAAGCAGTGACAGACAAACAGCTTGAAGTATGTAAAAGTCCACCTTCATGTCAAGAGACTTATAAATAGAGGATCATTTCTCTAATAATGTCTTAAACCTGACATTTAATTTACAAAGAACTTTGATCAAGTTAAGGAAACCAACCTGTGGAAGTCTTATGCTTCAATGTTTTCTTGTCCGTTTTAAAAACTGCAATCGCTATTTAGAGTATTTTTCAGAGGGGGAAAAAAATCATTATCTAGGTCTTCTCCTGTTGACTTTTAAAGTAGGAGGAATAGGTGAGCTGTGAAACCAGTGCAAATCCCATGTATTGACCCATGAAATAAGCAAGCAAAAAATTGAGTCCAGGAAGCTGTCTCTAAGGAAAGCAAATACTCTGAAGGCCTGAATTAAAAGATAATTTTACTGAAAATATTTACCATGGATTACAGCAAATTATGTGTGAAGCAAACACTTCATAAATGACATATATATATATATATATACTCATACATTAAATCTTTGTAAATGGACCAACAAGGAAGGAACCGATTTGCTGAAATATTGAGATATTAAAAGAGCTAACTAGTGACCAGACAATTAGCGATAAACTTCAGATATAAAGCAGTGAACTAGAATGATACTCATTTTGCTTGCAGCTGGAAATCTCATGATAAATAAGAACTGAACTTCCAGGGAGCACTGATAAAAGAGCCCTTTTTTAATCGTTCAGTCTCCAGTGTGAATTTGCATTCACACAAATGTAGCAGATGCATGTTCTTAATTTGTTACAAAGTTTCTGCCCAGATTAGATCTAATTTTTTTGCCTAATTTTTTTCCCCTACTGTTAGATAAACCACCCCATCCACCGCCTGGTAGTTAAATTGATTTTATACGAATCAGGTAAAAAGTTAATTCACTTCAAATCTTTTTATCACTTGCTTTGATAGTTCTTCCCCTAATCTCTTCATCTAACTTGGACTAAATGCCTTAATCCTAAAAGCATAATTATAGAGCAAAAGCTTATATTGCTTTAAATCATACAGAGATGTTCAGAAGTTCCTAAACATTACCACATCCCCTGCAGCTTGCTTTTGATGTGCTTTCTACTTGTACTCTGTAGTGAGAACAGACTTTATGTTCTCTATTTTTACAGCACCGATGAAAACAGGGATTTGGACCACCACAGGGACATCTAAATACCAGTTAAAAGACCTATAACACTTTCCTATGAAGACAGTCTGAGAGAGTAGGGGTTGCAGAAGAGAAGGCTCTGGGGAATCCTTAGGAAAGCCTTCCAGTGCCTTAATGGGGCCTATAAAAAAACTGGAGAGAATTTAGACAGGTGTGTATAGGGATAGGACAAGGAGTAATTACTTTAAAAGAGGACAGGTTTAGATTAGATATTAGAAGAAATTCTTTACTGTGAGGGTGGTGAGGTACTGGAACAGGTACCCAGAGAAGTTTTGCATGCTTCATCCCTAGAAGTGTTCAAGGCCAGGTCGGATGGGGCTCTGAGCAGCCTGGTCTAGTGGAAGTTATTCCTGCCCATGGCAGGGGAGGTTGGAACTAAATGTTCTTTAAAGTTCCTTCCCACACAAACCATTCTATAATTCTATGATTCCTAAAATAAAAATGCAATGTGTCTCCAAAGACCACCCTCCAAAGACATTCAGCTTAGAGATTTTTTGGAGTATCATGGTTAGGCTTCGCGAACAAAGATTTGGGAGGGGCTCTACCCATGCATTTAAAAACTCATAACCCCATCTTTAATGGTATTTCTAACATTTCCCATTTTCTGACAGGATAGAAACCAAAAAGGGAAAGAAAATACTAATATATTAATTAATATATTCAGATGTGCATACTTTGCAATATTTATGCTAGTCTAAGCTGTCATTTACTTCTGTTGGTTTCTTCTCAGTTGCAGCCATAGCGGCCAAGCAAATCAGAGCTTTGTGCCTCAGTGTTTCCCTGTGTTGTGGAGTAAGTACTCCAAACCGGAGAACAAACTGAGACAGACCACAGCCTTAGTTTCTTCTTTCAGCACCAGGTAATAAGATGAACAAATGTCACTGACTACAACTAATTTTGAGTTGAATTACTCCCTCAGAAGACATTACATTTAATGACATCATTCACTGAAAAATAGGCTAGAGTGGGATTTAGGAATTTTGAGTTATACTTCCCTCTCTGTCAGAAATTCACAATGTGTACTCAGACATAAATAACTCTGTTGGTTGTCTATGACCCCTCTTACCTTTAACTTTCCCTTCTTTGAGCTATCAAGTTTTATGTCCTGTTCCATGTCTGCCACAACGGGATGGTCCTCTTAGCTGAAGCCTGACAATGCTGCTCTAATGCATAAAGAGAAGCAAATTTTTTGCAATTAATTTATTTTCCACTGAGTTCATGTTCATGGCTAGGCTTCGCGAAAGAAGATTTGGGAAGGGCTCTACCCACGATTCTTGCAAGCGCGTTGGTGGCTAAAAAGGCCAATACGAGAAAGGCAAGTCCGGTTGCAAAAGACACAGCAGAAAGACTCCTTAGATGGTATATTCTGCAAGGCTCGATTCTTTCTGCGTTGTCTTTTCTCCTCAAGAGTGATCCTGCGTGCTTTCTCAAAAGCATCAGCAGCGTTATAAATGGTTAGAGGCCAGAGTAGACCAGTTATGGTGATCAATATGCCCGAGACTGAGTTGTTGCTTCAGGGAGTCCTTGTATCTTTTCTTCGGAGCTCCTCTCTTGCGGCAGCCAGAGGCAAGTTCACTATAAAGCAGGATCTTAGGGAGGCAGTGGTCCTTCATCCTGGAGACGTGCCCTGCCCAGCGCAGTTGCGTTCTCAGTAGCATGGCCTCAATACTTGTGATTGCTGCCTGTTCAAGAACAGATGAATTGGTCATATAATCTGACCAGTGGATGTTCAGGATTGTACAGAGGCAACCCAAAAAGGGTAGTATCCCAAGGAGAAGACTCCAAGTTAACGATCTCCAATCAGCCACAGTAAGAGAAAGATTCCAGGCAAACCTTCAAACTAAGCTTGCTAACCATTCCACAGATTCTGCAGATTCCTCTCCTGAAGCAATTTGGCATCATATTAAAAGCTGCATCCTGCAATCCTCTGAAGAATCCTTAGGGTTCTCCCTCAAGAAGAACAAAGACTGGTTTGATGAAAACAATCAAGAAATCCAGGAATTGTTGAGGAAGAAGAGAACTGCCCACCAAGCACACCTTGCACTGCCATCCTGTCCTGCAAGAAAAGTAGCCTTTCGTCTTACTGAGTTCATGTAATGGTAAGATATACCAGCCTACCAGATCAGATAGAGGTACTTCAATACCTTGCAATTTAACTGATCAATTTCCATGGAGTCTTTTATTTACAAGTTTTGATCAGTAACAATTACTGAGTATATCATCTTCATTGTCTATGCTATCCCTACTTCTTTAATGTAATAGTTATCTGGTAAATGCTGTCTGTTGATATCCTCTTTAAAATTACTTACTGTAACAATGACGTTAGTGCCAATAGCAGGAGAGAATGCTGGCAGAAGGAAAGAGCTAATTATGATAAAGCTTCTTGTGGCAACATTACCTTACTGCAGTATATATGTCTTGTATAAAAGTACACTTTTTATTCATTTCAAGGATTTTGCTGGAGGAAGCCCATAGGTTATTCTTAAAAACAGTGGAGACCTGGACTTTTAAAAGCTTCCAATTCTTATATTTCCCAGTGTGGAGTTTCTAAAAGCACATGCTCATCCTTTAGTACAGCTCCTAGTATTGAATGTCTTCTGGGCATTGTACTTTTCCACTCCATTCATTTTAACAAAAGGGCTGAAATCTTACTTAGTTTCTTGATTTTTTTCTTGTTCTTGCTTTTTACATTCAAATTTTGCCATTTACATTAGTAAGGAATGGATTTTGCCTGCAATGAACAATAAATCCTTATTTCAAAAATCCCTTCAGACTGAGCTGAAGTTTAGTTGGAGTTACTAAATTTGGAGTTGTTTCATTTTCCCTTTTCGCTACTTAATGTCCCCAGTAGAAACCTAACAACGGTTTAAGAACTTAGTGAGATCCAGAGTGACGACGACTGTTCCTTACAGTCAGCTTAGACTGCTACTGGCAAAGTCTGACAGACAAGGGGAAAGATCTTTGTCATCTCATTGCTTTCTGTTTTAATTACTTTGCTACTTCCATTGTCAAAACAGATTTCAAGACACTTGTTTTCTGAAACTTACAGGAAAAGAAAGTACTATTACTTGTACTTTACAAATTGAAACTGGTAAAAAAATATGATAAGCAATAAAACATTGGACCTAGATATAACTGTATTCCAGACACAGTTTTCTAATCCAGATCACATTCCAAATATCTGTTATGATAAGCTTGACTATAATTTTATCATGTCTTTGATCAGCAGAATGGATATTGTAACATCTCCTATGAGCTTGTAGCTCTTTTTCTTATCTATTCTTCTCACTTGATGTTGAGCACTGGAATTTTTACTATATTTCTTGGTTAATTTCATTCATTATTATATTTTAACACTACTCTGATTTTTCATCCTAAATTATGCCTGATTAGTCTCTGTAGGTTTCCCATTGTCACTCATCACAAATTTCCATTTCTAAATAAATCACTCTAGGATAAACAGGTTGATGTAAAACTTATGCCAAAGTCTATGTGCCTTCCATCCATTCTAGGTCCCATGTTATCAGTGGGAAGGCTTTGACCAAGTCTTTTTGTTTCTCTTTTTCTTTTTGTACACTTATTCTTTGTTGTTTTTTTTCTCTTAATTTCAACAAGCTCAGAAATGGTTCCTATATGTCCTAATTGGAGAAGGTTTAAAATAGAAAGGCATGTTGAATCAGTTTAATGTGTCATAGCACTGAAACACAAGTACTGAGAGCTGTGGAGTTTGAGTGTTGCAATGACACCTGACCAAATCATCGCTGCTCCAGAGTGCCACCTTGTGTCCCTGGGAGCTGGACTCAGCCACACACTAATTTATCCCCCAGTGCAGCACTGAGTGCTGGTGGCTCTCATATTTACTCCCGTGTCCTGTGAACATAGCATTAATTCAGTCTCAAGTTCAGAGACTTCAGAAAGAGGTGGTTTGGAAAGCAGTATCACAGAATCACAGAAAGAGCGCCACCTAGACCAGGTTGCTCAGGGCCATGTCTAGTCAGGTTTTGAGTCTCTTCAGGAAAGGAGACTCCACAACATGTCTGGGCAGCCTCTTCTAGAGTTTGATCATTCTTAGAGTGAAAAAAAGTTTTCTTATGTTTAAACAGAATTCCCTCAAGTTCAGTTACTATTCATAGCCTCTTGTCTCTATCGCCACCATCTCATGGTCACTGCGGGCAAGGCTGCCCGCAACTTTCAGTCTCCAATTATCACTTCCTTTTTTGTAAGTCTTAGCTTCAGCAGAGCTTTTTCCCCTCATTGGGACCTTAACCACATGTGTTAAAAAGTTTTGACCAATGCCTTCCACAAAACTCCTGGATTCCTTGTGCCATGCTGTGTTATTGCTCTAGCAGGTCTATTGATTCTTCCTGATCAGGTGGTCCAATACCCACCTTAGTGCCACCTCAGCTGGTGGCCCTCTTATCCTGAACTCTACTGAACTCTCTCATCTGGTTCATCATCCTTCCCCAGGCAGAACTCCATGCATTCTGCCTGTTCCCTCACATCAAGGGCAATTATCCCTTCTTCACTGCCCCAGCCTGTCCTTCCTAAAGAGTCATTATCCCTCCATGGAACTACTTCAGTAAGATAAGCTATCCATAAGTGATCCCAATGAGATCACAGCCCTACAATTGCAAACTAACTTCTGGTTACTCCTGTTTGTTCCCCATGAGGCAGGAATCAGTGTACAGGCACTTCACAGAGGCACAGAGTCGTGATGATTTCACAGAAACTGCAGAAGTCAAAGAGGATCAGACCCAGTGTTGACCCCAGGGGTAAATTGTTAGTGACTGGCTTCCAACTAGACTTCATGTCGTTGATCACCACCCTCTGGGACCAACATTCAGCCAGTTTTCAATATACCTCACCGTCTGCCCATCCAGCCCGTAACTCATCATCTTCTCTATGAGGATGTTATGAGAGTGTCAGTAGCCTTAGTGAAATCAAGGTAGACAATATTCACTGCTCTCTCCTCATTCACCAAGCCAGTCATTTCATTGTAGAAGGTTATCAGCTTGGTCAAGCATGACTTTCTCTTTTTCAAGCCATACTGACTTCAAGTCAATTGCCTTCTTGTCCTTCATCTGCCTGGGAAACATCTGCAGGATTAACTCAGATATCTGGAAGAAAGGTTATGAACACACTTAGAAATTGCTTTTAATGGGTCTGGGGACTATTCTTTTGTTTCCAACTAGATTTCAGACAAATAAAATCTAGAAAGCAAAACTCCATCTCATTGTGTGTTGTGTGACTTTAGCAGTTCATTAAGCTTCCTCAGGACAGACTAAGAACAGTTACACAGCTGAGTCCAGCATGTCAGTCCCTGAATGCTAAAAGTACAAATTAAAACATGTAAACCTATTCCAAAGTAAACTATAGAGATGTATTTCCAGCACAAAATGTGGACAAATACAAACGCAAGACTGTTCAAGACCTCCACACTCTCACCATCTGACCATTGCCAGCGGAATCATTTTCTGAGAAAAAAAAAGTATCAAGGGTGCTGTGCTGGATATGGGTGACAATTGGTTACGCTCCTTGGTTGCCTTTTGTAGAGAAGTATTTAAGATACAGCCTTCACTAACACCTGACTTGCCTTGGGGTGCTTTTAATTTGTTTTTGCTGAGGTCACAGCCTCAGATGAGCCATCCAATTTTAAACTTGGAAGCATTTGAACTGGTTTTTTTAAGATAAGTTTCCACTGACCAGCTTTTTGTGTTATCAGTGATATCTGCAGATCGTTATAATACAAGTATTCATAGCTCATACCTGAGTTTTCCAGACTGGTAAAAGAAAACTCTATCCACTCAAATCACAGTCAATTCTGTATTGCGTCTGAACAGTGAAACAGAAACAAATTCAAAAATGCAACTTTTAAGGTGCTGACGAACCTGATATGGCAGCAGGATCAAGTGCATATCTAGGTACAAGAATCTCTTTGGCTACTCCAGCTTAAAGCAATTTTTACCAGACAGACTCTCAAGTCCCTGACAATATTTACCCTCACAGAAATTCCCATAAAGTAGTAGAATGCTGATTTTGCTGTTTTTAGAGAACTGAGGAACAGAGGAGTTAAACAATTTGTTCCAAGGCACACAGGAAATTTGTGTACAGAACAGGAAATGAAATGCTGTGAGCTGAAGTCCCAGCCCGTTATTTTACTCACTTCCTTGTAAAAATGATCTCTCACCATTTTCACCAAAGTAGGCATAAATTAGATTTCCCTCCTTTCTTCTAATCTGGAAGTCCTTACACAGATGCAGTGCACATGTGCTTCTAGCTTAATGAATTTGATGGTAAGTTCTAATTCCTTCCTTGATAACGTCCATTATCCTAATTATTGAATGTTTCGTACAAAATATTGAAAAGCTGAATTCAGTTTTCAGTTCCCTTTACCTCCTGTTATGCTTTTCTTTATCTTAACTTTGAAGCTTTGCATTATTGTTCACAGATTTGCTCATGAAAGCAAAAATAAACAGACATTATGCCAAAAAGCAATATTTCAAAACTCACTCATTAGCATACCATTTGAAAGAAAATTAATTTCGTATTTGAAATATTTACAGACCCTGGGCAAAAATATATTGATTCTGTTATTCTTTTTTTTCTTTATTTTTCTTGCAAAACTTAATTCTATTACATAGTGGGAGTTAAATATTTTTAGAATATTTGCCCTTCATTATGTTTGGGGGTTTTTTTTAGATCCTAGTACCTCCTTTTTAGTTATGTGTTTTCTGCCAGAGTCCAACATTTCATTACAGAGTTCTGTTGTGTGGATGTGTGGTAGTCAGTGGACCTCTGGTTTTGATTCCTCAAAGCATTTAATTATCTACCCAATGAATTTAAAGTGTTTAAGTCCCTTTAGGATTAAGTTAAACTGGAGCACACACACAAATGTTTTTGCCAGACCATGCTATCCCTTCATCTTTTTAGTCAACCACATAAATTGATTTATGTTAAAGGCTTCAAACTTGGCCTGATTTTTGTGTTCACTAGAGATTCATTGAACAAATAACATTTCACGAGAAAATGAGATAGGATTTCAAAGCTTTGGATGTTTCAGAAGGACTAATATTATTGTTGAAATAACTAGATCTTTTCAATTTATTTATCTATTTATCAATCAAAAGAACATATCAGCTCATTGGCTTTATATTAAATTAAAGTACAAATTTCTGACCCAAACAAATACCTTTTCTCACAAGCAGCTGTCGAGGTAGATTACAAAGATATCAGCTCTAACTACTGTGATCAAGATATTGGTTCTATGAATTCGTCCTCATGAGATTGCTGAAATTTTAAATTTACATCTCAGATGTTGGGTATTTCCATTAGTATACTAGTCTAAAAATTGAGGCTTGACTTCTTGAAAGGTTTTCTTGTGGAAATTGCAGTGCCTTCTACTCTTATTCTTGTTGGAAATACTATAGATATCTTGTTGTGTAGTGTTTGTGACTGTTTTAATTACCCTCTTAGAGCAACATGTAGAGGTGTAGCTGCAAAGAGGGCCCCATGACACCAGGACATGCATAACAGACAGTTTTTGGGTTTCATCCTTGTCTAGGAATGAGAGATTCACAGAGTAAAAACAAAACAAAAAAGCAAAACAACAAAAACAACCAAATAAACAAAAAACCCAAACATAATCCAGCCAACTCCAAGAGAGAGAATGATGCCATGCATTCACCTGCAATAAGATAGTTCATGTTTCCAGCCTCTCCCTTCAAGAATGTGAATAATACTGTCATGGGACAGCACTAACTAGGACAGAAAAAATCACATATATTGGGTAGCTGCCTAGAGGTTGACTATGGATCCTTCATGAGAGAAGTTTTAGCCTCACTAAGTTGAAGAGTGAATTAAAATTCCCACTTCTCACATGAACAGACCATCCTATTGTTACATAAAGACAAGGATCAGAGGCATGGAAACCTTTAGAGTAAGAGCCTATTATTTCAAAGCATAATTGTAGGCTTCTACTTTTATAAGTAAATTAAGCAATTAAAATGCCAGCAGAAGTAACGAAAAAGCCTGATATTCCACATGCAATCTTATGGTCAGCATTGGCGAACAGGGATAATCTCCTGTTCACTTAAACTTGATCCCTCACCTTTTTACTGGCAAGACTTTAATATTTTTACTCACACATCTAATTTTCTTTGTGCACTGTGTAGTTATATTTCCAGCTTCAGGCTTTAAAGCTTAATCTTAGGGCCAGGAGCCTAAAGTTTAGGCATTGCAGCACTGGACTTAAAAGTTCTACATCTCTTTATTTAGTTGAGTCCTAAGTGAATTCCCTACAATCAGCCAGAAAATTTGTGGCAAAGTCAGTCTCCAGGAACTTAGGCAAAGGGCCATTTTTTCTATCACTGTGGGTTAAAGATTCTAGTCCAAGCTGGAATAGGGGAGTGGGGAAAAAATACCTCTCAAAACACTTTTGAAGAGTATTTAGAGAAATCCTAAAAGCAAGAAAAGCTGCATACTGATCTTTAGTTTTTCATCAATTCCTTTTTTATTCCTGATTTTTCGGTATATATGAGAGCTTCACAACTGGGAGCAATTATGGACAAAAATTATTACATGATGTATGACTCAACATACAAATGATCTTTGGGAAAGGAGGTTCTTGAAAGGGAGTCTTGGAATATGGAACAGTATCAAAAGCACTACATGGTTTGATTGTTGGGGGAATTATATAGTGGTATGTGACATCTTTGGGAAAAGTTCTGAGAAGTAGGTCAGGTGCTGTAAGTCCTAGCAGACTGATTACTTATTCATTGGGATCAGCTGTTCTGAACTTCAGGAAGTTCAGGTCTCAGCAGCTGCTGTGTAATCAGGGCTCAAAATGCTTTACAATGGCTGACTATAAAAGATTGTAATTGATTGAGAGGGCCTGAGTTATTGTTATCCTGTAATTGCAATATGCAGCACGTAGAAAATTCTCTCATGCTTAGACCTTTCCTTTATGTTTCTAGTGTTCATAAAACTAGTTTTAAACCACCTAGTGTTTCTTCCCTATGCCCTCCAATAATTTCTGGGTTTAATTTAAAGGTTTCTCTTTTTTAAATAAATATGTTTTAGATGGATAGAGTGCTTGTGAAAGTTGCCAGCCTATTTGATCCTGGACTGCAGGGAAGGCAGACCTTAAGCATTGAAAAGAACTAGGGCCTCACATGAGGAAGAGGCCTAGAAAGAAATTGATAACTTGGGGAAAAAGAATAGCAGCTGATTAGCTGATCAAAACAGAGTTGAAAATCCTGTCTTCCTCAAGAAGGATTCTAAGGAGTCAATGAATGTCCAATATACATCGGACCACCACTGTGAGAGATCACTTAAACTGAAAATGGAGCTGAAACACATTGTCTGCCAAAGATCAGTTCTCTGGTGAAGTCCTGAAGGGCAAGAAGTGAAATCTGAAGGAGGGTGGGTGAGAATATGCCTCTGCTTTTGGATTTGTCAGTCATCAGTGTTCCTTAAATCCCAGTGAGGACTCACCCTTCTTCTCATCCACAGAGCTTGCCTGAAGTCCAGTTTACAGTCAGCTTAAATATTCAGAGATATCACTGAGAGCCTTTCTGTGCTGAGAAAAAGTATTGTTTCACAATAACAATGTGACCAATTGCCATTTGGTTGTGTGTAGCGTGCCACGTGGCCGCTGCCTTTATATAATAAAGAAAACATGAACGCTCCCTGTGAGATGGTAAACAAAGAGGTTTATTCAAACAACGCGTCAGTTGTTTATACCCTGATTCCACGTGACTCTTAACCAATAGGAGTGTCTGTCTTGCGCATGTCCCCTAGCTTCGGTGCCTTCCTGTTGCACCTCGGGACGTGTTCCCTACAGTTGTGCTTGTTGATGTCATAAAAACACCAAACTGGCAAAGTCAAATAGAAGCAAAGAAAAAGTTACTTAGCCCTAACTAGCTACAGAGGTGTCATGGAAGTTATCACATTACACACATAACACCTCCTGTGCAAGTATCTCCATTATCTTTGAACAAGTAGGGAAAGAACAGTACAGTTCTCATTTTAATGACTATAGGAGAGATCTGTATAGGCCATTGTATTTGGCCCATGTAATATACCCAGTTATTAACAGCACAGGAAGAGGAAGCTGGGGTGAAATCCTAACACTACAGAAATTATTGGGAGACTTGACATTTTCTTCACGAGGGCCAAAATTGTATATTCATTTGTCCTGCAATGATTTAACCATAAAACAATTCTTTTTGCTTGAATCCTTTCCTAAGCACAATAACAGACAGTCCTATAAGAAACTTAAAATAATTTATGTCATATATTAATCATAATTTACATTGACATCCTGGCTTGCCTGTGCTTACACATCCAACTACTCATAGAGCTCCACTTATCACTCTGTCTGATCACTTTCTATGTTAACATTTGACAGAAATTAGAAAGGTCTGTTTATCATCAGCATCTATATATGTATAGTCTTAGAAGTCTTTGTCATGTCATGCCACTAGTTCTTTTCCTTCCCTGTGAGAGGCTAGGCTGAGTAAGAAACAGGGTAGAGCAAATTGGTTCTTTATTTGTTTCTTAGGCTTGCCACAGACTTGTTGCTTTATCCATAAAAGGGGAGAAAAGAGAGTAACAAGAGACACAAAAAAGATGTGCCAAGGAAGTGCTTATCAGCCTAGTCCTGATTTCTCCTGGTATTACAAAGGGGCACATGGTGGCCCTATGGTAGTAATTTAGTTAATGAATCCTGACATTTCCCTTTATTTCCTTTACTGCTTGAAACTAAGGCAGCAGCTCTGACATCAGAACTACATTCTCATAGAATCAGGCAAACCTTGTAGGTTGTGACTATTTATTTTATTTATTTGATCCTATATCATTTATAAGTGTGTGTCACAGTTTAAACACAGTGGGCAACTCAGTCTCACACAGTATCTCACTCACTCTCCTTTCATAGGGATGGAGGAGAGAAACAGAAGAGTAAAAATGAGAAGACTTGTGGGTCTCAAGATAAAGACAGTTTAATAGATAAAGCAAAAAACATGTACACAAGCAAAGCAGAACAAGGAATTCTTTCACCATTTCCCATAGGCAGGCAAGTGCTCATCCATCCTGAGGAAAGCAGGGCTCCATCACACATAATGGCGACTTGGGAAGAGAAATACCATCACACACCCCTGTTCCTCCTTCTTCCCACAGCTTTATATGCTGAGCATGACACCATAACGGTATGGAATATCCCTGGGGTCAGTTGGGGTCAGCTGTCCTGGCAATGTCCCCTCCCAACTTCCTGCGCACTCCCAGTCTGCTCTGGCAGGATCGAGTGAGAAGCAGAAAAAGCCTCAATTCTGTGTAAGCACTGCTCAGCAATAAGAAAAATAACCTTGTGCTATCAACTCTTTTCCCAGCACAAATCCAAAACATAGCCCATACTAGCTACTACAAAGAAAACTAACTCTATCAGAGTCAAAAACAGCACAATTTCTACTCCTTCTTCCATACCATTTACATCATATTCAACTCCCACACTGTCCAATATAATCTATTTAACAACCAACCCCTTTTCCATGCCTTCATATAATACACAAATAGTGTCCTTTAGTCTATGAACTACCTATAGAATGCCCATAGATTGTCCACTGAGTTAATTTAGTCCATAACTTTGGGTTCCATCTGTTATAATGGTCACTCAGTACAGCAGAGGTGGTCTGTTGTGTAATTATTGGGCAACAAACTCAGTTCAGGTTGGGTCCCTGCTGCACTTGCAGTTCTTGCAGGCTTCTCCTTCACTGGTTCATATGATTCTAGCTATAGTACTTCCCACTGTATTTCCACTACAACCTCCACCCCAGTCCCTTTGGACCAGACCATAGTGTTTACCATTGTAACGAACTCCTCCCATGTCTCTCCAGGGGTATAACTGCTGCAGCATAGACTTATCCACAGACCCAGTCACTTTGGGGTGCACCTGTTCCAGCATGGCCTTCTCCATGGGCAACAAACCCTTCAGAGCTTCAGCTGGATATAAGTCTTACCAATGACTACAGTCTCTTCAGGTGTGAACCTGCTTCATCTTGGTCTTACCCATGGCTGCAGTCTCTCCGCATGTGTCCTGTTCTGTCATGGGCTTATTCATGACGACACACTTGGAGGTGCTCCAGCATGACCCCATGCACAGGCACTCATGCTTCAAGGTGGACCTGTTGTACCACGGACTTACCCAGAGCCATACATGCTTCAAGGTGTACCTTCTCCAGTGTGGACTTATCCTTGGGCCACAGTCCTTTCAGAGATACACTTGGTGTGGCACAGGCATAACAATGGCCACTGATGCCTCAGAGCTTTTTGATTTTTTAATTTTTATAGATTTTAGAAGTAGTTGTGTAGTGAATGTAGATTTTGATGTAGCTGTATTATATCCCTTATCCTGTAGCATAATGTTTACACATACCAAACCCTACTGCCCCATCTCATATCAATCCCTCAAAATTCCGTTAGCTGTTTAGTCTTATTTTCAAGGTTTCAAGAATTGCAGAAAAACACCTTAAGGCCTGCACCAGAAGATATCACACAGACACAGTGACCTTCAAGCCCAGAACTTTGGAGGAGCTCAAAGAACTGTACATGCTTTGAAGAAGACAAAGATGATGAAGAAGTGGTCCCAAACTCCCCCAGACTCAATTCCTGAAGGGGTGTGCCGGGAGGCGGAACGTGGCAGAATTGGGGGTGAACAGAATTGGGATTGGATGGACTTTATTATAAAATCATAGAACCAGTGTCTGAGCGCACATGCGGGGGTATGTATTCCTCTGGGCCTAAGGGCTCATTAAAGCTCCTGCTCTATCTTATCTCCTACACTGAATTGACCTGGAGTCTTTTTTCTCCATGGTCTTTTAGGCAACACCACAAACACTCCAAGATGCACCTGCTCTGGCGTGGGCTTATCCACAGCCACAGATGATGCAGGGTGTCCTGCTCCTGCATGGATTCATCCGCAGGTCACAACCCCTTGACCCAAGTCCACAGTGGAGTTCCAGCCTGTCCAGCACAGCAGCACAGAAACAGCAGCATGGCCTCAGCCATCTGCCCGCCCAAGCACAGCAGAGTGAGGTGATCGGCAGCACAGCATTAAGGCAAGCTGTGAAAAAAAAGTAGCCAGTAATGAGCACTGGACTCTAATATAGAGCCCCATAACAATACAGGAGACAGTCAATTAAAAGCCTCACAATGGCTTACAAAAAAGGACTGTCATGGTTTAATAGTAGCCAGCAACTCAGCCCCACACAGCCACTCACTCGCCCCACTGCGGTGGGATGGGGAAAAGAATCAGAAGGGTAAAAGTGAGAAAACTCATGAGTTGAGAGTGAAGTGTGTTTGACTTTTCTACTTCAAATATGAATTAGTAGTTGTATACCAAACAGTATTCTTTACCCTTTCTTTTTGAGTAGAAACTTTGGGATTGGCAAAAAACTAATTTGTGAACAATTTGTCTTACAAAGCTTTGATATATCTTATGTCTGTAAGATTTCCTACTTCCTTCACATTAAAGCTTGTGAGAAGAAAGCACTCTTAATGATATTTATTACATTTTCACCAGTTCCCTCTTATATTCTTCTGTTTTGTCAGCTTGTAAGGTGAGAAAATGATCAACCAAACTGGAAGTTAATTCACTTGTTATTGTCACATGGAGATTGCTTCTAGGGGAAGAGTCTATTGCCTACTCCACATACTGGGGTGGTGGAGAGGTGATGTCGAAATTTAGGCACATTCAGTGGAAGTATATTTTGCTACTTTCAGCTATTGAGTATTTACCAACTATTGAGTTAAAAACAAACAAACAAAATAAAAGACACTGCATGACATAAACAAAAAACTGGAAGAAACAATCAACACAAAAAATCAACAGAAACTTTGGAAAAGCTGAGCACGAGATTTCCTGAAAAGGTGGAAAATCTTGTTACACATAAATGTAAGTACAGCGCCCATGAGGTTTTGTGTAAACTAGATTTTTTTTTTCCACCTGGTACATTGGGAATATATAGTTCAATACACATTCTAAATTTCTACCTGAAAGTCAGTGCTTCTACCTGAAATTCAGTGTGGTTTCAGAGCCAACAGGAGCACCACAGACATGATATTTGTTCTCAGACAACTGCAAGAGAAGTGTAGGGAACAGAACAAAGGTCTCTATGTAACCTTTGTCGACCTCACCAAGGCTTTCGATACTGTGAGCAGAAAAGGTCTGTGGCAGATTTTGGAACGTTTAGGATGTCCCCCCAAGTTCCTTAAAATGATCATCTCACTCCATGAGGATCAGCACGGCCAAGTCAGATATGGCAACACACTCTCTGAGCCCTTTCTAATAAAGAATGGTGAGAAACAAGGCTGCGTTCTCGCTCCTACCCTATTCACAGTCTTTTTCAGCATGATGCTCCAAAGGGCCACGGCAGACCTCGATGATCAGGACGGTATCTACATTCGATATCGTACTGATGGAAGCCTATTCAACCTAAGGCGACTGAAGGCCCACACTAAGACCCTAAACCATCTTGTCCGGGAGCTGCTCTATGCTGATGACGCCGCCCTTGTTGCCCACACAGAAGCAGCCCTGCAGCGTTTAACATCCTGCTTTGCAGATGCTGCTGAGCTCTTTGGGCTGGAAGTCAGCTTAAAGAAGACAGAAGTTCTCCATCAACCTGCACCTCAGGAAGTCCTCCATCATCCCCACATCACCATCGGCCAGTCAGAACTCAAATCAGTCCAACAGTTTAATTACCTAGGCAGCCTCATCTCCTCAGCTGGTAAGATTGATGGAGAGATAGACAATAGGTTAGCAAAGGCATATAGTGCTTTTGGAAAACTCCATAAAAGAGTCTGGCGTAATAAACACTTGAAGAAAAGTACCAAGATCAGTGTTTACAGAGCCATAGTGCTGTCTACTCTCTTATATGGTTCCAAATCATGGGTCATCTACCGCCACCACCTGCGTCTCCTAGAACGCTTCCATCAACGCTGCCTCCGTACAATCCTAAACATCCACTGGTCAGATTATATGACCAATTCATCTGTTCTTGAACAGGCAGCAATCACAAGTATTGAGGCCATGCTACTGAGAACGCAACTGTGATGGGCAGGGCACATCTCCAGGATGAAGGACCACTGCCTCCCTAAGATCCTGCTTTATGGTGAACTTGCCACCGGCTGCCACAAGAGAGGAGCTCCGAAGAAAAGATACAAGGACTCCCTGAAGCAACAACTCAGCCTCGGGCATATTGATCACCATAACTGGTCTACTCTGGCCTCTAATCGGGAGGCCTGGAGACAGACCATTTATAATGCTGCTGATGCTTTTGAGAAAGCACGCAGGATCACTCTTGAGGAGAAAAGACAACGCAGAAAGAATCGAGCCTTGCAGAATATACCATCTAAGGAGTCTTTCTGCTGTGTCTTTTGCAACCGGACTTACCTTTCTTGTATTGACCTTTTTAGCCACCAACGCGCTTGCAAGAAAAGTGGGTAGAGCCCTTCCCAAATCTTCGTTCGCAAAGCCTAGCCATGATGATTTGACACATTCTAAAAATTTCAGCTGATAAACATGCAGAAATACAGCCAGCACTATCTTGAGCATGAACTGTGACATTAATTTTCATATCCTTGAAGTCATTCCTTGAACAGCCTGCTTGGGGAGAGGTTAGCTCAGTTGGTTAGAGCATGGTGTTAATGGTTTAATCCCCATATGGGCCATTCACTTAAGAGTTGGACTTGATGATCCTTTTGGGTCCCTTCCAACTCAGAAAATTCTGCGATGATACTCATAATAACACAAATGGGCTATCCTTTCAGAAATCCTTGTTGGAAATTGAGTGATGGAACAGATGACCAGAAGACACCAGTGGTGGCTCTGTTGTCTTTCGCCCTAGCCATGGAATTTCAAAGGATTAACTTGCCATAAATCCAATAATTTTGCTTAGCTGATTTTATATTCCAGATTGAATTTTAGGATGAGGATGAGGAAATTGAGCAACTATCACTTTTTCCATAGATTTCCTTACATCTTAGAGTGAAGTAGTTTTATCTATTGAGTTGATCGAACTCTGTGGACAACTGTGTAACCAGGGAACAGCTCCTATCACAGTGTGATTCCATATCAGTATGTTCAATACTATTGATAAATTCGAATATAAAAATAAAAGGCATCAAGGAAAAAATTTCACCTACCCTCTTTATTTCAGTCTTTTCATATCTGGTAGAACAAACACAGCTACAAAGTACGAACATCTGTAGATAAAGCCTAAGAAGGACATATGCGTTCCACACCTAACCACAGCAGGGGGTCACTATAACAGCTTGCTTGATACTTATCACTTCCAAGTCCATATGGTGCATTTCTGCCTTAATTGGGCATTTCCATGCTTTTGTTGATTTCTGTCAAAACCTTAATGATATTTAAATATTCTTTTGCTGATACCAAAAGATTTTTATTTTAATGAATTTCAAGCAAAAAATAAATCCTGGAGTAGGTGTTCACAATATTTTAGTGACCTGAGAGATTCTCTAACAACAGACAAAAATGTGGTGTTATTTTACCTGCATTCGTATTTTAATTTCTTGCCAGCATTCAGCATAGACTGCTCCAAATCAAATAAACCACCAAGGCCCACACAGCGAGAGAGGGTTCATTATGGATCACGAACAGCTCAGGGTGGAAGTGCCAAAGTAAAAGAACAAATAGCATTTAGAAAGGACAAATAATATGTCTGATCCATACTCTCCACGTTTAGTGAACTTTTCTCAGAGAGGCTCTTTTATTTGGGCACTCTGAGAAGTAAGAATATGAAAAATAAGTGAATTTACTTGCTTGTGTGAATGTAGAGAGCTACTTTGATAGAAAGGTGGGCAAAAGGAAGTGTGAAGGGGGTCAGGCATTTTCCAGACCCTGGTGGACAAATTCAGTAAGCAGAGCTATTAGAAGGGTGAGTATCAAAATCTAAACTGTGCACAGACCTAACAAAGAGATATCATTGATCCCTAACAAGTCAGAACCAAGGATAAAAGGTAGAAAAGGGCAACTTGACTGGAACTACTCTCTATTCCTGCAAAAACATAAGTCTTCTGGAGGAACTGTCTTGGATAGAATACAACCTTAGTTTCGTAGCTAGCTTATTGCTGTATGCCTATTTCCTTTTCTACAGGCCTGAGAAACAGGAAGGTGGATTTTTTTCTGCTTTGCTAGCAGTGGGGAAAAAGCCTATAGCTTCTGGAGCCTGACAATCCCAGTATCTTTGGTTAAATGAAAGCAGCAGTTCTTGTTGAGAGGAAAGATGTAACACAGACATAATTATGAAACAGCATACAGACTCCCCCTTTAAACTAAGAATAATATGAATAGAGATTTAGGTGATGTTTCCTAAAAGAAACTCATCTTCAGTACACCCACAGCAACCTTATTTCCACTTAGCTCCAGGTTCCTTCCAGCAACCATTCCCGGATGAACACGGAAACTACAAAAGTTGCTTAAGAAAAGAAGAGAAAAAATGCCAAGAAGTTAAAGGTGGATGAGTAAGATAGGCAATGTGTGCAGTGCAGCATGTAGCATGTCAGCAACAGTGAGGGAGACCCAGAGTGACGTTGTCTTCTTTTTCAGACCACAGTAACTAGCAGCAGACCCTTCTCTCCCACACAGACACAGTTTAGGATGCAAAGAATGATCTCTGCAGGGAATGTTTCATGAAAGCAGAACTCAGCCACCATCACATCTTTCACAGGCCAAGTTCAAGCAGTTTTTTCCCTCCCCACAGCCTGGATATAAGCTAATTTTAAAATGCAAACCTCCTATGCACAATTTCTTTGTAAAAACACAAGAACGGATTACAGATTTGATTTTAAAGGATCAGGCATATAACATAGTTCATGCTACAGAGCCCAGATGTGGGCAAGGAAAAATGCTTATTTTTCTTTCTGAGTACAAGTTTCATAGCAAACACTAGTGAGCTTCACACTTGACTGTTTGTTCTAACCTCTGTTTTCAAAAGACTAAGGAACTCTTACAGTTTATCGGAGTTCAAAGATGAAGTTAAAACATAATGAATCCTGATAAAATCTCATAGATTATCCTTGGGGGAAAGCATCAATTAATTCAAAGTTTTAATTCTTTTTATAAAAATAAGAGGGTTTTTTTAAGGTGTTTGAAGTACATGACTCTACCCCCTGGCTTCTTTTAATTCCACCTTCTGAACTCCTTAATCAAGATTTCAGTAGTTTAAATTACAGCTACTAAAAAAAATGGGAAAAGGTGGAAGTTTATTATAATTTCTCCTTATTATGTGTAAAATAAAATGGACCCTTAGGAAATGGCGGTGGTCTCATTGAATAAGCTGAAAGTAACGCAGAACCCATAAGATGTACCATATATCAAATCTCTCTCTAATAATTCTCTAATCTCATGCAAGCTCATTTTTAGCAAAAACAGAGAGCTCAAAAGATTTCAAATTCCTAAAGTACTACTTAGCTGTTATTTACTTGCCTTTGTTCACAATAGTAAGCCACAAACTATCACAATTCTCTTTCAAATAATCACTTAGCCATCTGAGAGGTGATGAAGAAATATGTATTGCAAGAGAACGTACTTTGATAATCTAAATTCTGCTCTAATATGAGAACAGAATTTTCTCCAACATAGCTGAGTTGAGCAGTTTGACATCTACCTCTTCTGTGAATCATCTGGGAAACCTAAACAAGGTACCTGTTATTAACACTCATGAGGCCAGGAGCCAGTAAGCAATATCTGAACCTGTTTAATTTGTGAAGGGCACTCTGAATGCAGCACAGCATGGCGTTCAAACACACTGAAACACTTGCGAAGCAGGATACTGCCACATCCTCCTGAAATCATGGTATTCTGCTTACAGGACTTGCCTTGGAAATTGAAAAACTACAGTGTCATCAGCCTGAGTGGATACAAATCCACAGCTCCCACCTCTTCAGAGAGTGCCCTAACCACGTGGCTTTTATTGAAGTTATACCATTTCTGTGCAGCAAGGAATGTGGAATTTGTTTGTCCTGCGTAGAAGAATGCTAAGGGGGGTCTATTTCTTTAATCTAATAGGCAAAACACTCTGCTAGAGAGGACAGGAAGCTAAAATAGTTCTTTCCCAAGGGCCTGTTTAGAATATGTATTTTCCATGTAACAGTCTTAGGATAAAATCCATTAGCAACATTGGAAGGAAAACTGAAACACAGGACTTTCCTCTTTCCACAATGGACACATCTCTTTGTCTCACAGTTGGCCTCTTCCGTTTACTTTTTTCTTTCTTACCCCAGCTCTTGCACCGTTTCTTGCATGAGGACTTTTTTTTTAATGGATAGATGTAAGACTGGCATGGCATTAAACAAGCCAACAGACGGTGAATGATGCTGTCTTATGACAAGAAAACATCAACCAATGTTCAATATTTAGAACAACAACTTGAATCCTGAGCTCAGCTAGCGGGTTCACAGAGGTACCTCACAGCTGAAAAGAAATATCAAACATAGGGAAACACAGGGTTCCAAACATATTCAGCATTTCCTAGCAGCTGGCTTAGATATCTTCCTGAAGATGAAAAAAGTAGTCACTTCTACGTATCCTAAATATTTGAGTTGATAAATTTCACCCCTGGAATGTCTTAATAAACTTCATCTACAAACAAGAAGCAAACTCATATGCTAACTTTGGACCTTTTTGCAGCTTTGGGAAAAAAATATCCCAATTTGAATGCTCAAATCTGTTTCTGAGAGAACTAAAAATAATGTTTAAAATTGTAGACTCCATAAAAAGACAGGAATACTTGGTTAAGAGTGAATTTCAAGCTAGCATGAAATTTCCAAGTGTCATTCCTAAAAAAAAATCGGGTTTTTTAACCCACTGAACAGGTAGACCTTTAGCTACGGGCAATTTCATCATTTGCCTTACCCTATAATGGTGTTATAAGCTAGAAAGTGCTATTACAAATGACAGTTATAACCTAAATTCGAACTCGCAGCTGCAGTCAAGCTCTGAAATGTGTGCAAGTCTTCAGAGTTTTGTATGCAAAGTCTCACAAGTCTCACAAGACATCAGAATATTTTACACGAAGGAACTGTTCCTCTCATACAATATTTGCTATATTATCTGAGATACACTGTCTGTCCCATTTCACAATTTGAAACTAAATTGTCATGTTTTTCTCCATTACCTCTTCCTATATGACCTAAGCCACAAAAAAATCAGTCATATTCACCACGGACAGAAATGAAATGAAATGAAACTGAAATGGCAACGTGATATTTCCTTGCAGCACTGTGTCCCAGAAACCTGAACTTCCCTGTTCTGATAAATTTTCCTGTTCTCATCCTCAAAATGGCTCAAACCAGGAACAGGTGACAACATCGAGTTTCTGATGCCACAGGTCCTAAAGCTGAAATACAATCATCTGATCTCTCTATCGTAAGTGAAAACAAACTAAAAGCTGCTCACATTGATACTGGCTATCAATAATGCAAGAAACAGTTCAGCTCTGGCCTTGGAGAGTTGGGAAGGAGGTATCAGAAATGTTTTGCAGGGTTCTGGCCCTCTTAGCTTGGAAAACCTTTTGGCATCCGGAGCCACTAACTTTAGCTCTGGTTCTAGCCATGTCAATGGCACAGAGCCATCCTCGTGCTGGACATTTGAGGCCAGAGTATTTGGGAAAAAGTAAGCTTCACCAACAGGGTATCATATGGCAAACATTCATCAAATATTTTTTCCTATTATATTATGGTTGGATTTGAGACATATCTGTGTCACATTAAGAAAAAAAGTGTCTTTGAATTCTAATTGAATGAGACTGTACATTTATGTGTAATTATATTCCTCTTTTACACATTAAAATTTTGCAATACTTTTATACATAAGACATTTCCATTCTCTTTATTTCATGTTTAAAACATCAGGGTTTATTATTGTTTTTGTTTGGCATATAGTAAGTAAAAGAACAAGGAAGGGGAAAAGGACAAGGAGGGAGAGATAGAAAGAGCAAGCAAGTACAGGAGAAATCTATAAAATAAGTATGTCTTCATAAATAGAGGTTGCAATTTAATCTCATATTCAGTCTTTCCTTCAGTGTATTTACAGAATTGTAACATTGTACTTTTTATGGTGTAAAAAGATATTAATTCCAGAGTTGTTTAAGTGGGAGGCAAAGAAATATATTCTGGTTTCAATTAGGAAAGTCAGATATATAAACAGGTTCTATTGGAGGGTCCTGATAGGAACAAAAGAATGTGATATTGATGGACACAGGGGACTCAGACCTGCTCTTGTTTAAACCACTGGAAAAAACTTCATTGGCTTCAGGGCTGCAGGATCAAGCATATGCCTAGATCATGAACAGGTTTAGCAGACATGTTAAAATGGCTTTAGTTTTTGAGTACTGATGGCTCCATCCCCAGGAATCTGGATCTCACTGCCATTACCCACAGTCAATGGCAGCCAAAGGCCTGAATTTCTGCTTTGAGAAAGGTTGAAGCCCTGCCATAAATACTTTCCAGAGAATGGCAGTTATTATGGCAACAGTGTTCCCCTTGCTCTAGTTAAGGTTGTGTCAGCATCTAAATTGTAAACCCCTGTTTTCAGGGGTTTACATGTTGGCTATAAACATTTGCCAAGAGATGAAAATTGGCATTCACTGCCCTATTTTTTTTTTTAATAATAAAACTTGGAGAAACTCAGACTGGGTTGTTTTTTTTTTAATACGTACTGCAAGATGGAAAAGAATTGAAGGCTTGTTGTGGGCTGTGAGGTGCATTTCTGTGTACATACGTGTTTATAAGCAGAGACGGAAGGCAGGTATATTCCTAAATTGTAAAATATGCTCTCTGTTTTTTTAATTAAATTTTGCTCGTCACTGAGGGATTTGTTAGCTTGTTTTAAATGCATTTGTTTAACAGTACGAAAAAAATTACAACACTGCAACTAATGTATTTCTTATTAGCTGTATGAGTTTTGATAGGGGTATAGCAAAGCACATGAAAAATATGTTGTCTTTAAAATGCTAGCATTTTTGACCTTTGTTAAGAGGTCATCATATTATGCTTTAGTTAGCTTTTTCCGAACACAAATAGTCCTTTTTTAAGCTGTAGAAAACAAAGTGCATTTACTTGTAACTACTTTTACTCAAGGTGTCTTAGATGATATTTCCACTTTGAATGTTCACATATGAAAACTCTACTAGCCAAAGAATTCATCCTTCAGCAGCAGCTAGAGGTTCATGCTCCAGCTCTGTTCCTCTGCGTGTTAAACTTCGGCTCACAAAGGGGTGATACATATTGCTCTCCTCGAGTTTCTTTCCTTCTAAAAATCCTTTGAAATCCCTCTCTTCTCTCTGAAGTGGTATTTCTGAATGTGCGTGATATTGTTTTTGATTGTGGTTATTATATGTATATTAATACTCGGTGACTGCAAGAAATACTCCCTAATGAAGCACAATTTTCTTGAAGGAAAGTTTTACATCTCTGATGAAGTTAAGATAGAGAGACCAGATTCACAGAACAATATCACTGGGAATGCAGCACTGCTGTCAGATGAAGGTACCTGAGGCCCATGCCACAAATTGAAAAGGCAACATGAAAACTTTGGCAGGAGTGGCAGTGTTCAGTGAAAGTTGTGAAACAAAATTGATTCAGCATTCCCAAGGCCAGGGGGATCATTATTTCCTTATATTGTGGCCACAGAAGGAAAGAACTAGTAAGAATTACACATCCACCACCCTAACTAGAATTAGACACATGTCTAACAGCATATCTCAAGCAGACAGCTTCTGGAAGAAGACTGAAACCTCCTGTTTCAGTTTAAAACAGAGTATGTGAATTTGAAGTTCTTCCAGGCTTGGTTGACCAAGACATCTTCTCATTCTTTCCTGTTGTAATCCATAAACTTCTGTGTGGCCAAGTTCATCCATCAGGAGAGCCAATGCATCATGTCCAAAACTGTGGTCTGACACACCTTATGTTTATCCACAGATCCTTCAAGGGGAATGGGTATCGTGTCAAACTTACTGATACTGCACTGTGGTGGTGGACAAGTATGTGCTTATATAGATGTATTGGCACTGACTATAGGAATAAAAAGGCCTGGAATTAATTTTCCACATTTCTGAGCCCATCTAATTGAGACCACTGAAGTAAGTTACTCATCTTAGCAATGAAGACTTATTAGACAACAGTGGGGGGAGAAGGAAAAGAAGTCTCCTATAGACACTGCTTCGTCTCTACAATCAGCAGGAACAAACTGATCTAATTTATGGATTAGCATTGCAGGTCTACAAACCTCTCAGGAGTCCTGGAAATGTCAGATCCGCATAGACTAGAAACAAATAAGGGGAAGGTAATTACCTCAATTAATTTAATACTAAATATAAGTAAAAATGAAGTTTTCCTTCACTTCTGATTAAAAGAAAATTGTATTTACCAATAGTGTCAGACTCTTCTGTTATTCATTGCATTTAATACTTACTGAACTACCTTCAGTAGTGGTCTTATGGGTCTGATTGTGACTACAAACAATAACCATCACTATTTTCCCCTGAATGGATGATGATACAACCCCTAATCACATCTTCTGAAATTATATTCCTGGGGATAAAAGACTCTATGAGATCTTATACTTCTCTCATCCTTAACAATTTTCAGTGAGTACAAAAAGGTCAATATGATATTGAGTACCAACTCATTATGAGATATTATTGAGTGTGATAATCGTTTGAGCTCTTCCATAACATGACTATGTACTTGAGTGTATATATTAATGAATAAGCCATTATTTAAATGCCAATTTATTTCTGACTGTTATAAGTAATAAGCAATAAGCCTCTGAGTACATAAATCCAGATAAGGCCCTGTAATGTAATGTATAGCACATTATTTCATCTAGTGAAATGAGAGAACAAATATCAGCTGACAAAATAGAAAATTCTCTGTTTTTTTTGTTGTTTTTTTTTTTTCCCTAAGGCTATGGAGATACATTTTCCTGTTTCTTTCCCCTGTCAACAAAAGAAAGACAAGTTGAAAAACAAAACTGGGCCTGTCTGCTACAGTTCAGAGCAATTAGCACCACTGAGATAATGAAAATTCTTATTTATTTATACTGACGCTTTGTTACTGGAAGGCAAAGCTTCACTGAGCACCAAGGCCTTTTTCTATTAGGTGGTCAAATAGGTCCATCAATCTCCTGCTCTAAAGAGTGTCCAGTATAGTTTCAGAGGAGATAAAAAATGGGAATGATGAAAAGGGAAGTGAAAGTTAGGTGGCATCATTGATTGGAAGTTGATGCCCACTCCAGTAATTTCAAATCATGTGCAAGGGCCATAGAGGAGTCATGACTATGACAAAACTCTCAAGGTGTACAGACCAATGTGTTAGAAACTGTAAACACGCACAGCAGCATAAAAAGGGAGGAGATAATGTGAAAATGCAAATGTAGACATAGAGGTAGGGCAAAGTTCTGAAGCCTCAAGAGGGTTCTAGAACTTCAACATGATCGGATGAAAAATGGAGAATTTCTGGGGACATTCAAAACCAGAGAAGATAGTGGAGAGACAGAGAATCTAAAAATACATTTTTCCAGTAGTGTCTTGTATAGTACAGTAGCAGATAATCATCTGAAGAGATGAGGGAAAACTTGTACCTAGGTGAGTTTAGAGAAATGAGGAAAGATTGAAAAAAGATGGACACTGTACATGTAGCTGAATGAAAGGAATCAAGAAAGCATGACAAGGAGAAAGCACAGCATTATAAAATATGATACAAGAATACGTGTTACATGGGACAATAGTGATGGGAGAATGGGTTAAAGCGTGATAAATCCATTCTCCCAGTCAAGAATGAAAGAAATGGAAATGAGAATCTGTTCAAGTAAAGCCTAAAGGAACAGAGAGGGAAGATTGCTGAAGAGTCAGCATAACCACTATGAAGACTAAGGAAGAAAATTAAAATGAAGATAGTAAAGGAAAACAGAATGAGGAAAAGGGAGAGAGGACAGGAAGGAAGGAAGGAAGGAAGGAAAAGGGAAGGAAAAAGAAGGAAAAGGGAAGGAAAAAGAAGGAAAAGGAAGGAAAAAGAAGGAAAAGGAAGGAAAAAAGGAAGGAAGGAAAAGGAAGGAAAAGGAAGGAAAAGGAAGGAAAAAAGGAAGGAAGGAAAAGGAAGGAAAAGGAAGGAAAAGGAAGGAAGTTACAGCTTTAATTTGACCAAGAAAGGTGCATAAAGCAGACCTACAAAGAATCTACCTATATAGAGTGTATTCTGTGTTCCTCTTTCCTCTTCTCTTCTACAGTTGCAGTAGTACTGTTCATATGCACAGAGCTCTTCTCTATATCTGTACACCCAATCTCACACAAGATTTGAAATGCCTGAAAAATTTTTGTTCAAGTAGTTCTAGCAACACAATGATGAATGTAAGAGGGGAGCTAAGAGGGATGGGTGTCTCTCCCTGGATGACACTCTGCATAATAACCTATTAAATAGCCCAATTTCATCTGATCTGTGTTGATAAAGAGAAGAGAAAATGAAAAACAGTAGAAGTAACCACAAATTACAAGTACTTGGTCAAGGAAATTTTGGACATGCCAGCCAGTAAAGCAGGAAACATAGCCTGAGTGCTAGACTATAGATAAGGAACACTTTGCAATTCTCACAGCACTTTTCCCATTGTGGCTTTTTGTGTCAAGCAAAGGGGAACAGATGAGGTAAAGAACCAAAATCACTAAAAGAATGAAGGAGACCAACCACTGCTTTTACAGAAAACAATAAGGATGAAAAGGAAGCAGGGCACTTAAGGGACAATAAGGACACTACTGGGAAGGGAGCAGACAATTTGCAAATATATTAATGAATAATAGGTAATAGAAGTAAAATTATTGAGATGATGGCTGTAGGTGATATCCAGCCACATAAATTCCTAGGACAGAAAACAAGTCTTTGGAGGTCAAATCAAAGATATAGTGTAGCCACATAAACCTGTTCTGAAAAGTAACTTAGCAAAACCAGTGCAGCTTTGCAGGATTGTTTTAAAACTCTTTAATTTTAAAGCACTGCAAAAATCTTGATCAGCTTCGAGCATCTAATTGCATCAGTGTACTAAACAAGCCTGTGGATTTTAGATATATGGAACTTGGAAAACTGCCAGTGCAGGCTTATACTTGGATAGATAGATCTAAATACCAGCAGTATCTCCCAACTGCAAAGAATCAAGAGATAATTTGCTTACCCCTATTATTTGTATCCCATCCCACAGGTAGGATCTGCTTACGGCTTGTACAGCACAACGTTTTTCTATCAACATTGCAATTTTAGGAAAAAACATAATATTAACTGAGATTGCATTTACAGCTTCAGACCATTAAATTTAGCTGAAGTAAACATTGCCTGGGATTGCAGCTAGTCACTGAACAAACAAGTATGACTTCTTAGACAAGATTTGTTGGGTGTAAGTGCCATGTTCTGAAGATTTGTTCTCTAAAAAAAAAATCACTCTGGCACTTAAGGCTGGCACAAACATTATGCTCCCTAGTAAATAAGCCCTCAGATTTGAGTGACACTTACAAGAACTCTAGATTTTAGGTTTTGCTGCATGAAAGATGAATATCCTCCACAAATACACATGGTTGTTTATTTGAATATGGCCATCACTCTGAAAGCATCTGGTCTCCAGAGAAAACAAGCTTTTTTCAGAAATCATCTTCATGTGAGAAAATACTGGAAGGTGAAATGTGGTGATAATTTCAAACATCCTTCCTCTGGCTCTTCTACTGAAATGAGTGTGACTGTGATTCTGCGATCTCTGGGGGAAGGACCATCAATCAAGACACTCCACCAGCAGTGTTTGTTAGGATCGTTCTTGCGGGGAGCTGCAGAAGTATGAAACAATTTCAATGTGTTTATACTAACATTTAAATAATAGATGAACTAGGAAGATATGAATCATGGGAATCAGTTGTCCTAGTCAGTGAAGCCTGAACTGAATCATAGGACAGTTGTTATTTAATTATGTATTTTTGTAGTTGATGCCAAATACACAGTATAACAGCAAGTTCTACAGGATACAACATACAGTAAGAATTATACTCCATTTCATGCCATTATTCTCAAAAAAGCACCAGAAGGAATCAAGCTGAGGATCTTATTTCCGGAGGTTACTTGCAAACAGAGTAAGGGACAGTTTCTTTGTCACTGAAGGCAGAGGAGGAAGAAAATATTACAGAATGGCAAATAACTTCCAAAAGGAATCGGCAACCTACCCAGACAGAACAGAGAATTGAGCCAAGCAGAACTTGTCTACGTCTTGATACCACCTTTTTTTGAAAGCAGGGGACATTTATAATTTCAGACATACAGCAGCATACCTCTATTTGGGACTAGTTTTAGTAGCTGGAAGTTTATAAGATATAGTCATTCCAATATTGCACTGAAAAACAAATTAAGAGGAAGAAATTTAAAAGTATCCCCTAACAGAGAAGATATAGGTGCCTGTTACATGCTTGAAATGCAGAACATAGTAGAAGGCAAAAATATTACCAAAAGGGGCATCTACATAATTTTGAAGAAGGCATAATTCAGATGAACTATCTCCATTTTGTTGTTTTGTGTTACATCTTCAATTCTATTCAATTTTGTTTATTGTGGTAATAATAGTAATAAAAAAGGGGGGAAAATACAACATATGGCTATTTTACAACAAGCAGATGGTGGCTAGAGATGGGCTGCTCTCCAACTGTTCCAATTCTTGTCCAATTTGTGACCAAGAAAAGGGATAAACAGTTGTGTTACACCAGTCTGTCATAATATTTCATCTCAAAGATACCAATCCATGGTGGTTTATCAGATAAATAATTGTTTATCACCTTCAATTTGTTGCAGTAGCTAGTAGTTTGTTATGAAAACGAAATTTGGAAAATTAATTACTTTCCATTGAAGTAGAGTTAACAGTCACATCAGTGTGCCTATGTGGCAACATGACTATTTACACACTAGAGAAAAAAATGTCTATTTTGCCCCTTCAAAGGGAAAAACTGCATTAGGGAAATTAACTAATTACAGAAGTACTTGTGTTATAATACAGTGAAATCTAGTGTATTTTGTCTTCAAGAGAGCTAAACAAAGATTTTTGGTGAACAGTGATGCTTAAGAACGTTTTTGGAGCTCTGCTGTAGCCCAAGATGTCCCATTTGCTCAACCAAGTTCCACGGATCTTTGGACATTGACCCTTGCAAGCATTATCTTATAGCTTCTCTTACCCTCTTTTTTACCTTGGTTTTGTAAAGGCATACCTCACATTCTTCTAACTAGGAGAAATTGAGGTTTTCTGTGGAAACATCACTGGTATTTGCTATAGTCAGCTCTGTATCATTTATTTACGCTGAAGCAACACTTACTATCAAAGCAGTTCCCAGAACCTAAGCCAAGGAAGATGGTAGAAGTTGCACTGGAAGATGTGGGTCAAACACTTGTATTTTTTACTCACTGCACCATGAAGCGTATGGCACAATACACCTGGGGAGCCACACTCCTTCAGAGTGATTCATCCTGCTGAATAGCACAGCAAGTTCAGCCTGGCATTAAATGTTAGCATATGCAATCTGGCATACCAAGGCAGCTCATTGGAATCTGAATTATTGACAGCATGAATGGTCTGTTTGGAAATATCAATTCAGATCAACATCACATAGCAAGTGAACTAGCCAAAAATAATATGAACATATTACAGTTAGATTGTTTTCCCTTAGCTGACCAAAAAAAAAAAAAAACAATCCCACAGAAACTTTAACATCTGCTTCTCATCTGTCCAGATGATTTGGATTTATTACCTTTGCATCCAGGTGTGCATCATTTCTTGCTACATTTTAACATCTAATGCTCATATGTCATTCATTTCTAGGCGTATTAGAAATAAATTTTCTTTCAGAAAAGAAAGGGTCACATGACTCAGGATGATGAAAAAATCAGTAATACTGATGACAAAGCTAATATTGAAAATAAATAAATTTCAGCATTTAACGCTGAAAAGATTAAATAGATGGATAAGAAAGATTAATTGCAAAAGCCAGTTTGGACTGCAGTAAAATAAGACTGTCTGACAGTCCCATGAACCTATATATTATCTGGTGCCTTTTGCACTTACAGTCCGGGCAGCTCAAAGGTGTGAGGGCAATCAAAAAGAGGTGATCCTGTATTTGCAGAGTGCCATTTTCAGTATAGCAGCTGGGACTATGACAGAGACCTTAAAAGGACATAAAACCTAGAAAGAACACCTGCAGTAGGAGTACAGCTTTGGCTTCAAAATTATTTGGGGTTCAGATTTCTATATGAAAAACTTATGTTCAGTAGAATACCCTGGCTCATACCATCATAAAGGCTGGTAAAAATCCCTTAAAGCTAAAGAGAAGAAGGTGAAAAAGTTGGAGAGTAAAGGAGCCATTATAAAATGCCAGTATGTGTAACTCTGCAGTTTGAGTCTGATCCATGCTGGACTCTTCCATTTTATCCTCTGAAGAGAAAATGACACCAGGAAACTTCTAGTGTCAACCTTCATCTACTTTTCTGCATTTAGTAATACTTTTTGATTGAACTTCTTTCCCACTGCATTTCTTCCCACAACTTTTCTCATTTAATCTCATCTTCCTTCAGCAGCTTGAACTAATCCCACTGCTGCCTGTGAAATTTCTGAGTCTGTTGCTGCATTTGTCAGGATTCATATAAGTTCAGAATTAGAAAGATACTGGTTATTGCTGTATAAATATTACAAATATGATCCACCATAAAGTAAGAATTTGTCCAGACTGAGATTAAATATGAGATTGGAATTTACAGAGACAAGAAGCAAACTGAAGGATCCTTTGGGTTTTTGTAACCTTAGAAATTCCCTAATAAGGTTCAGGATTAATAGTATTTTGCAGAGTCTTTTTGTTTCCAAAGGCAACATTGACATGGATTCTTGTAAAAGGGTGAATATATGGCAAGAGCCCTCCTATTTCTCGTTCAACCCCCACAAAAACAGTTTACAGATGTAGTACCTATTAATTAGCTAGTTACTTTTTTCCTTTTTACAGGCTAAGAAAAACATGGAACTATGCACCAAATTTTGTCAAACAGCCTACAGAGAGGGTCATTATCTTACGTATGTATCTTTTTATAATTTAGGTTAATTGTATGATCTAACCCCAGGTTGCAAGTAGGTAGAGCTATAGAATGCAGATTTTTTTCTTTAAAAAAGCATCTTAATCCAGTTGTTATTAAGCTTCCTGAAAAAAAAATTGTTAATTTGGTCCCCAAAGGAGGCTAAGTACGTAAGAAGTAAGGGATTAGATGGGAAAAAAAATTCTACTGATTTATCCAGATTTTAGAAAAATATAGTACATGTAGTTAAATATTGCCAGGAATCTGCATTTTTCATGTGAATCCAGTAAAAGACCCTCATAAAATATTCTACAAAGGAAATGCTTCGTATACACAAAAAGCAATCCTCTTATGTAAGTTCCATCATAGAGTTCTCTTTTCAGACTACAGGAACTAAGGAGAGTAACTACAATTATTTAGAGTAAAAGCACTGAGGAAATTAAAAGACTAACATCTTGAGGTATGGGAAAAAAACAAACCCTGTGTAGGATCACTACAATGAAAAGTAGCAGGTGTGATAGCTGCATAATGAGAAAAATGCAATTCTCTCTTATGGCAAATTTTTAAAATTGTCACTAGTGAAAGGTTACTTGTTCAAATTTTCACAAACTTTACTTTTTATTGGATTCACTGGCCTGGAAACTTTTTATCCTATATACTGAAAAAATATCACAGATTTAGTCAATGTCAAGAAACAGCTTAAAAAAGTAATCCAGTTCATTTTTCACACCTTATGCTAATTTTAACCTTACCTAACCTCCTTATGACTACGTGATCCAAGAGAGCAAGCAAGCTGCAGTAATAGTTTTCACATGAACCTGTTTTAACTTTAGGAGATGCTATATGATTCTTTATGTATACTTATTTTTATGCAATAATAACATTAATAATATCCATGGTAAAGTTTAATTCTTTAATGTAGTATATAAACAGTAAAACTAACCTTCAGAAAGTCAAGGAAAATTACACCCACCTTATGAATGAGGAAACTGACTTTCAAAGGAGTTCTCAAACTCCTTTATTACATGTATTAACATGAACAAGATTCATACTAATAACCAAAGGAGACTTTATTCTCTTTCCTTTTACTGTTTTGAGATATATATTTATGTACAGTTCACAGTATTAATAATGATGATTAATGAAGACAGAAAAGAAGCATCTGGTTGAAAATGAAAAAGTCATATTAAATAGACAGTCTCTTAATTTTCATGTTTGGGTCATTTACATTACTTTTCTGACTACTCTTTTCTACTGACCTGTTAACATAAGAACTACAATCAGGTGGGCTGCATGGGAGATGACTGTTTATTAACTAAAGGGGTAACAGGTAATTATCTAATGGAAGCTCTAGATACCACTTTACAACAATAGGAGGATTTGGGTGTTCAGAGATCTCTCATCACAAGCTACTCACCTGTAACTCCCACTCCAGTGTCCTTGTTTATGATTAAGTTTATTCATTATCTGTATCGCTAGCAGACTGTGAAAGCTTTAGATGTTAGAATTTTAAGATCATCAGAGACATAATCAAGGTTGAGATATGTGAAGACTAAAGTTTTTTGAGAGCAATACAGATAATGGAATACTTGATTCACAGGCAGCACAGGTAGATGAAGTAATATCTAAAGCCAGATCCAGGAAATTCAACAGGAGAATAAGACCTAGAAAGATGTAGATTTTAAAGAACTGAACTACCATTCATCTCAAAAAGAGGCAAAGCTGCAAAGGAGATTGCAACAAAGGCACAGAACTGGACTTTTAATGGAAAATTAAAGAGCAAGCAGACAATAATGAAGATACTAATAGGCAAGTACATCAAACCATGATGGCTGAAAATATAAAAATAGACTAAAACTACAGAATCATTTGATATGAAAGGGTGGTGGTTGTTTAGGGTATTTAATTCATTATAAATGATAATTAGAGGACAGTACAACCTTCACATCTGCGTACACCTAAGTGGTGCAAGCTAGGACAAGATAGTTCAAAGAACAGAAATAAGAGCTCTGTAAGAACCACTTAGAACAAGTGAGTGGTGATGGTTCAGGAGATGTGTTTATTAGTCCTGTTAATTGGATAAAAAATGGCACAGCCTCCATCCCCTTGCAGACCCCACAGTCTCTCTGAAAGGATCCAACCTCACTCACTTGGTACTGCTGTTGATCTGTACCTCCCAATATTCAACAGGAAAAAACTGTACATAGGTCTTATTTTTGTGACTACACAAAAGTATCCATGGATATCTCCCTTCTTTTTAGGGGAAAAAGGGCTAAATTAAGTTGTTGGTTTTATCACTATCATCATCATCATTATTATATTTCTTGTTGAAAGTGTAATCCAAACAAACTGGAAGGAGCCGTAGGTTCAGAATTCAATAACTGCTTTCCTCATGGCCAGCTTGGACAACAGCCACATCTCTTCCTCCTCTGCTCAATACACCATAATTTTGTGGCTGTTATGTCTGGGGATAGCACCAGTAAAATCAAGCAGTGAGCTTCTGCTATCAGGTAGACTGAAGTAGTGAGTTTCTGCTGGCAAGCCCGAGGAAACCCCTGAAAGATTACATAGGCAGGTAGAAAGCCGGATGTTCCACAGGTGTGATTAACCTTCTAACATAAAAATAAATATGACTCCAATAACTTTACAAATATTCATCATACCATGACCTCTTCACACTCTTTGTTATAAGAAATTGTCAATAGAAATTTTTTAAGGCTGGAATCTCTTTTTACAAAGGATTCTGTACTGAACTTCTTGTCTCTTCACATTTGTATGTAAAGGCATATACTGACCGACAGAGAGAAGTATGAAAAAACATTTTGACTCAATCAGAAAAAAAAGTCTGCAGATGAGATATTTTCATTTTCTAAATGTTACCAGTTTAGACATAGTCCTCAGAGAGCACAGCATACAGAAATAAGATATTAATTCCCTTATGGTAATAAAACTGCAAAACTACCCAACTGCAAAGGGCACTGTATCAGTGGTCTGTGAGTCATAAAGGACCAACCAAAAAAGTGTAGCTTGAGTGCTGATGAAGGTCTTTAGGGAACTGAGGGTACCATAAAATTTTTACAAGTTTCTAATCAATGAAAAGAGAGAAAGAAAAGAAACAGCAATCAAAACAAAACAAAAAAAATTTCCACTCTCATCTGTTTTCCAGGTCCTAGTTCACTGTCCGTAGTCACACTGTTGAAGTCCATCTTATTGTATGCCCATTTTTATTTCCCACAGAATGCAAAATAATGTAGTCTGGTATTTCTCTCTCAGCCCATTTAATTTTTTAGACTGTATGCAAGAACAATGATGTTGCTCTGAATTCACATCACTGCAAGGGAATGTTTAAAATACAAAATGAATGAACTGAGTTTTCCCATAAAGAAAGAAAACATTTGTATTCAGAGTTTCTGATTACCGTTCCCTGTATTTGATCAAATTTTGCTTGGTTTTGGGTTGTGGGTTTGTTATTGTTTTACAGAAGATTTGAATTTTATATCAAGTCTAGGCTGATATTGACCTTTCAAACTTTCTGCTGCTAAAAAAAAGTTTTTAGGTGTTCAATTATCATAAATTACAGTGGTAGTTATCATTGGTTGCCAAACCATTTAGAAACATTTCATAACTAATCTTCGCATTAGCCTTGTGACAGAGGAATAAAAATGCAATGCAACTTTCCAGAATTCCAGCAAAATTCAAGCTCAGGAAAGGTATAAATAACATATAGGCTTCCTAGTAACTCTGTCTACTAACTCTATCTGGGAAAATTTCACACTGATACTAATTTTGACATGTTTACATACTGCTCTATTTCTTTTTTCATAAACAAGCTAATGAGCTAAGTACAGTGATGCAGCAGTTCACTGTCATAGCAAGGCAAGGTGCACTTTCAGTGTTCAGCTTTTGCTTTTTGAGTGTTGCATGAATACCAGTCTAATAACCGGCACCAGTTTCTTCCATGAGAAATGAGAAACAATACTGAGTCATAGTGATTCCCAGCTCAGATACCTTGATTAGGTCTTAGAATGACAAAAACAATTTCATTGTCTTTCTTTAAGCATCCAGTTTCAGTTTGGGACAATAAAGTCAGTGTCACAGACAAGATGAGAACTTCCTGGATCCCAGAGTCTCATATTTGCTAAATAATCAGCACACTTTTTCCCATGATTTACCGCTCCTTCATAAAGGCTTCTCAAACTTCTCTTTTATTATGACACAAAGTTCTTTGCACCCTTGTTATAAAAATATGAAATTTGACTGTTAATTAAACACTAGAGTATCTTCTAAAAAAAATGCAGAGGAGAGGGAGCAAGAAAGTAAACAAGTCCTTCATCTCTATCAAACATATGCCAACTGAAATGTAAGTGAAAAGCATATGTTGCACCATTTTTTTTTAATTAGTGTTCTGTGCTTGCCTTACCTGGCCTTGGGGGATAAGATGCACAGACTTCTCTCATCTGAAAGATTTGTCTTAAATTTAAATTGTTCCATTACAGGCTTTACAGTGCTAATAAACTTGTCACATTTTTTGTATTCATCAAATAATAACTAACTGTAGGGGTTGGTAGAACAAGAACCATATTTTTTCCAGATTTGACTGGTTCTGAAGCCCATGGGAATGATGAAGTTCAATGGAGCTGGGGTTGACTCAAAGCCTTCCTCTGTCTCGTACTACCTACAGCACTGTGGTCACTGGAGTGTTCATTTGGTTACTGATTCATCTCAGACTATACTGTTTACCAGTGACTAGCACTTCATTAGCGTAAAAAGGTTCATTATGAAAAGAAATATTCACTGAGAATTCAGCTGATGAATGGAAAAAATACCAAGTTTTCTACCTACTTTCATGTTATATGTATATTTCAAACATACATATAAACCTTATTTTTTAAATCCTTTGAATTTCTTTCAAGGTATTTCCCATTCTTCATTATGTCTCTTTCCTCCTTTTTAATTTTAATCTATTTCTTAAAATCATTAGAAAGTCTAACTACTAGGAAACTACCAAATTTTCTCAGAAATAATAAAGACAAAAGCATAACACTATGTTTTTCTGATCCACCAAGTGATCAACCCTGGCGACAGTGAAATTCCAAGAGTTACGACAGCCATATCCTGAGAGAATGGATGCCAGTATATGTTACTAACTTTCACCTAATTAAAAAGTAAATTCTGATTGTAAATACTTGACTTTGAACTGTGAAAATGCCTTCCTCTAACCACATCTTCCTCCTCCGATCTTAAGCAACTACATGAAATCCCAAACCCATAGACTGCCTTTTTCAGGCACTGTTACTAGTAAAAAATTAGAATTTTTTTTTCTCTTTTCAGAGCCGTAAGTCAGACCCCACTTAACCAATTTTGTTTGTGATTTTCTCCAATGTGCAAACTAAACATTAGGCTGCAAACAACGATGGAAATTGCAGCTCCCACAGGATTCTTTTTAACAAAGCTCTAAGTATCCTTAAAAAGAAAATTAAAAGAAAGGTGGAATTAACTTTAAGGGAGTTGAAAATAACTTTAACAGCTTGGCTACAGCAAGGATAGTGCACATTTTTAACTGCAAGGAAAATTTATCTGTGAACACACCACCATCAACAAAAGTAGCAGATTCTCCGTTTCTGTGTTATCAAATTAAGACGTGTCATAATACAAAATGTCTGTGTATGAGACAAGTAGTAGTCATAAAAAGTTTAGAGAGCTCATTGTAAAAGAAACTGATGTGGTTCAACAGTTTGTATTATTCAAGTCAATCTAGTTGATGTAATGGTCCTTTCTGGCCTTTAGGGACCCTATGTATCTATGAAAAATTCTAGCTAAACATCATCATCATGGCTAGGCTTCGCAAACAAAGATTTGGGAAGGACTATACCCACACTTGCTACAAGCGCACTGGTGGCTAAAGAGGCCAATGCGAGATAGACAAGTCCAGTTGCAAAAAGCACAGCAGAAAGACTCCTTAGGTGGTATTGACAGGATGCGGTTCTTTCTGTGTTGTCTTTTCTCCTCTTGCGTGCGTTCTCAAAGGAAGCAGCAGCGTTATGGATAGTGTGTCTTCAGACCTCCTGATTGGAGGCCAGAGTAGATCAATGATGATGATCAATATGGCCAAGGCTGAGATGTTGTTTCAGGGAGGCCTTGTACCTTTTCTTTGGGACTCCTCTCTTGCGGCAACCGGTGGCAAGTTCACCATAGAGCACAATCTTAGGGAGGCGGTGGTCCTTCATCCTGGAGACGTGTCCTGCCCAGTGCAGCTGTGTTCTCAGCAACATGGCCTCAATACTCGTAACTGCTGCCTGTTCAAGAACAGACGTATTAGTCACATAATCTGACCAGTTGATGTTTAGGATTGTTCTGAGACAACGTTGATGGAAGCATTCTAGGAGTCGCAGGTGGTGGCGGTAGATGACCCATGATTAAGATCCATATAAAAGAGTAGACAGCACTATGGCTCGCTAAACACTGACCTTTTTACTTTTCTTCAGGTGTTTATTTCGCCAGACTCTTTTATGGAGTTTTCTGAAAGCGCTGTATGCCTTTGCTAACCTATTGTCTATCTCTCCATCAATCTTACCATCTGAGGAGATGAGGCTGCCTAGGTAATTAAACTGTCGGACTGATTTGAGTTCTGACTGGCCGATGGTGATGTGGGGATGATGGAAGACTTCCTGAGGTGCAGATTGATAGAAAACTTCTGTCTTCTTCAAGCTGACTTCCAGCCCAAAAATCTCAGCAGGGTCTGCAAAGCAGGATGTTAAACGCTGCAGAGCTGCTTCTGTGTGGGCCACAAGGGCGGTGTCATCAGCATAAAGCAGCTCCTGCACAAGATGGCTTAAGGTCTTAGTGTGGGCCTTCAGTCGCCTTAGGTTGAATAGGCTTCCATCGGTACGATATCGGATGTAGATACCATCTTCTTCATCGAGGTCTGCTGTGGCCCTTTGGAGCATCATGCTGAAAAAGACTGTGAATAGGGTTGGTGCAAGAACGCAGCCTTGTTTCTCACCACTGGTTATTAGAAAGGGCTCAGAAAGTGCATCGCCATGTCTGACTTGGTCGTGCTGATCCTCATGAAGTGAAATGATCATTTTAAGGAACTTGGAGGGACATCCTAAACGTTCCAAAATCTACCATAGGCCTTTTCTGCTCACAGTATTGAAAGCCTTGGTGAGGTCAACAAAGGTTACATAGAGACCTTTGTTCTGTTCCCTACACTTCTCTTGCAGTTGTCTGAGAACAAACACCATGTCTGTGGTACTCCTGTTGGTTCTGAAACCACACTGGCTTTCAGGTACAAGTTCTTCTGCTATAGCGGGTATTAATCTGTTCAAAAGTATTCTTGCCAGGATTTTACCAGCAAGGGAGAGCAGAGTAATACCACGGTAATTTGAGCAGTCTGATTTAACTCCTTTCTTCTTATACAAGGTGATGATGACTTGTGTCACGAAGGTCTGATGGTAGTTCACCTAGTTCCCAACAGCGCACCACAAACTTGTGAAATTTAGCATGGAGTGCAAGGCCTCCATGCTTCCAGACTTCAGGTGGAATTCCATCAAGCCCAGCTGCCTTGCCAGTTTTCACCTGCTCTATGGTAGCTAAGGGACCCCTGGTGGCCTAGTGGTTTGGATGCGGCACTCTCACCGCTGCGACCCAGGTTCGATTCCTGGTCCCCCGGCCAGATGGAGCTCGTTAGCCCTGTGAGGCCATCCATCTATGAGAAGGTCACTCTAAACAAACCTACGTCCTGAGGACCTCACTGCCATTGTCCAAGCTTGCTTGGCCCCGGCAGATGAACCTTAGGATTAAAGGGTGGGCTCAGTTCAGCGCATACTGTGTCTCACCTAAAAAATCCATTGCACAGGCTAGAAAGGTAAAAGACCTTTCCCAAAATCTTCATTCGCGAAGACTGGCCATACATGGTAGCTAAACACAATAAGGTTATTTTAGAAGTATTATATTTGTAATGAACTTCTAACAATTCATTTACTTGAGGGCTTGAGGTAAAAAAAATAGCAAGACAGAAAAAATTATTATACACAAGCATCATGAATGTTTATGCTATAAATCAAGAATATTTAATAGCAAACCCACACATTAGATCTGGACTGCAGGTGAAGTTTCTCCAGTCTTTACTACACTTTACAGTATGTGATGAACCCTGAATCCTTATGAGAGCTCTCATTTCTTGTGACAGACCATCTCTTGGGCAACAGCTACAATATGCTGTGGGAGCCCAAACCCAGCTTTCAGCAAAAGGAAAACAAAGGCTGACAAGAACCCGTGATCTGAAGGAGCTGGACCCTTCTCACAAGACCTGTTAAAGTTCTACCTCATGGATTAAGCCTGGCTCCAGCAGAAATCAGAAAGGACTTTTTGAGATGATTGTATCAAATCATGTCTAAACCCCTGTAATCCCTCTATCTCTCATGTAATCCTACTAGGAGAAAAATTAACAATTTGGAAACTGTAGTAAAAACTTGTGTAACTCCCCAATTAACATAGCCTGTCCCCTTCATTAACATGTCCAGCCAGAGATGCCTTTAAATTGTGTTCTTATGCCCAATAAAGCATTCCAGTTCCCCCATAACTGGGATCATTTTTAGATTTTATTTTACAGACCGCCACTATATGTTGTAGTTTCTGAGCCATGAAGGGCCATAAGGCCCTTGCTGATTTGGCAAAAGCTGAGGATATCTTTGCTCTCCACTGGACAATGCCATGGATTTGCAACATATAGAGTGTGAGTCCCCATATCAGGAATGGCCACATTTCAGCAAGAGTGTGAAGGATACAAGTTACCACTGTCAGGGCTGATGTGTTACTTAAATGGTTTAAAACATTCATTTTAAGTAGCAATATGTAAAATATTCACTGCAAGTATCAAGTCACATATCATCTACATTTGGTAATATCCTGCGTTATAAGAAGAAATTCTTCATTATGAAGGGAAACATACACAGTAAATACATGTTGATTTTACATGAGATAAATCAACCTTTAGAGTGGGATCTCTGTCTAAAGAAGGAGGCTAGACAACAAGCCTAAGTACAGATATATCTTTATGTGGAAATCCCGTGAATGGAAAACACAATTTGTTTGGAGATTCAACGAATAGAATCAATTTATAATACCCTTTTCTGTGTATTTTGAAACACTTGCCACTGTGAGCAATGAATGTCCTGTTATGTTTTCAAAATGGAAAATAAACTTGATTTATGATAGTTATGGTATACCATTGGTTTTGTTTCCAGTTTAAATTCCTCTCTTTGGTGATATTCATATGTAAGGTGACAAGTGTCAGATTTATAGAGACAGACACAGCTTTCAGTGAAAGAAAGAAATAAAGCCCTATATTTATTGAAACAATGTATGTGTGTGTGTGACTGCATGTACAAAAACACAGTAACACACTCTGAAAGCTTTGTGCACATAACTACTAGTATGTCTCAAAGACACCACAATTCAAACATTTTACTGCTGTGGAATTGAGGCTTTAGTCACGTTTTTAAAGAAAGTCACATATGTAAAATAAAATGTCTTAGCATATGAAATTTAAAGTAAAAAAACAGAAACAGAATTAAAATATGAAGTACTGATTATGTTCTCAGAAATGTCTTTTATTTATTTTCAATGCATGCATAACCAAAAGATAAAAATAATATCCTGATACATTGCTGCATTACAATGAACTAAGTACTTATAATAAAACATTACTGCAGTCACTCATAATTATTAAAAAAAAAAGAAATATTTTTCACTCAAACATTTTTCTCTAACTTTTGTAGGGAAATATTTGACAATGACCAAGGCCTCTACTTGCACATACACAAAGAGGTAGTGCCACTTGAGCCTGCCTGCCTACCTATCTGCCTGGATATCTCCACAAAGACACTTAACAGCAGCTTGCATAAATAAAACACTGAGTCTGAGAGTGGGTGCTGCCCTGGGGCTTGTTCAAAATGTAAGTACCTCCTTTCAATTTGTGACCCCAGGTACTGTAAGCTGAGACCTTACAATTGAAAGTATGAAATGTTTAATGCAGTTTTCAGAGTTACATTGCATATATTGTAGTTTACAAAACATAAATAAAGAGAACAGATACAGAACAGTTCAGAAGAAAGAACACTCTTTCCTCTAAATTGATGAGAAACCAAGGTCTGGAGAGAAAACATGACTTACCTAAGGTCACACAGGAAGCCTGTGACAGAGTCAGAAATTGAAATCAAATTTCCTGACTTCCAATCCATTGCCTCAACCATCAGAGGATCTTTCCTCTCTTATTGATTTAATTTATCGATTTATCTTTTTCTATTCTAAAGCATCTGGTTAACTACCAAACAAAATGTTTCACATGATTGTTGTAAATATGATGCTATTTTCATTGCTTATATGTATCCTGAAGATATTTCAAATGGGACATCTATTATATATAATCACTGAATAGGTACATTGATTAATTTATAAAGATATCATAATTAAAGGGATTTTCTTCCTTAATTTGCATATAACTGATCAATTTTCAGGTGAATATATCATTATTTTACACAGAAATTAACCTTGGGCAGTTCAAATAGTGTCTATGCGTATATACTTCATTACATGCTATGTCATTATACTTCATTTACATGCTATGTCATTCGCTACTAATTCCTCAGAGAACATAATCATACAGCGAACAAGCAATATTTTGTTATCTTTTAGAGAATAATTTTAAGAATAAAGAAGGAAGTGGCACAAAAACCAAAATCTGCTTTTCCTTCTGATGCTCAAGATGAAACTACCATCCTCACTTCCACTAGAACTATAGTGGCACCTCAAGGCAGAATAAAAACATGTCAGGATTATTCACAGGCTCATCACATACCTCACCCAGGGAAGTTAGTATTAATCCAGAATAATGCAAACTCAGGTCAACAAAGACCTGAGTCTGCAATGTCTCCTTTTAGTTGTCAAAAAATGACAGGCATTGACTCCAAATGGGTGACAATTACTTTTATGTATCAGACCAGGTACCTCAGTCCTAAGAAATGTCAATGTCTATTAAATGTTTTATCTCAGTGAAGACATGAAGCTATGAAGTGAATCAACCAATTCTGTCTACCATACTAGGGTCCCAAAGACTCCTATGGTTAAATAGGAAGATTCCTAAGCAGGAATGAAATGAGAAAGTGGCCTATATTGGGAACAAATTCTATGAACATTTGCTTTTCCTGTCTGAAGAACAGCAGACAGATGTTTTGCTCAAGCCATTCTAGACAAGAAGCAGAAAATGCATCTGAATCATTTAGTGATTCATTGCAACCCATGGAAACTAAAAAAAAAAATCAAACATCTGTGTATCTTGAATGAAAAGTACCGAAGAATTTCTGATGTAATAAGTTCCACAATTATATCCAATCTTAAGCTACTACCAATTAATATGAAAGTGTTGTTTTTTTGCTGTCTTTCTTAGCTTTATTTGTTTGTTTTATTATGCATCATAGGAGCAAGATAACCTATGTCAGAGTTGACTAATCTGGAAGACACATAAAAGTGTGTTTAATGGGAAGACTGTTCTTCCATCTAGGGGAGGTCTATTCATTGTTCAGTTCACGTGACAGCTACCACATCAATGTAACCTAAATATTTTAAATATCCTAAATCTTTCAGCAAGGAACTTGTCTCCCTACTTGTGGAGCATGTGTATTAAGTTAGCTTCATAATCAAAATTTTTAAGCATACACAAGATATAGATAGGTAATTCTTATTCTACAGGCTCTAGAAGGAGACAAGCTCCTTTCAGCACAGGGAGATTTCCTGAGCAGACCTTCATAGCAGTTTAGATAATTGTTAATAAGAACTTAAGACATGATGAACCTACCTGCCTTTGCCATTTTTGCACTCAACAAAGGAATCACAATACCTGAGACCACTGAAAGTGTGAAACAGTGGCTTTGACTCTATTAGATTTTAACACCAAGAATGTTCAGGAATAGATATCCAGGAGAAGGGAAGGCTCTAGGGAAACTTTTAATACTTAAGGGGAGATGAGAAAGATGGGGAAAAACATTCTAGTAGGCCTTGTAGTGATAGGACAAATGGCAATGGTTTTAAACTAAAAGAGGGTAGATTCAGATTAGATATAAGGAAGAAATTTTTACAATGAGGGAGCTGAAGCATTGGCACGGGCTGCCCAGATAGATGGTAGATGCCCCATCCCTGGAAACATTCAAGGTCAGGCTGGATAGATATCTGAGCAACCTGATCTAGCTGATGATGTCTCTGCTTACTGCAGGGAGGTTGGAACCAGATGACCTTTAAAGGTCCCTTCCAAACCAATTTGTGATTCTATAATTGATTCTATGATTCTACAATATGTTTGTAATTGCTATATAATTTAATAATCTAACTGAATAGGTAGAATATTTCCTTGTTACTTTGAGCATTAATAGTACTTCTTTTATCCTTTATGACCTACAGGGATTCTGTTGCAACATCCAGGGGAAAAAAAGGAAGGTACTTGTCTTGAATAGCTTGTCTGGAACATAACACATCTTTTACCACTATCAGAACTCACACTAAGAACAAAAGGAGTACGGAGGACCTAAAATATCTTCAGGCTTACAGAGGATAAAGAGTATGCATATGGATGTACTCTATCTGCTCCACAGGACAGATGACTGCACACATCACTACAGGAGACAAGTAGTCAGGGAAAAAGACCAGAGAACTTAGGCTGGAACTTAGGGAAAAAAAAGAGAATCTTGCATTTCTTGAAGAAGTGTTAGATAACTTGGGAGGACTACAAGGATGCCACAAGGTCATGTAGGGAGAAGATTAGAATGATCAAAGCCCAACTAGAACTTGATTTGGCTGTTACAGTTAAAGACAACAAAACAAGTTTCTATAAATACACTGACAGCAAAAGAAGGGTCAAGGAGTGTCTCTGTCATTTGTTGAATGCAGAGGGTACTGTAGAGGCCAGGGATGAGGAAAAGGCAGAGGTAGTTAATGCCTTCTTTGCCTCAGTCTTCAATATTAAGACCAGTTGTCCTCAGGATATCCAGCTCCCTGAGCTAGAAGCTGGTGACGGAGACATGAGCGAAGCCCCCACAACCCAGGAGGAGATGTTTAGTGAACGTGCTAGGCCAATTAGACATACACAAGTCTATGGGCCCTGATGGAATCCACCCAGAGTAATGAGGGAATTGTCAAAAGAACTTGACAAACCACTCTCAATCATCTACCAGCAGTCCTGGTTCTGTCTTTGCACTTACATTAGGGGAACAAATGGCATGGAAGAACTGATCCCTGTACAGAAAACTGAAAATAGTTCATAAAATCTAATCTTGATTTGCTAATCATTTTTCTGTTCTTTGCAGTCATTATCTACACTAATGGTCTGAGATGTAATTATCATGGCTAGGCTTCACGAACAAAGATTTGGGAAGGACTTTATCCACATTTGCTACAAGCGCGCTGGTGGCTAAAGAGGACAATGTGAGATATTGCAATGAGAAGATGCCTGTTGGCCGCTGTTAACCAACCGGGTGAATGGTGGAGCTGAGCTTTGGTTAGGCCACCTTTCCTAGGCCCCTCTCCATGTGGACCAAGCAGTGCTCTCCTTGAAAAAGGCTGCTTGGTCATTCAGGATGCTACCCAAAGAGACTGTCATCTCCGGGTCAGTCTCAGGCAATCAATGTCCTGAAATGCCTGCGTGCAGGGTTGGGTCTGCAGCTTCCAGTGCAATCACCTGCCATTTCGACCCTCGCCCATCGCTACAAAGTTTTACAAATGTGGGTATAACCTTCGAGCCGGCTCAATGGATTTTTTAGGTGAGACACAGCATGAGCGGAAATGGACCCACCCTTTAACCCTAAGGTTCATCTGCCAGGGCCGAGTGAGCTTGGACGGTGGCAGCGAGGTCCTCAGGACGTAAGTTTGATTAGAGTGTCCTTCTCTTAGATGGATGGCCTCACAGGGCTAAGCGAGCTCCATCTGCCTGGGTCTGGAATTAGAGTTGTCCTTCTCCTAGGATGACTGTCGGAAGGCTAGTGAGCCCATCTTGCCCATGGGGTCTAAGACAACTATATAGGAAATTAAGATGTACATTTGGATCATTGGAAAATGAGCCATTAGATAATAGACAACTGATTTAGTCTGAATACTTCATACAGAATACTTCACTTCTAGAAAGTAGATGAAGAATTAGCTGTAAATTGCCTGGTATTTGTATGCACTGCTGAACTTTGCTAGAGCGTAGCTTTAGTAGGGTTTTTTTCTTCACTGATCCAGAAGAGTGAAGTGGAAGCATTTAACAATACATATCACAGATAATAATGACTGTGGATAATTTGGTCTTCTCTGTTGAAGGCCTAGCAGATGTATATAATAGCTAGAGGATATTCCACATTGCCTATGAACACTAGAAAGGGGTGGGTGAGGATGGTGGAGAGTGACATGTTCAAAAAGTTACTTTAAGTTTAAAATACATTTCAACACGGTTGAGGATTTCAGTGACTGGGACCTCCTTCAATTTTTGCACAATCATGCACCACATCAGGGAGAAATTAAGCTGGGAAATCATATTCCCAAATATCACTCCTGCATACACTAAACTAAGTTTATGTAAGTAACATACTTACACTAGTAAGGAAATAACAGGAGATCATTGTCTGAGAGAAGAGCATCTCTTTCCCATTATGATCTCTTTTGAAGTAGTTGCTTGACTAATGAACTTGTACACATCCCACCTCCAACCTTCCCCATCCCACTTTCCACATGTGTTTGTATTACTGAGAAGTAATTATAATGAAAAATACAAACCTCAGTGAAAATGAAATGTAATGTGACAGCTGGAAAAGAAAAAAACAGATACACCAGACAGCTCATCGTCTTACCATTTCTTCTGACCTTTCAGCACCCACCAGACCAAATGAATAGCAGGATAAGGTCAACAGGTAAAAACAGACACAGTAGGAATTATTTCATTCATAGATCTTGGACAATTTGAACAGGGTATTGTATAGATAGTTTTTCTTAATGGTTCAACAATATACACAGGAAAAAATGCATTCCTTTACACAAAGATTAATTTATTTTCTGGTGTCCCATTTTAGGGGAAAAGAATGGATCAAATCTATTAGTCATTCCTTAACCAAGAGCATAAAGAATGTACACAGATTTGTCTCTTTCTAGGAAAAGAAATTACAGAGGTATTTGCAGCCCTTATCTTCAGGTACTTATACTACACATTATCCTACCTAAACACTCACTGTAATCAGTTGGAGGAAACACTCCTATAGGAAGGAAGTTTAAGTGTCTTAGTGAGATTTCTGCTCTGAACATCTCCTTGATAATTTTCATGCTATTCAGTATGAAAAGCCTGATATCAGGTAGTTATGTTGTTGAATTAAATCAAATAGGTGAACTAGTTTTCCTAATTATTTTCATGGGTTTAGAATTGCTTCAGGGCAATTAAGTAACACACTTGACAAAATATGATCAGTAAGATGATATTTATATAATTTTTTATGACTATCTGGAAAACTGGATTCTGCAAAGACCCTTTAAAAAGAATGGTTGGAATGAAGATTCATTCACAAGGTGAGTCTAAGCACATTGCAAACTATTCAACAGCAAGACAAACAGGCCTTAGACATCTGAAAGAAACAGAATTGCAGAATTGCAACAGGATGGAATCTGGTTTTAAAATAGCATTTTTACCATAGAAAAAGGTAGTCCAAAAACTGGACAGATTCACCATTCACAGGAGACTACAAAACACTGTATTGCAGACTGTTAAAAAGCAAGGTTTCTGGTCATTGCCACTGGATATCAAGTCTTTTTAATTGGGAAGCTGGTAAAAAGGGAGAAGGGGAAGGAGAAATGGAAGAAGAAGGGGGGAATAAAAAGACATAATTATACCACAATACAACAGTTAAAAATTAGAAACAAACACAGAGAGGACAACAATCTTGCCCCAAACAACTCACAAAGCCCGTGCCACAGACACTGCCAGAAAAATTAACTTCAATGTAATTCATCTACAAGGTGAACCTTCCTCTTAGAGGTCCAGGTTTAGACTATGCTTTTTGCATTTCAGTTAAGAATTTACATCTTGTAACACTATGCAACTAAATAAACTCAGACAAATTTAACCATTTCTTCTTTTTACGTCACTGTTCTTTCAGTCATAATCAGTAAAATCAGACAGTGCTCACACTGAAACCCTAAATAGTCACTTGGAGACAATGTTTACAGCTCAGCATAAACCCCTGAAAATAGCAAGCTTTAATGGAAATGCTGACCAGCTTGTCAAGCACAGCTCTAAATAATGAAAGATTCCCGCCTGGCTTACTTTCTCATTGCCATCTAACCATTTTTCTTCCGTTCATTAGTGGAACATCATATAACTTAACAGAAATCAACATATGTAAAGAATGCCATCCCAGAGGGATTTCTGGAACAAAGGAATATTTTTCTATACTTGGCAGTTTTGGTAAGAGCTCATTTTCTAATCTACAGTAGTTGTTAACTTAACAAAGAAATGAATTCTCTTTCTTCAGGTTTTTAACCAAATGCTCCATTTTTTGGCTTTGTGTTTTGGCCTTTTAGATGTCTTAAATACAAATAAAAGCACAAAATCCCACCCTCCAAGTTTCTGATTGCTTTTTATAAT
>NW_020897725.1:2563184-2625684 GCF_003984885.1 Neopelma chrysocephalum
AACAGACACAATGAAGGGCAGATGTGTTCTATAGGATCTTGGCACTGTCAACTCTCACAACATTTGAACTTTGAATTTATTTCAAAAGCCTGAAAGCTTATTTAGCTGACACTTGGGAAGGAGGGAGTGGGAGGGGATCTGATTCTCCTCTCACACATGTTTTAAGCCATTGTTGGATTGCTGATTTCATTAGAGTTACATCTGATTTACACGGCTGTCAGTGACAGGATACAGTCTATATAAAACTGAATTAGAAATCTAAGGAATATTCTGCCAGATTTCTGATGCTACACCCAGCAGGAGACTATTGAAGTTATAAGCTGGGAAAATAACTTGCTAAAGGAAGACAGATCAAGAAACCATCTAAAGAGATGGTGGTTACTGAGTTCTTAAAGGATCAGCTTTGGGCCTGTGTTTGCTGATTTTTTTTCAAGGTTAGTGCCTAAGTTGTCATGAAGTATTGTATTGAGTGTTATACTGAATTCCAAATATTTTAGAATATCAGAATTTCTCAATGGTGTCTTATCGTACCAAGGGCTGATACTTACTTTGTAAGTCTTTTGTAAATATATACTGCAATTTCAGTTTTCCATCTATCATCATACCCTGAACAAATCATCATAATATGTTAAACAGTAATGTATTCTATTGAAATGAATCCATCAGAGTTGAAGTTTCCAGGTTATTTCTTCTCCTTAGGATATTTACTTCATCCAGTTTTAGGCACTTGGCCATCTAGCAGCCCTAATTTCCCACTACAGGCAATGGAGAACAGACTCCACTTGAGAATGACTCAAAAACATAAGATTCTTGCTTTAAAGAGCCTTCTGAAAAGATCTGTCTCTCTAAATTAACTGGATGGGTTCACTTACCCACATAATTAGGCAGCTGAACTAGGATTGCCTGACTGTGTTGCCACCCTTAATCTGATATTACAAATTCTTGTTATGGATCTCCTAATTTCCTGCACGAATTCTTTCATTAAGTTGCTTGTAGTTGTTGGAGTTACAAGAGTATGTATTTCATTTCCTTCAACTGGTCTTTGGAAGAAAGCACCTTCTTCACTGCATTTTGTAAATGTCATAGTCTGTTTTACCATATTTATAGTAAAGTGAGTGGACTTGTGGGCTGGGTAAAACCAACTTTATCTTTCCAATTTCTAGGATGTCTCACTTTAACCAGCATTAAAACGTTAGGAATCACTGCGATAGTATTCTTCAAGCCACATGGCATTGGGAGAGGACTTACAGGTTCTGTTTCCATGCAAGGAGAGCAATCACAGCTAGGCATTCTTAAATTGTACAGTAATTTTAAGAGAAGCTCAGTTTCCAGATCTTTCTGGAGTCACCAATATGTTGTACAACTTTCCATAGGCTTGAATCCTGAAGTTATAGCTAAGGCTCTAGTGAGACTACTCAATTCTCATGTTACCCATCAGAAAACTCAAAGCAAAACTGCACAAAATTGTTGATGCCAGGAGGCAACCCAAGTAGCAAGAACAGTGACTCAAGTCCTGCTTCTATTTCATGCAGAAAAGCTAATTTCTCCTCATAATCTTGACAAAAAATGTCAATATAAGTTTTAATTCGATCTAAGCAATTATTTTAAAAATTTGCTTAGCAAGTAATTAATTAGGGAAAGATTCTTACTTTTACACTTCTATTGACGGTCTAAACAAAACAAAACCAGACTGGAAGAGTCTCGAACAGAAAACAAGTTGAGATTGCTGTTGGTTCCTGCGTTCCTCCTTACAGCAAAAAGAACAAAACCCAAGAACAAAACAATACCCTTTAAGCCTAAAACCCCCCAAATGCCCCAAGAGGAGTTTCATGATATTTTGTAGCTTTGCTCACCTGTTGTGGGGAGAAAATAAAAAAATAAAGTTCAGCAAGAAGGAATGCATTAATTGGTGATAGTTCACCAGAGCCAAACTGTCTGACCACCTTAGGCCACCTTAGGAGCAGGGACACTGAGGGAGATTGGTGTACTGCTCTAAGGGGAACGTGAAACAGGATGGAGTGGTATAAAAGTGCTGTGGTCATGCTGTGTTGAAAACAATGCAGCTAATGGGAACTAAGACAATGGAATAATCTAGATGGTAATTGAAAGCTGAACTTTGTTGCATTAACTCAAAAATACATATTATTTTTCCCTCCCCTACACATGCTAATGAGTAAAATCACTCAAAATCCACCTAAACATAAAATGACATCTACTGTAATTTTACCTTTTCCCCTCCCTCAAAGAAAATAATATAAATATAGCTTACATGGTTAGGGAGGTCAGAGAAGACTTCATCATAACTTCTGGGATTGATTAACAGGCTGAACGTGTCTTCTCCGCCATAGGGACTCCTACTGAGTAAGAACCTTATTCTATGTGCACTAAATAATTATTTCAAGCTAGCTCTTACTGGTAATTAGAGCTTGACTGTATACCACTTCAAATTCATTTTTGCATTCAGTATATTATCAACAGCTATGTGTGAACCTTAACCTGTCACCACTCTTCTATTATCAGTGCATTTGTCAATAAAGTGTTTTATTCCATAAACTGTTTAGTGTGACTCCTTCAAGGATGTTAGCGGGGCCTGGTAGCACAATTGAAAAAGTGATAGTATATCAATTAAGAATGGGGGTGCTGTTGACTTGTGTCCCTGAACAAGTCAGTCAAACCAGCCTCTGATCCAGGGGGTGGTTCAGTGGGGTCCCCATAACAGGGCACTGACAGCGCACAAGGGACTCAACTTTCCTGGGGCACTGATAGATAGATCAAATATAAAGAGCTCAAGGAAACCTCCCCTCTTAAGTGACACATGTCATGTAAGGATTATTGTTGGCTGGTAAGTTGGACTTTCTTGAAAAAGAAAGGAGGATTGTTCTAGTCAGTCTCATAGTGGGAAGGAAATTACTGGGTGCACCTCTGATCTACTTTCCCCCCTTGCCAATACAAATTCAGAAAAGCAAAGGCTCTGACTCCGTTGTGCAAAAATCAAAGGCCACATTGCTCTAAAACTAATCTGGAGAAATAAACAAGAAAATTTCAAAAGGAACACGTCTTTTCAAACTGTGGTAATTGTTTTTATTCCCTATCTGTCAAGGAAATGAGGACTCCTATCAGGCTGGAAGTGACTAAAAATCAAAATTAATTTTTTAACATTTCACTTTTTCATGGAAAATTGTTGTAAAACTTTATAATGAAAATTATATAATTTTAAATAAAAATCATATTTCCCTGCTCTTCAGTTTCATGTACATTTTCAAAAATAATTTTAAAAAAACATTAAATACAATATTGCTTATAGTAAAAGTTGCTGTTATCTCCTCCCTTGCTGCTGCAAAACTCTCATTATATTTTCATCTGAATTTATATATATAAAATATATTAATACTGCAGTTCTTATGAATTAAGTTATCTGTAATTTGCAACAATAAAAGTCAGTACTACAAGTAGCTTACAATATAAAACACTGATTTGACGCCTTTAAAATCAATGAGTAATACTATAAATTTGAGAAGTAATACAGAAAATATTATATATATAATAAATAATAAATGTAGGCCATCTAATATGTATCATTTAAAATTGACCTCAAGAGAACAGCAAATAGATATGGACTTTGATTCCATTCACTTTAAATTCTAATTTAGATTCCAGATTAATATCAAAGCTGGAAAATTATCTTGCCCACATAGATTTTTACTACTTTTTAATTCATAAATGTAATAATATAAGTTTGCTGCAAAGGGTATTGAAATCAAAAGAAAAAAAATACCATATTTTTTATTCTTACACATATTTCTACGATATTTATGTTTTAAGATTTGATTTTCAAAGACGATAGAGGAAATCGTGGAACATATAGTTTGATATGTAGGACAAACTGCTCTCTTAAAAAGAACTGATTTAGTACTTTATAAACCTATATGAAACTTCAGTGTGGAGAAGTCTTAAAAAGATGCTGCAAACTTGAATCAATAACAATCAATTTTTTCTGTTTGGTAAATAAGAAAATATGAAAAGTTTTCCTTGTTGGAAAGGCATGAAATTAAGATGACTAAACATAAGTTGGACAACTGCTAGTAAACTGGAAAAGAGAAAACCACTGCAAATTGCAAAAAAACATTATTCTTGGATTTTTTTTTTTATTAATTATGGTAGGAGGATAAAATATTTGCCTACTGGGATGTTAAATTTAAAGACAAGTTTAGCTGAGAAAATGCTGCAAGATGCATTTTATTTTACCAATAGAGAGATGAAAGAAACATGAAAGAAACATTTCTTTTAGGTCACTATAAGCAAAAGTATGAGAAAAGTAATTTTTGCAGTCTTTGAACTGGAATCCTTTTTTTTTTCCATTTTTTTCTAGTTTGGTTCCTGACTGAATCTGATATGGATTCTAGTGTGTTTAAATTTTTTTATTTATTCTACATTTTCAATTTTCTTCATGAAAGGCCCATATCCAGACCTTGCAGTCAGCAGAGCACACAGAAAGTTCACACTTTGCCCTTCCACTTATACAGTGAAATGCAAAAAGAATCTGTAATACTGGACTGAAAAGTAGCTTGTACTGCTCTCTGTGTCACTGATCAATGTTACAGCAAGGAGACGTGAGATATAGCTTTACTGTCCATACAGACCTGTGTTGAACAACCTGTTTGTTTGGTAGTTGGGTAGTCTACTCTGCATTCCTACTACTATAGTAAATCCAGAATGATATGTGATTACTTCTTAATATTTACAGGAAATTTGAAAAATGGAGAATGAGTTTGAAAAAGGCACTATAAAGTAGACTGGTAGGAAAGTTACTTGTTGTTATGCCATTTACATATATTAATAATTTAAATTTAAAACCAGATACCTCAATAATATGTTGTCTTTATAGTTAATATCCAAAACATAATGTATCAAACATATACTAAAAAAAAAATCTGACACACATGCATCTTATGTAGAGGAAGTCAAATTTTTAGACTGAAAATTAATTTTCTTTTCCACGTTAAGTACAGAAGTGCATATCCTCAGAAACCCAAAATAACGTCTGACTTGCAGATCTGTATTTTGTAGTTTTGTGAGTTCCAAGGAAGCTCTATCAAGAACTGGCGTCCAGCATGGTAAACACTCTGAGGATAAGTAATTTAGACAGTCTCTCCTCCCAAATAGCCCACAATTTAGATGACATATAAAACTGATGGAAGACAGAGGCAGGTAGGTTTTCTACAATGTCATTAACCGGGTGTGGAGTATTGTTTCTTCAACCAGTTGTTTAGCCAGTGCTAGATGGAGAAAATTTGCAGACACAGTACAGAAAAAGCTTAAGAAGGGATTTTGTGCCTGAGGAAGGAAGAGATAAGTGGGTAATTGTGGCTGCCACTTCTGATAGAGCAAAGATTGAACCTTGATAAATCAGTAAATGTGATAGTGTGAGACTGAACGCTTAGGGCTTGAAAAAGAGAAAGGGGCTGAAGATGATGCAGTGGAGAAGAGACAACCAGGGAGAGGCAGCAAACACCGACAGGGCATGGTTAGATCAATGAACCGAGAAGCTGATTCTAGCAACAGCATGTCGAATGGAAATTTGTCTCAATGTCCTGTTTTACTCAAAATACATTTGCTGTGATAGATCCTACATTATGTATATGTCACTCTTGTTAGGGCAGGCAAGAGTATCTGACACTACTGGGTTTTATAAGGATTACTTGCTAAGTTTTAAAGTTAAAACTTCTGCATCTTTTTCCTTTTGGTTTAACTTGGGGTTTTTTTCACCCTTTAAGTTCCAGACTACTCCAAAGATTGAAAACATCCAAACAACATATCTGTTCTGTAATCACTTCATTCCCACCAACTGGGACACAATCTCCAGGTATTTTCCAGATGTTCTATTGTTAATGCTGAGGTGGGGAAGTTGTTCTGCCATTTTTAGAAGCTGCCTCTGTGAGTGGAAATGTACCATATAGAGAGGAACTGCAACTGGTGTCTACTGTTTCCTCTGTTATTTAGGATACCAACTATGGCCGATTACATATGTTGAATTTCTCCCCAAACTGTGCAGTAATATCAGTTTGTAGATTTTATTTTGTTTGACAAAAAGTTGTTTAATGCTTGAGGGAAAAAACCTTCAGTTTTATATAGTTTATGCATTTTTATATATTTCTTTCATTGGGATACACTTTCTTAACAGCTAAATAACATATGAAAACCTAATGCATGTACAATTAAAATAGAAGTTTACTAAGTTCACTTTTATATGTCTTAGAAAGTTTAGATTAATGGTAACTAAGATTATTAGATTGAGTACTATGAAAAATGAGTAGTCAGCTCTGGGTTACAATACATTGATTCTCCAGTTTATTTTAATTTCTTTTTTCTTTTTTTCTAAAAATGAAAGAACCCCAAACCCCATGTATTTTTAGCTCCAATTGTTATGAGGAGGGAAAAAAGAAAGGAAAGAAAAACAACTTGGTAAAAAATTATGTGAACAAGCATGGAAATCTTCCTGAATCCAAAACGGGCTTTACCTACTTCTTCTCTCTGTAGCTTTTGTTAGTTTGCTGCTGGCAAAGGATGGCAAGCCATCCTCTATTTCCAGGGCATTTGGGGAAATTGACTCCTATATGATAAATAATAAACAAGAATACAAGGATAACAAACCCTTGGAGATTGGAGCAGGAAACTTGACCTGCCCAAACGTTGTGGCCTTCTAATCCAAGAGTGTAAGAAGTATCAAGTGCTCAGTGGCTTGACCAACAGGTACCATCAGCTTCCAAGTCTGGACCCTTCTTAGGACCCAACACTCTGCATGGTTTTTCTTACCAGGCAAGGCAGACTGAGTACAAGATACCTATGAAGCCTTTGCAGCTGCTTTTATTACAAAGTATTCCAAGCTCTCCTGTTTCCCAGCTTGGTCACATCAAGCTGCATTCAGGATTTATCCCTTGGTGTGCAAGTTTAGCTGCTGTAGAGTCTGTCCCCCAGGAGCTGGCAGGAAATTTGACATCTGACTCGGGATTGATGAGAGGAAAACAGTAAACACTTTAAGCGTTATACTCACCAGAAATTTGCCAGCTATTCTGTTTAGCTTCTTCCTTCATATTTTTAAAACTGTCACATGCTAAAAAGTATATATTAATTCCAGCTAAAGATTTATTCCTTTAAAAAAATATTAAAAAAACCCTGATGTCCTTTTTCAATTCCTGGACAGAGATTAAAAAACATAGGGGTTTTTTGCCCCTCAAAGTTTTGGTGTTCTGAACAAACCTGTGGGAATTCCACTAAAAAGTCAACAAATGCCTTGTGGACTTTTTGCTCATTGTGTAGGAGTGGAGCAGGGGGAGAAATATATTCTCAACATTCATTTTAAAAGAAATTACTTACATGTGGGTGTGAAACACTTTTTTAATGCTGCAAAATCTACTCCCTACCAAGGTCTATATTGGTATTGGCACTCAATAAAATCCAATATCAGTTTAAAGAAAAAAAAAGGAGGAAAAATAAAACCAAATAAATGCCCCAACTTTTAATACAGCTGAATACAAAATGGTTTCAAAAGTCACAATCATCCTCAAATAGTCAGCATGACATCAAGACATAGTCATCCTCAAATGAGAATATAACTGAATATGATTAAAATCATACTTTTTCCTTTATTTGTACAAGGCAGAAGGTGCAAGATGCCTGGCAGCAGCATGTGGAGGCAGGAAGAGCCTTTGAGTACAGCTGCATACTGCAAGTACAGGAGGGTGTGGGGAGAACAGCTGGAAGCTCAAGAAGAAACAGGGTCATCATGAATCACACTTCCTTCCTAGACTGCTTCTGGAGCAGCAGGACTTTTTATTATGAGTTTAGAGTAAGCTCCTACTCACCCACTGCTATTTTTTTCTGATACGGTATCTCAGTTTCAAGAACTCTCCATGGGAAACCAGCCAAATCTGAAGGAAGAGAATATGAAGGAGGCATGAGAATTATCTTTAAATATGCAAAGAAGGGAGCAGTCTCCACAGAGGTGGAGGCTAGGACAGGAGAATAAAAAGAAAAAAAGATTAAACTGCAGCAAAGACAACTTCTGCTAGACTCTCAGCAGAAATTTTTAACAGTTGGGACAGTGAATCACAACGATAGGTTATTTGAGAAGGACGATATTCTGGCAAGCTCAAAGAGCCATTTAGACAAGCATCTGACAGCAATGGCATGAGTAGGGCTTATGCAGCTTTGGCACTAGAAGATGGACTACATGAGCCCTCCGGATTCTTTCCAGCCCTTTGAGTCTGTGTGCAAAACAGTAGCCTCAGCTAATCTGCATTTGCAGGTTTGTTCCTGCCAAAAAATAAAGGCTAGAAAAAGGTGACTCTGAAACTGTGGCTCTTAATATATCTATCTGTGTGGTTCCTACTGGTGAGGTTTCTTTCCACATCAAGCAGAGAGAACCTTTATTTGCATTGTCTCATCCAGGTCACATAGAGAAAAATTATTATAATTCAGTTTCTCTGCATTGCAGGATCAAGAGCTGAGTCAACCCTGCTGGGATTCAACCCACGTTCCAGGGAGTCTAAGTATTTCATATCTTATGTTTAAACTTCTAACCAAATAAAATTTCTGCTTGGAGATGTACCAGTGTGTGGCGAGATATTATTGTGTTTCTGTTTGAAATTCACCCACAAGTTTGAGAAACTCCTGCATTTTAACCAGCACAGAGCATCTGTTGTGTTGATCTATTTACCTCTTCTTTTTGCGATCATGCAAATGACCAGGATTTCAGTGTTTTTCAGAATTATTTTATACTGAACACGATTCCATCGAGATCCACAAATGCCTTAGATTTATGCCTGCTCAGTATCTGATGCTCAATTATTAATTCACTAATGTCTGTAAAGTGCTTTGAAGATGGAAAACATTACATTGCAGAACTGCTAACTGATGCCTGAATGCTGCTATTATTGCTGCTGAAGCTGTTAGAAAATATGCTTGGAACACATCCCCAAAGGCACATGATGAGGAAAGGTCATCTATGGCAGTAGTTTATGCAGAAAGGAGTAAATCAGACAAATTCTAGAACTACACTGCTTTTTTAATGCAGGGTCCAAAAATCAGTATAGTTAGATCAGATTTTTTTCTTTAAACAAAATATGTTTAATTATTGAATAGATAAAAAGGGAAAAAATCAATACAAGGAATAATTAAAAATAATAATATGAAAAGGATTTACCACTAGCTTCTGGGAAGGCAGGGCACTGTGTTTTCTGTCCTTCACTCCAATTAATTTGTACATGGATGGGGAGCTGATTTTGAATGTGAAAGCACATTTGAATGGAACAGCCCTTCAGGTAGTTATGGAGAATACAGAGGGGTCTGTACTGGCATTCAGTCTCTTTGACTACAGAGCAATACAGTTTGGGTTTTCCAATAGCACTGGTCTACTTCTGCTCCAGGAAGATACCTTTTTGACCCATCATGGCCTTTTAGTGGGATGAAGCCAGAACCCTAAATAAACATCCACAAAAATCTCACCAGACAGGGCTTTGCCTCCAGGCTCTGGCATCTACCTGCTTGCTCTAAGTACAGTAACACTTTTATAGTATCCTCTTTGGTTTCCCTCAGGCCCACCCTCCAGCTAGATTACATGTGACAGTTGTTCTTCCCTCTGCCCAAGATGTGTACAGAAAGAATAGGCTTGTATTGACTTTTCACACATCACCGGCCTACCCACACAGACACAGACAGTCCTGATCATCAGACACTTTGGGCACTTTGCTACACTTCACACATATGTTACTGCATTACAAAACACCACTCTCTACTAGGGATTGGGAATGTTGCTCACCCAATCTCATGTCACCACTGTAGAGCACTACCTTTGAGAAAAGCTTGAAAGGGCTGTTTGACTCTGAGCAGAGACCAGTTGAAGTGATTAGATAGAGCTTTGACCCCCAAGTGTCAGACTCCTTTATTTGAACAGCAGCCTAAAACAGCTAAAACTCTACCCTGAGCAGAAGAATCAAGCAGATGAAAACCCCACCAGACCTGAAACACTTTAGAAATGTGGAGGACAACCAGAGAAGTTTAAACACAGTGCTTCAGTTGGTGTCTGCAACAAATAGAAACCAAAGCGGACAGGAAAAAAAAAATCAAGAGGAAGCTTTATATTTGATGATAGCTTGTTCTGAAGCACTTGAGGTTTTTAATAGTTTTAGTCAACTCAGCCAGACTAGGCTAACACTGAAGCTGTAATGCAGGCATTTAAGAACCTCACTCCAAATAAAAATAGAATATATGAGTAACATGATTTTAAACAGAGGATACTAGAAGAAGTTAAAAAAAAAGAGAAGTGACTTTAGCCAAGTCCCAGTTTTAGGGGGTGGAGCCCTTGATAAGATGCACAACACTGAATGGAATCTGGAACAGAACACTTAAAGAGAGGGTATTGAAAGATCCAAAATTAAGTATGTAAAAAACAATTCAAATTTGGATAGCAAAGGAAGCAAATCAGTTCAAGTCAAAGCCCACAGACTGTTATTGAGACATGGTGGATATTATAGGAAATTCAAAACACAAGATATAAAGTAAAAAATTGTGGAAAGACAGGAGAAATTCAATGCTGAGAGCCTCTAAAATGAAGCACATGAAGCAATATTTGACATTGAAGAAAGATGCAGAAAATGAAATATACTTGCCAAAATGTTCAACAGCTAGCTAAATAAGGTCTACATGGGCAAAGGAATTTTTCCTTAAAAGTAAGATATAGTACAGCCAAAAGAGAATAATAGACTACCAATGTGTGGGGGAAAAAAAATCATCAGGTGTGATAAACATCATTTCACAGACTAATTTCATGGGCTACAAGAATCAGAAATGTTAACTCTATCTAAACACCAAGTAATGAAATCATATTTTGGCATGTGGGTGCCCAGATATCAGAGAGAGAAAGGTGTGCTGCCTGGAGCAGCAAGAGCAAGCTGGTGGTAAGGGCGGCCTGGAGCCACAGCAGGCAGGGAAGGTATGCCTTGTCCTGCAGAGCAGGTCCATTACCAGTAGCAAAGGTCAGCCACAGTCCAGATTGTGTGCATGTCCAGAGGGACCAGGCAAATCCCAGGTCCAGCAGGACATCAATTAAGGGATGGAAGCAGTGAAGGATATGACCAGGCATGGACATCCTGTGGCATAGCCCAGGCAAAAACGAGGGAGCTCAAATGCAGTTCTTGAACAGAGTGGACCTAAAAAGCATCTCATAGTTGTCATGCATCCATGTATGCTTTGTGTGAGATCTGGCCTCGAGCACAGGCAATCCAGGAGGAGGACTAGGGATGGAGGTTGCAGAGCCTGTTGGTACACCTAGAGTGATAATTTGACATCTGTATGTATGTGGCATATGGACTCTTTATTTTTTTATTTTTTTTTAGAAAAATACCTCTTTCAAGAACATGCTCAAGTATCAATAGCCTGAAGTCTAGCAAGCTAAAATCTACATTCAAGCATAATAATGCTAGTGGTGGGAAGAACTGCTAGAAGATTTACTACAGCACCTCAGAGATGTCACACATCCTCAGTTCTACATATACTCCAGTGCCATATAACAAAGGAGATGTGGCCTGCTGTGTGGACTTCATCCCTTCTACTACTGTAGGCATATAGCCACACAGAAATTATATCCCAACAGTCACCCTGTGAATTACACAGTATACATGACTTGGATAATGAGGGGAAACCTTATTACCCAAAGTTGAATCCTATAATTTCTCCTAGGGCTTGTACAAGGAAGAATAGGATATAGGTCCAGCTTCATAAACAAATTAGGTTTACCAGAGGAAAGAAGCAATAAGTTGCTCACTGTGCAGTTATTTTATCTGATAGAAAGCTCCAAAATAATATTTTCCCTTTGCCTTGGTCTTTTTTTTCCCATGCCAAGACTTGCACGATGCCTGGCCAACTTCTGACATACTGATTGGTCTTGTCTGAAAGGATGAGTGCTCAACTATCATTGGTATCTTTGGGACCATCTCTTGCCTCATGGAAAAAAAAAAAAACTGAGGGAAAATAAATACTTGATTCTTTACTGTAAAAATGAAAAGTCAGGAGCCGATACAGGAAAGAGTTGATTTAGACTGAAGGTCAATCCAATCCAGAGCCCTGTTTCTGACAGTACCAATTGTTCCAAAGAGATAAAAGAGCAAGGACAGAAAAAGCATGCATGTCCAGTTAATACACTGCAGAGATATAAAAATCCTGCAGCCACACTTCAGTCAGATTATTTCTAAGAAATCTGGTAGGCTACCTTCAGTGAACCAACCTGAAGTTGAACCTTGAAAACACAGGTTGTTTCAGAGTTCAATCATATTTAAAGACAGATTGATAGTGAAAAGGCATCTCTGTCTTATTGCTGACAGCTGGAGTATCTGACTGATGAGATGTCAATGACGCCTCAGAATATTTCATGATACTAAAAATTTGTTTACTATTTAGAGTAAGGATTTAAAATCATGTGTTTTAGCACTTTGAAAGGAGCTTAGACTCTGGCCCCATGGCAGTGAAATGTGTGGTTTGCCCATCAACTGTTGCTGAAGAAGTTCTATTTTTCATAACATCTTTCAATAGCAATTAGAGCTAAGGCCAAATCTGAGCTTCCCAAGTCACCCTACAGAGTCCAAAGAATGAGGGCATCTAAACATTACCTGTAGGAACATTTTGCTCTGAATTTTATACTTTCTGTAGGAATGTACTTCTTTGCTGTATAATCTGTCTGCAGTTATCATATCTCTTAGCCAAAAGCACTCATAGGATTTTATAATGGTGCATTAGGACACTGAACACTCCAGAGAAAAATGAAGCTAATATAATGGCAAATGACTTTCAAAAATATTCTATTCTGTGCCTTTAAATTTCAGACCATGAAAAGAAAGCAAAACAAAAAAGAAAAAAAAACACATGAAAGGAAGAGATCAGTCTGCGACTGAAAGTCCAGCTGTGTAAACAAGTTTAGTGACTTCTTTTATCTCTAATTGGTCTTATACATTGATCTTTCTGGTGCCAAAATCACACACTTCACATTAATCTTCAGTAATATAGCATTATTTCCGGATAGAATTGCTCTGAAATGTCAAACCAATATGTGTCATTTGCAATCTACCAACATCTCCAGTTTTTTCCAGTGAACATCAACAACTGTCTTTAGTTATATTACTTTAGAAGTTTGAACAGGAAACAGGTTTATACCACTGAAAATGTGAATATAGGCACTAAAATTGTGTTAATAATGCTATTCACTGCATGAGACTTAGAAGATACTCAGCTGGCATAAATTTTTTGGCCAAATTACATTAACTTCAGAGATGTCATGCAAGTTAATATGGTCAAATAATTGGCCTATAGACTTCAGAAGATATCTGTCTCACAAATACAGAACAGGCTGTTGTCTTTCCTGATAGTTTAGGACCTTTAAGTAACAAGATATTCACATAATTATGTAGACTAGTCTGGAGTAGACACTGGGGTAGACACTGAAAAACTCCAGTGAGACAAAGAAACCACATGTACAGGCAAATGAAAATCAATACTGATAAATGCAAGGTGATGCACTCTGGCCATAAAAATAAATTAATGAGGCAACAAGCCAATGAACTGTCTATCCATCTGACATGGGTCAAAGTCACCCATATGTGAGAAAGGGGCATCAAAGAAAAATCATAGACTGTGTGCAGTTCTGATCAGAAAAACAAATATGTTAGATTGCATGGCATATGTGGCATGATTAAATATATAAAGATTTTGTCGATATAATGATGTAGTATTGCTTGCACAGTTAAAGGGGATTTAGCAACATTACATATAACAATGAAAAATGTGTAAAAGAAACAATAGACTTCTGTTCTTCAGTCCTTCTATTTCTTCCACAGGATTACTACATAAAATCAGAAAAGTGTAAGTTCAGAAAGAATCATTGAAGTACTTTTTCCTACTACAGATCACTAGGCTGTGATTACATTGCTGTATATATGTGTGTGAATGTGTATAAAACTTAGATATAACTTAAATTAATAACAAGACTAATGTCTGGTAGAACAGTCATAACTAATATGAAATCTGCCATTAACTGACAATAAACATTATTTCATAGCCAACCAACCAAACATTATTCATGGTTTAAGATAGCCTCTAATGTTTACAGATTTTCATATGATAAATAGACTTTTTGTATTCAGTAAGTACTTTAAAGCAGCTAGTAACTGTAAGAAGTAGAGTACTAGACTAGATTGATGTCAAATTGATTCAGTTTGGAAATTTCTATTTTGCTAACAATAATCATTTTCTACCAATAGATGACTAGACAAGACTCTGCTGTAGTTACTCCTGTTTTGAGCAGGAGGGTTGGATTAGAGACAGCCAGAGATGTCCTCCAACATTAATGATTCTTTGATTCCATGACTCAATGAAAGAATACTAACAAATTTGCAGGATATTGAAAGGAATTATTTCCAGGAATAATTGGAAGGAAATTTCCTGATATTGAAAGGAACATTTCTATGATAAAAGGTATATGTAGGTGAATGTGTTAGAGAAAAAACACACCAGAAGAAGAATTTATAGTTTGGTGGGTTTTTTTTATTAATTCACTCATAATGACATTAAAGCAATTTCTCTAGTGTATATTAATCTCTGAGAGACAATTTCTTTCAATATATTGTAACAGACATTCATTATTATGGCGCTAAAGTGAAAAGGTTTAGATTTATATTAGATATAAAGAAGAAATCCTTTGCAGTGAGAGTGGTGAGACAATGGAGCAGTTTTTTCAGGGACTAACCTGAAAAGTAGAGATGACTGAGGTCTAACATTAAGAAGCCTTCTCTGGCATAGTATAAGTGTCCAGTGTAGATATAGTTTCAGTGTTCCTACTGTTTTCACAGCAAAGATGGTTCTTCCAAAAATATGTTTTGGCGGGACAAATTAAATGTCATCTTTCCTCATAGAAGGGGTTTTTAGGCCTGGTCTCCTCAGTTGTCTTTGATTTCTGTGTTGAGGTAGATTCCTTCAGTGGCTTGCAACCACTGAAAGGAGATGCGCAATCTTAATTAAAAAAAAAAATGAAGAAAGTAGACTGAAAGAAAATATTTGTAGTTAAGAAGCCAGGAATATAGACATGAACTTCATTGATTCATTGAGTTACAGTGTTAACAGTGATGTAACTGAAGAACCGCTTCCTCCAAAGACAGGGAATGCCATGCAAAAGGAAGGAAAATGCCCATTAGCAGATTTCGCTTGGGGACCGACCTCTAGAGGGCAACACAATCATATGAAATGGCAATGCAGTATCTATAGGGGGACTATCAAAACTGCACCCTAATCAATACAGTTCATCCTTCCTTTACATCCTAAACCTCTACTTACATAAAAACTAATTCAAAATACAGGTTTTACAGAATAGCATATGTCACCAGATACCACCTGTGGGGTTTTTGTGACCATATTGTACCTTCCATTGACACTTATTCATAGCCATAAAATACATGACCTTCCACTCTAAAAACACATTTCTTAAGCTTGAAAAAAACACAAATCTCTATAAGTTCTCAAGTTTTTTATTCTCTGGAAACAAAATCACTCTTATGTAAAAGACTAAAATGCCACACTCGGACCTCCAAGCTCTGCATCTACAGCAGTCCCAGACTGCTAATTCTCAAGCCCTTTTTTCAAAGCATTCCTAAACCCCCCCTCTCTGTGTGACTCAGTATGATAATTTTTAAACAAATACATATGTGTCAATTAAATTAAAATATTCCCATGGTTGTTCTCTAAGTATTCCAGAGTCTTTTACCTACTACATATCCACTTTTCTTAGATGACAGTTGCTTCACAGAAAGGTCATCTGCATTTTATATTGGAAAGATAAAACATACAGAACATGTTCTCTGTGTTTCACTTGTAAAGAAGTAAATCCTATTAATTGAAACAAGGATTAGTCCACAAAGGTCTTTGGTAAATAGGTAATACTATAGGTATTGTGTTAGCAATAATATAAGAGTAGAAACGACATAATAATTATTTCTCTTAGAGGATTCTGGAAAGCATTCAATCATTAGCTCCTGCAGCCATTCACTGTGGACTACAGACTAATACTTTCATTTCAAATGTCAATTTCTGCTGTTAAATTAAATGAAAATGTGGATCACTGCGATACATCATAATCTAAAGTAACTCCTGAGGAAATCACTTAGAGTAATGCCATTAGTGCTGTCTGCATTGTCCAAAACATTTGGGTGTACCGAAGTGGGCTGTGTGGTTTGTTTCAGGCACTGCCTGCTGATATCTTCCTTCAGCCAAGGCTATGAACATCCTGTTTGCCTGTCACAGCTCTACCTGATGGGACTTGGACTGGCAGAGGATGTGCTGCCACTGGAAGAGCCATGGCAGCTCAATTTGCCACTATCCAGAGGGAGACTCAGTTAACTGATGTCCCTACAGCCATACTGGGAGTCTGCGGCAAGGTAGTGGTGGAGGGGAATGGCAGCCGTGGCCACTGTACTGGATAGACCCCAATCCAGTCAGTTCCAGACAGCTCCAACAGACCTGCTGCAGGACACTGCTGAGCCAGCAGCCAAGATTGTGTCAGCATTGGAAAAATAGATTTCAGAAAGGGCAAAATGGTTCATGGCCACATGAGGGGTAATGAAAAGGGTGTGAGTAGCAGCCCTGCAGAGACTAGAGCAGCGCATAAGGAGAGGAAGGAGGTGCTGCAGGTGCTGGAGCAGAGACTCCCCTGCAGCTCGTGGTGCAGACCATGGTGAGACAGCCTTGCCTCTGAAGCCCATGGAGGTCCATGGTAAAGCAAAGATCCACATCCACCTGAAGCCCATGGAGGACCACATGCTGGAGCACAGGGATATTCTGTGAAGGAACTGCAGCCCAAGAAGACCCCACACTGGAGCATGGAAAATTGTGAGAAGGAAGAAGCAGTTATGGACTGGCTGAAAACCTCCTTTTCCAACCCCTTGCACTGCTCGGAAGGGGAGAGAGGTGAGAGAATGATTATGAATCAAGGAGTGAAGTTGAGCCTGGAAAGAAGTGGGGTGGCGGTTGTGGGGAATTTCTTGTTTTAATTTGTCTTCTTTCCCCCCATCTTAATCTATTTTAATTGACAATAAATGAAATTAATTTTCCCCAAATAAAGTCTAGTTTACCCATCATGATAAATGGTAACTGATGTCTCAGTGTTTATCACAACCCAAGAGCTTCTTGATCTTATTTTCTTCCTTCATACTTCTGAGATAGGGGAGTGAGAGAATAGTTGGGTGGATATGTGGCAAACAGCCAAGGTCAGATCACCACAAAAACATTTGAATAACGATTTTTCTAAGGAAGATACATATAATTTTGCTATGTAATATCTTTGCAGTGTAAGAAGAGCCATGAACTGGAGGCTCCAGAGAGAAAATTCTGAATGGATGCTCTTCTGGACACTCCTCTGAAGTCTTCAGACAAGTTTGGCTAGGTCTGTCTCACAAAAAGGTTTTATTTGAGCCCAAAACTCTTGTAGATTTTGACAACATAGAGTATATGAATTAATACTTCCAATCTGTCCCTCTCCCTCTCTTTCTTCATGTTTCACTAAGCTCATAATGTAATCAGTTGGAAAGACAGTGCTCTGTCCTCTTCAGTTTATCCCGGAATTATCTTAAAGAAAAGGCAACTGGGTACAGAATAGTTTTGCAACTGGTGCAACACTAAATCTTCTAAATATCACCTATGATATCAGTAGGGAAGAAACACAAATCTTTCACAATCCTTTCTGCTGAATTGAGAAATTCACATACTTGGTCTCTAATATGGACTTCGCAAGGAGTCCTGAGCTCCTCATGTAATAGGATTGTGACTGCAACCTAAGAGGAACATCTCATGCACATGTTGCATCTGAAGATCAATTATAGATTTACTTTAAAACCACTTCAAAGACTTTTAATCTACATCAGTATCACCTGATGGCTGGAAATTAACCTGAGAAAGCAATGAGAGATCTTCTACTCATTGCATGTACAGACCAAACAGACATCATCGTTCAGGATTGCATCTGTAGAAATTCTCCACTGAACTTTACAATCTCAACACAATCACCCTCACACACTGACGCTTTGGTTGCCAACATCTCCAAGATAATCTGAAACCTGAGGTTGGAGAAATTCATTCATTTTGTACCAGACACTAAGCACTGGCAGTTACCAGAGGTCTCCTCTAATTTCAACAAGAAGGGGAGACACTTCCAGGACATGTGCAGCAATTTGCAGACCAAGCGCTACAGAAACATTCAGGCACTTACCAAGTAAATGGGAAGTAAAACAGGTGTGAAATTCAACCCAGTAGAGGGCAATAGACCCCAGTGCACATGAACAACACAGAAGCCCTCAGTAAAAGGGCTGTCTCCAACCTGAACCTTAGGATCTGCAGACAGAGGATAAGTAGATGGGGATGGAAGAAAAGTCAGAATTCTGATAAAATCCTTCATGAATCTTCCTAATCCTAAGGAGAAAGCTGTTCTGACTTGCTCTGTCTGATAATCTTTATTCTTCTCCATAATAAAAAAATTGGTTTCAAACAAAATCATCATATGGCGTAAGATATCACTTATTTGGTTATAAATACTGCTACTGAGCTGCATCACCTATAAATAAATCAGTGACAGGAATTAAAAGAAACATCTTTTGGTTGAGAGAAAGCTTCACCAGGGTAAAAGTATGAGGTTATGTTGGGATGCCTTGGCTTAGAAAACAGTATTTTTTCACTTTTACATGTTGTAGTAGAGGTAGGAATGTGTATTTTATTGCGAAGACATGAGCCCCAAATAGTGTAAAGATAAATTCAAAGGAGCAAAAATTGGCATTTAGCGAGTATATAAATACAAGATACTTTCAATATATTTTTCACTTAATGAGATAAAAACAGAGGAGAAAAAAAATAAATTAAATGGCAATGATTATTTGAAAGCCATAATAGAAAGTCAGTAGACAATCCTAGGACTTGTTTGAAAGACAGGGTCTTTTAGAGTAACTTTGAAAAAGTACTGATACTGGTTGCATCTTCTCTAATGCTGAAGACTGAACTGCAACTGTCAGAGAAGTGACAGGTGGGCTAAAATGTGACAGATCCCTTCCTGATCCACCTCAGAACTTCAGAGCTACTGTATTGACACTCGGTGCTTTGAAAATTACACAACCAGGAAGAACCAGGGAAAAAACTAGGAAAGAAAAGTAAGTTGTCAGCAGAAAGGAAAATGAAGGCTAAGTAACAGAACCAGAAGTGAAAGCTTTTAAGCAGATAAAAAATCACAGGAGAAGGTGTCAGGGGTAATGCCATTAGCAGTGACAAATGGAAATCATTGATTAAGAAAGTACTGAAAACAGGCAAGGGAAAAAAATGTCTCTGAGCTTTTATTCAGCAGTTTCAAATCTTTCCAAGATTCCTACAACCATTTCTTTCAAATGCAGAAACTACATTAGTCATAATAAAAGCACCGATCAAATCCTTGTCAGCCTATAAAATGAGTTAGATCTTTCAGGAGAATTGCCTGTCTATTGTGACACAAGCCTAATATCTGAATATCAATGATTTACTGTTATTGTTTTGGCTAGATTACAAGACTTGGAAAATGTGATTAGAAGTTGCTGTGGAGGTAGAGAGTACACTTATGCAGAACAAAGGGCCTGCCTAGTCAAGTATTCTTTATCCAGAGTCAGTCAACAGCTCTTATATTTCAGAAGATGATGAACTTATCCCTGATCCATTTTCTGGGAAGTCCACCACAGTCCAGTCACTCCAATATTATTCTTTGTCCCTCTGAGTCCATTAAATTCTATGGCAGAAAGAGCTGTACTGAAATCAAATGAAGTTTTGCCTTTGACTTCAACAGGGCCAAAATTTTTCCCTGTTTCTTTGATAATGTTCATAAAAAGACTGATTACAGTTTAAAAAGCTGAATCCTAGATGCCATTTCTGCCACTTGCACTTACCTCCTCAAGTAAACCTCTTGTCCAGAAGATATTCTTACCTCTGGAGTTCCCAGTGCATTCCTCTTCTGCGTGCCTGGCTTTAGAGTTGAAGTACTTCAGAAAACTGCCTGTCTTTATATTTTTTAATTTGTCAGAATTGAACATGTTGTAGGTAGTAAACAAATATTAGTCAAAGAATAACTGCAATAATAAGATAGCCAATCATGTAATGAAGCATGCTGAGATGCTATCTGGAATCACTTGTCACAGTAATTCTAAGAAATTTTGAAATTGTTGATAAATAGGTGAAATAGACTTCTGAGAAACAAATCAATGACAGCTATTTTGAAAAGAGAAGGAAAATTACCGATAATTAGAGTGATGCAGTCAGTAACTTATTAACCATTTATAGTTGGTGCTATAGGGATATATAATAGATTATAATTAATTATGTGATGCCAACTACATTTTTTCTTTTTTCTTCTTTTTTTTTAAAAGACACAGGAGTTTCCCATGTACTCCCAACACTTAATGTCACCAGAAGAAAACACAAGATTGATATTTTTAACTCAAACCAGAGTTACACAATTTCTAGCTAAGCCAGGGTGATGTCATTTATCTTTTTTTTTTCAAAATAGCTAAGAAAACAATCAAATGTCTTAAATGAGAAGGTGACTGCAGACAGTCTTTGCTAGTTTCATCTACTAATGAAGTGAATAGCAAGAGAATAACAGCAATATTTGACATTTCTCTTGAGTCTTTCATCCCAAATCACCTTAATCAATATCAAATCCATTTAGACACATCTTTTAGCACTTACATATCACTGAAATTAAACCACAGAAACGGTAGGGCAATACACATCAAAAGAAAAATCTGTTTTATTTTGAAGTTCAAAAAGGGAAGGATTTTTTTTTTAGCAATTGAGACTATATGGGAAGATGTTCAAGAGATTGAACAGACACTCTATCTATGATTACACTTGTAAAAGTTATGGCAGAACATTGTTTCTGAAATGGATAAAGTATTTGGGACCTTAGGATACTTTCCTATCCAGGTAAAAATGAGGGAGGGAAAAAAAGATCCACGTTATGAAGTTTGTTTGACCGAATATTTACTATAAGTGACATTTTTCCCATTTAGTCTTCTGATTTTTTAGCAGATAATAAGCCCCCTCCCTCCCCACCAAATAATCAAAATAAACCTTGTCTGAGTAATGACAATCCATTTGAAGCCATTTGAAAGGCTTTAAGCTCTGAGCCTTTAAAAATACATTCGCATGCTTAATATGACTAATTCCACTGAAAATGTAATAAAATTCAGTCAATTCATTGTATAAAAAGTGTCACACTAAGTTTGAGATAATTGCATGAAATTTAATTAAAAAGTAGCAATTATCATCAATAAAATATCTGGATAGCCCAAGTCTATCTGCAGTATATTGAGATATTATGGACAAGGTTAAAGAAATCTCTATTCCTTAGTCTCAGGTTTGCGTTTACGTTACCAAATCCAATTTTTTTCTGATGAAAATATATAGAAAGGGTGTTTCTCAGATTAGCTTTGAATCTTTCATGGAAGTTTGACTCCTTGACTTGTGAATCTTTGGGAAACCTAACTTCTACTAATCTAGAAAAGAAATCTCTTTAATCAACTAGATGTATTCCTAATCTAGCATTATTCCATTTTTAGTCACATTAAGTAATATAACACTTTATATTCTTAGGACATGTCTCTTTTTTTCCTGGAAGCCATAGATTAAAATTTTTACCTGAACCAGCATACAAGGACTTGAGAATGTGTTGAGTGAGAAGCCTAGCAAAGCCTATGTTTACAGCAACATTTTTCTTCACACCATTGTCTTGGCAAAAATAAGACGAAGAAAAAAAGGTGATCCTATTTCACGTTCCAGCAAATGAAGATCTGCATTTACTCATTCGCAGAGCCTCCTGCTTCACTCTTTTGTATATGAGACAGACATACAAGACTCATTTGGGCATATATCATATGTATTTTTTCTTGAATATTCATCTGACTCAGAAAATTGTATTTGCCATCTGGAAAATGCTTTGTATGACATGGTTAGATCAAAGTTAACTGATGGAAACAGAAGATGAAACCAGAGCACACTGCTCAGGCTGGTCTGCCCAAGATGGCAGTACTGAAATGCAGGCAGTAAAGAAGGCCAGGCAGCGTAATTTAAAACGGTGACCAAAAAAAACAGGTTGTTGCATATAAGTTTAATCATGTTACAGTTTACATAATTTCAGGTTAAACTAAAATGTACTTAAAAGTTTTGAAGAACTGCAAAACTTAGTGACAAGCGATATATTATTAAGGATTGCATAGGTAATTTTGAGTGCTTTTATTAGTATCTAATTCTGTTAGTTGGAAAAGCTACCATGGAAAAAAAATTAACTAAAGCAAGATTATTTAGATTGGAAGATGAGCCTATTCAGTCTTAGGTAATCTTTGAATATTAGAGACACTAAACTTGGAGAATATTATTAATATCCTGTGGGAAGCAGGGAGAAATAATAAAAAGGAAAACTTCTTTTTTGGTGGAAGAATACGACAGGACACAGGATAAAGAAGTTGAGAACACTTATTCAGATTTAGAGAATAATAATGGTCCTCTAGCAGATGTTAAAGTGAATTTGCCTGAATGAATTCATGTACATGAATAAATGCATATACACATAGGCACTTCAGAGCTTTTACCTCTGAAGTTAGCTCAAAAAAGTTACCTGGATTAAATAGAGAGTAATGGAACATTATACCAAAACCAAATTCTTTCTTCTGATCTAATTTCATATATCTTTGTATCTTCACATCACAGTACCGATTTCACTTACATTCTACTACTGGCTACGACATTTTGAGAAAATAAGATGCTTTTATAACTATATACTAATATAATAATAAGTTTAAGCAGTATTGTCACAATGAGTGTTCAGATCCTGCCTTTTTGAAGTCAGGAGTACATTAGAAGGGCTGGGAAACTCCTGGTTTTATCCCTAAACTAACAAGAGGGAAGGTATATATATAAAGGAGAAAACCAGTCAGAAAATTGCTAATTCCAGTGGGAATTAAAGGCAAACAAAAACAAAGGGAGGAGTGGCAATTTCTGTCTGATTTCTGGTAAAAGCTTATGGTCTAGCAAACTTCTCTTTGCCAATTGGCAGACGCGTTTCCTTTATGCTGTGTTCTGCACAGGCTTTCTTAATTAAAGAGGGTTGAGAATACTCAATACTTAAGAAATCTCTAAAGAAAGCCATAATCTACATGAAGTTATCTTGATTTAATAAATTCCATCAGTTCCTTGGGTTAATAAAATAGGAGTAGACTGTGACTCTAGCAGGTATCCAGTCACTGGAAGTAGGAAAGTTTGGAAAAGATTAAAAAAACCAAGGTGCATATTACGTTCCTGTTATCTCAGTAGTTCAACTGGACAGAGGGATATTCTTTAGCTTATTGTATATCTAGGTTGGTTTTCGATTCCATTAAAACCAGTTTTAGAAACCCCACCCAGAATGTTTTATGGAAAGCTACATTTCAAGGGGTCCTGAAGACTTTCCAGTGAATAAGCTCTGTAATCCCTTCAGAGATTTTCACTTTATAAATAAGCACTAAATTGTCGTAATCCAAATTGAGAAGCAGAAATCAGCATATCAGCCTTGTGATTTCTCTCACTATAAGAAGGTGGACAGATAAATCCTTCTTGCACACATCTTAAGATTCACTGGTATGAACTCACAGATACAATAACATAAGATACGTCGTGTTTTTGCTGTATCTTAGCCATGTCTTCTTTATTCAGTCTCTAATTCATGATATTAATTTTGGAAGTTATTTAAAATATTCCAGGTCAAGATTTTCCAAGTGTTTCTCTCACTCAATCCTAAAAAGAGGTATGATTTTCAGAAAAAGTAGTTGACCAGCTGTTGAAAAAGCAGCTGTCAGTAATTTTAGAGTCTCAAAATATACTCATTTTTAAAGACTATGTCCTTAAAATATATGCAAAGAAGCGCTACAGATCTGTAATACTTGGCTGTAGCTCCTTCTCTCCTTTGTGCTTTGCTTTCAGTGGGACGTCAGGGAGTCTTACAATTTTAAAATTTACTACAGAGTGGTAAGTATTTTGGTATTCAGGATCTATAGTTCTTAATTGTTCCTACTTCCTCTCTGTTCCCCTGTTTCCTTCTGTCCTTCACAAACCAGAGGCTGGTGTTGGTGGAGTTGTGCAATGTGGTTAAGTCTATGGGATGAGAGTGGATAATACAGGTAATAGAAGGTGTCCAGCAGGAAGATGAAAGAAATTCAGCATCCTTGGATAAATCTAACTCTTTGTATTCTTACTTAAAAGGCCTAAATGCAGAATGAGGATGAACTTTGAGTATGTTGCACAAAACAAAAGCACCTGCCCTCCCTCTGCAATTCATCCATATGTGCAACCTCCTGGTGTCACCTGGGACACCAGCAGCTGAGGAGTTCCAGTCTCAGGTGTCTAATGAGCAATCACAAAATTTTGTCTTAGTAAATTAGTATTAATTATTATAAAAGTATCAAGCAGAAGAGGAATACCCTCAACTGAAGAGAGCCTGCAACTTTGATCCAAAACAGATGTTTTGGTGTTCCATAGGCAAAGCCAGAGAGGATATTTGAGAGTGTTTCATTGTCAAACAAAAATTAGCATTTTTAGTCTATGTAGAGATAAATTATGCACAGTGATGAGCTGTAAGGGGCAGAATGGAGTCAAAGGAGAAACTGAGATGGAGAAAGCAAGAGCAAAGGAAAAAACTGCAAACCAAAAAATGTCTATCTGATAAACACGGGAAAGAAGAAAGGAACCCTTAAAACTTTCCCCATCCAGTTCCGTTTATCTATTTGTCTTCTCTCCTGTAGTGACTTATTTTGCTGAGGAGTGTAAAGTGCTCAGCTTTATGGAATACAAAGGCAGTGTAGAAATAAATAGAGAAATGTTATTTGGGATGAAGAGCAAGAAGTGGGTAAACTTTCTATTGCCCAAATTAGAAATGCATAAAATCAGTTTGCCTGGGTTTTCTACTGGTATGCTCCCAGTTAACTCATGGCCACAGGGGGACAAAGAGGCATCTCTAACAGCTGCTGGCACAGGGAAAGGAAGGTCTTCAGGGTGTTATAGCTGAGGTTTTGCTCCTCATCCTCTATATAGACCTTGACCAACAAAATTCAGTGCTGTGCACAGCTGAGAATCTGCTCTAAACCAGGACTAGTACAGCCTTCCAGACTACAGGTTTCTGAACACTGAGTATTAGCTGACTGATATTAGCTGCCAAGGAAAACCCCGTACTGCCTTTTTCCACATCATCGTCTGCTTGTTTTACCACCACTTACTTCCCACTGACACAGGTGTTTTTGTCACTCTGCTAGAAACTGGATCAGGGAATTAATGGGGGTTAAAACTCACCTTTCTGGGGCAAGTGGCAGGCACAAATACTTGTGCCAGAGAAGGAGAAGAGCAGGAGTAGAAGAGCAGAGCAGGGGAGATAGGAGTGTGAGTGCTTCTTCTGGCAGTATCTCCAGCTTGAAATGTTCCTGAAGTTGTGGTCTCAGGCAGAATGAGGAAAATGAGCTCTCAGAAGAATGAGAAAAGGCCCTGTCTTACCCAAGGCATGTTCCCAGCAATCACACAATGTCTTGTGCAGCAGCAGTCAGATCCAACACTTCCCATAGTCCCTGGAACTTTGCTATCCTTGTACACTAAATAGCCTTATGAACTTGTTAGAGTTAATCTTTATTAAGTACATGTTTGACCACTACTATATTTAGTGGACAGTGTTTTTTTTCATATAATCACACATTTCACTCTTTCTCCATTAATTCGAGTCCTCATGTTCTGATCTGAAATTCCTATCTTTTTTGTATATTTAGGCTTTCTAATGTTCTGCTGCCAAATATCTTTATCATCTTAGACTGTATGCAGGTAAAGCCTGCCTTTTCATATGTCCCAGTAATTCAGGCAGTTCTTCTGTGCTATTCCATGTCTCCTCACCAGCAGTTATGTAGGACAATTAATAGAGTATTTTCCATAAAAAGTATTTTAATATACTATCACACAGAGATATAGCATAATGACAAAAAAAACAGAAATCTACAGCTTTAATTAGAAGGTGACATTACAGATTGATTGAGTGAATCTTCAAATACAAAAATTCTATGATTTGTTAAAAATCTGCACCTATATTTTTTTTACTAAATAATTAAGGTAGTTTAGGGTTTGTTTGTAGAGTGGCTTACATTAAAGAGCTATCAGGAATACTCAATTAAATGTGGAACGTAGACACAAATTGGGCTTTTCTTCTGTCAAACCAAAAACTTCTTTGAATGAGAGCTGAAATAAAACTTATTAAGTTCTAAGTAAAGCTCATTAAAATGTGTTGAAGCAAGTCCTTTTTAAGAAAATAAGTTTTCACAACAGCACTGAAGCATTTTGTATTAAAAGAAATAATCTTTGTCCTTTTCTGGGCAAGAAGAACTGGGTTGTCTCAAAAGTGCTGGTAATTACAACAGCTTGGAATGGATGTGCTATGAAACTGGAAGCATAGGAATTCTCATTGTTGTTGTTTCTCTATTTGTATTACTAGAAACCGAAGATTTGCCCAGAAAATTTATAATGCAGGACAATAGAAAATAGGACTATAATCTATTTGGTCAAGTGCAGACATCTGCTATGTACCTCTGTCTACAACTGAGCTAAATAATAGGATTGCCACCCACCCAGTAGCAGGAAACATTTCCCCTTCCTTAAGTCAATGCCTGTATATAAGATGAATCAAAAAATGCTTCTGTCTTTAAGCTGACCTAGACAGATACAGCAGATTGCAGGTATCAAAAGGTCGGGTAAAGTTGCTCCAGCCAGTCTCATCAGACAAGGGGATTGAGTCAATAGAGGCAATGACAATACTAGTAAATCAAAAGTGGTCAAGGCCATGTTCTGGTCTTAGGACACTGGCACAGTTTTGCTTGCAAACCTGCTGATCCCCAAAACGTGCCCACACGCTGAAGCAGTGTGACAGGTTGCTCAGGATGTAACCCATGCCCCTTGTGCTTGCTGCTTCCTGTTGGAAACCCATCCTCAAGGGAATGGGCACAACTCATTCCTGCCTCTTCCCCTCAGAGCTGGGAATTGTCTCCTCTGTGATAATTCCCAGCTGTGCCAGGGATCTGGTCAGAGGCATGTGGCTGGCCCTGGCCAAAGTGTGCCACGGACCGCTCTTCAGTCACTATCCAGCTCTTGTGAATATTCCCATCTTGATTTGCAGATAATATAGAAGTTTGCCAAGGAGGTATGTTGACAAGTGTGATAGCAATGTCAGTGCATCAGCAGTCTAGCATTTTATGCTTAATTGTAGAGGTTAATATATAATTACCAGGGATATATTGCAGTGAGTTATTATGAAAATATAAATAGATGGAAGAGTCTTTGTGCACCAGTTAAGAGCCAAGTGTTTAATGGGGTATTTTGTACTTGCATCCAGCTCTGGCCCCAAAGACCTGTGTATTAGAAAGCTCTTGATATGCTCCATCATTTGCACCTACAGATGTGCTTCAGGTTTTTTTGACCTTTGTCTTCAATTGTTCCCTGCTGTATGAACTACACTCATAAGAGAGAAACATAAGTTGACTGAGTTAGTGAACATTTATAACCATAAAATTATTTAGGTTAAAAGGGATCTCTGGATATCATCCAGTCTGGACCCTTCTAGTGGGTGGCTATGAACATCTAATAAGCTCCTACTCTGAACATTCAACTGACTCTCTATAAAATGAGGATTATATTTTGCATTTACAGTTGGGTGTCCAAAGTATGCAAAGTGAATGACACCCTTAGGGAACATTAACTTTGAAAAATCACCTTACCTTTCTGAAAGGCTTCCACATCTCATACTTTCAAAGTCTGAGACCTATTTCTTGTTTTATCAGATTCCAGAAGAGAGGAAAATACTCTACTTTGATTAAAAGGGAAAGAAAATATTCCCATTTTGCTTTCCAAGATTTTTTTTTACAAAAATAAGTGCTAAGTACATATGTAGTTCCATTTGTTGAAATGATCACTTGAAAAGCCTTCTTAATACATTTGTACTCTCCTTTATTGTCTTGTTTTCTTAAAAGAATGCTACAGTGAGAAGAGAGCTACCTTTATGTTGGGGCTTTGCTTTTTATATTACATATCATAAAAGAAATTATTTCATTCAGAAATAAGGCCACAGCAGCTGCATTGCCTTTGCAAAAAAAAGGTGTCAGCCTAAAGCCATTCTGTGGCAAATTTAAGCCATCATTTTCACACAGTGTCATAACAGAAGTTTTTGTTCTTTTTTAAATGTATTTCTTTCCTATTCTTTTAAATAGTCGCATTTCTCCTCTGACCATCTCCACGGACATTGTATCAGCACTGATGGAGTTGTTTAGAGGTAGGTGACAGAACTGTCACTGTATCAATCTCACCATTAAGCTGTCAATTCCACAGTAGCATTTGGAATTGAATCAGACAGTTCCACTGACATTGTAACCACAGTGTGTGAAAGACACTTCTATTCCTTTGGATGTGCAGGAGACACTTTCATTTACAGAAAGGGCCCACTGACACTCCTGTTCTGCACACAAGGATTAGTCAGACTCTTCAGGGAAATCAAAGGAAGCTGGTGTCAGTACACTCTGTACCTCCACCAGGTTTCAGGTGTCCCAACTATCGAGCATAATTGCCCATTGCAGTTAAACTTCCAAACTTCCAGTGAACGCTTCCAATGACATTCTGGTTTTGGTTGACTTTATACCCCCACCCACTGTCAACACAATCTTATAAAGAGAGGTTTCTTTGTGATTTATAATAAGTAAGGTTGTAAGATAACTAGGCCATTTCTTCTATTAATAGTACACTATTGAAAGCACCCCACTTCCCTTCCATACAGAACAAAGTACACTGCTTATTCATTCTGTTAATTTTCTTCTGCATCAGCACCTATTCTGATACTTCTTTTTTCCTTTTTTTAAAAAAAATTCATACATTTATAAATCTCATTGGATGAGGGTCAGGACCTGCTACTAGCAGATTGTATTTTTATATTCTCAGGTTGGCTGTACTTGGGACAACAGAGTTCTGACCTATGTCAAGATATGGCAGTAGTTAAAACTAAATAGGAAATAATCAAGGACACTGCTGCTAGAACAAAAAGTCCCTAGATTCTTGGCATAAATTTAAACCTTATAATAGCCTATTAAGACCTGATAACAATGTTTGTGTGCACTTATATGAGCTGCTTACATGTGGAGCTGCTGTTATAAGAGGAAGGCATTAACAATATGAGTAGACTATACAAATACTAGAACCACAAAGGAAAATTTGAGATCATCAGCTTCTACAATTATGAGCTCACGTAGGTATATGGAGACAGACGTGTAATATTAAATACTGTTTTGAACGCTGTTTAAAGACATACTGCATTGGTCAGGGATAGTTTTATAATTAGAACAGAAATTTGGATTAAATCTTGTTATCCTCAAAAGATAAAAAGGTGAAAATATTTGATGTTTTAATTTTAACTCTCTGTACATATATGAACTTTCTCTCTCTGTGTGAATATATATGTATATAGAGTTTATACATATATTCTTACATAGAGTGTGCATATATACATATATATAATCTTACAAAGTCCATATCAACCACCTTTTGCATGTCACATCTTTTTCAAAATGCATAAAATATAAGCACAGAGTTCATATCTCCAAAACTGGTTCTCCCTGCATTTAAAAGCAATTTTTTTTCTTTACTACTGTTATTATTTTTATTAATCTCAGGAAATTAAAGAGACTGAAAATACATACGGTTTTACATTTGAATGCTCTGGAAGAATAAATCCAGGGAAGAAGTTTTTTCTGGTGTGGTGCTTTTGAAATTAAGCTCTAGAACATTTGTACTCTAACATCATAAACAGATTTTACCATTTTGCATTACTTTAAACATTATTCTGTGTGAGACTGAACAAACTCTCAACCATGGATGTGAGACAAAACCTATGGAAAAAGAAATTACAGCATAATGGAAATGATGGCTGGGAGTCATACCAGCCTGAGCTGTTAGCTCATCCCAAGAGAAAGGCCAAGCTGAGCTGATTTGGTCAGTGCTCCAATTTGGGATCTCTGAGGAAACCTCCAAGATTGCTGGAGGAAGTGGTGCTGGTAGCATTGTAGGTGGTACTCTCTGTTCTTGAGTCATCCTTGGGTCAATAACCTGTGTGACGGGAGCCAGCAGGATTTCCTGGAAGAGTTGCGGGCAAGATGTGAAGCCACGGTCCTGACTATCAGAGATTATTTCAAGACCACCACGGACTTTGTGTGAGGGGTAGAACTGGTAAGCCTGGGGTACTGATCACATTTCAGTATCAGCCTTTCTTATTCAAAATTATTTCAGCATTTGCTCCTCTTTGGGGCAGCAGAATAAAAGCGGTAATGTAAGGCCAGGATGCTGGAGTGCTGAAAAAAGTTCAAATCCCACTGAAATAGACTTTTACTTTAAATCCTGTCATTAAGTTGAATGAGATTTGGATCACATCTAGAGCCCTTAGTGTAGAAGGACTGTGACAGGGTTAATGTATTTTGAAGGAGCTCCTCTCTTTTCATGCCTTTCCCATTTGAGCAATGCTGACTTTGCCTTTCAGCCATAATCACCAGCCATTACTCAGAGATGCTGTCAGGCCCTGTCGTGCTCCCAGAGCAGTTTAACTCCAGATTGTTTTCCTCCCCAACCCCACTATGGTGTAGTAACACTATGACATTACATTGTCCCCAGAAACGACATGAATCTGATTTATAACTGGTGGTAAAACTTTATTATTCAAGTTTAGATGTAACAGACATCTTTGCTGCCTGAAGATTGTTTGCATAAGAAATACACCAAGAACATGTTTGTGAGTAGAAATGAACATGCACTATGAAACTCAAAAAACAAAACAAAACAAAAAACCCAAAACAAAACAAAACAAAAAACACATCCATGTGTTGTAAGGACAAAACATTAAGAGCCAGCATTCTAGAGTCAAATCAGGGCTACAAGTTTAATGATGGTTTTTAGCAACATGAAGTAATTTTTTATGAAGTCCTTTTTTTTTTTTTTTTCCTTTTCCTGCTGGTGAATTTTCTATAAGCTAAATTTACAATGGCATTTTGAGATGTTTCCTTTCCTCCTGTTCTCCTACACTGAGCTCAGAGGCCAAAATGATAGGAATGAAAAACTGTGTAGCTGTTACAGTGTTTTTACTTTACTAAGTGTAATTTTGCTTTGCTAGTAAAGGAATTTTACTTTGCTAAGTGTAACAAAAAATCAAATGAAACGGGTATTTATCTGTCGGGTGGCTATTAAATTACTGTCTGTTATCCTCTTAAAAAGAGGTAAATTGGGGTGTATGTGATTACTATATAGGTAGCACTTCATCAACTGCCAGCATTCCAGAGCTGGCTGAATGAAATGAAATTATGAGGAAGAGGATACAGAGGAATCCTATTCTGAAGTGAGAAAATAATGTAATTTTACTTGGCTCATCTTAACTTTAGAGAAAAGTTTAGAAGGGATTTCTCATTTATCTATCATATTTGGGATACGTTGACAAATTGCTCACTGTTCTTTGCCAAGCATAACCGTCTCCACAGAAGTAGAAGGAAATATACTACCCTTCTGGCTGCACAGAAGCAAACTTCTAATCTCCTCGGCTTTTCCTGATCAGTATTAAGAATTAGCATGTTAAGTCAGCCAAGAAAAATCAATACAGGAGCAAAAATGGGAATATATTTAGACATCCTGGGTAAAAAGCAGATGGTAGACAACAACCTTAGCACAGAAAGCAAGTAGTTATGACTACAAAACAACACTGTCCAGTCCAAGGATGGACCTAAAAGTCTGTCCCATGGTTGCCAAATCAATTCTTCCCATTGCACAACCACTATGTTTCAGCATTGTATACAATTAGGATCAGTCACTTGTCCTGCTGCCCCTCTAACTGCAAAAATAATCTCTTGCTCACAGCATGCCTCAACCTGTTGAGATGTCTCTATTTTCTCTCTCTTTAAAACTGTCAAAATGTGCAACAGTACCTTTCATAGGCAAAACCAAGCTTTGAGTATCCAGTGTCCCTCCTCCTTTTTGGAAGGTCCATAAATTAAGAGAGGAGTTCCATCAGTGGAAATTAGGTGCAAAATTTCTTTTGGAAAGTTTAGCACCTGAACACAAACTGTGCTCTGGAACATAATCATCCCCCCAGCATTAACTGAGGGGGCAGCAGCCATGAAATGATAGCTTAGAAACAGTCCAGTTTGCAGATGCTGCATGATGGTTCCATCTACAGAGAGGGTTAATGGAAACATGGTGCCTGTTCTGCAGTCTGGTTAGTGACAGGCACCACAGATCCTCTAGTTTTGAAACATCTACTTATTTTGTGGTCCAATTTGAGATATGTTTTAAGATCTTACACTACCATTCCTTAGTAAGAGAAGTACATCAGCTTGAAGACACTGACATATTGAGAACAAAGACTGATTCCTTGAAAGTTCAAATTTTAGTGCTGTAAGTTGATTGAAATGCAGTGAGTGCAGCAATTATTTCTGTGTGCTAACATTGGTTTCAATCTGAAAATTATTAAATAAGATTATTTGTTCCCAATGTCAGGATTTTTCTTTTTATTAGTATCCATTGTGAGGGGGTTGGGAAGAGGGATGGAATCACCTCTCTTTTGTTAAGAGACAAAACTGTGCTCCCCCCACCCCAATCAAAGAGAACAGGCTATGGCAAAATCCCATTTCTTACAAAGCAGAAATCTTAGAACATCTCAATATGTCATGGCAAGAACAATGAACTTTTTTCAAATTTTATTTGCGTCATCTAGGTATGCAATAGTAACATTCAAAAACCTGTCTTGTTCTTTGCACTCATAAGATTTCATTTCTCCTCAACCTCAAACCCTGATATGTGTATTTCCTGTTATTGGCCTCTGCTTCTGAGTTTAGCAAGAAGTGTTATGAAGTACAGGGTAGTGCTCAAGTCTTTCAATGCACATGTCCCCCTAAAATATTTTGCCATGAAGATGCAGCTTCTATCAATGAAGAAGCCAGAGGAACTGGTAGGTCTTAGATGAAGTAAATCAAACCAGTAACAACTGAAAACCGGCAGGCAGCTACCTCTGAAGCCGATAAAAATCACTGCTTAATGAGTCTAACATCTTGGAAAAGCTGAAAAGGACACACTGGACCCTGACGTAACGAAACGAGGGCAATCTATTTCAGTCCCCACAGAAAAAAAAGAAACAAAAAATACCCAACAAAAATAAATCCACAAAAACCAAGTCAGAACTTATTATTGGAGAACAATAGTAAAAACATAACCAGACTGGTATCAAGCTGGAGATTCATCTAAAAAATAGAAGAAGAAGAATGTGGCCCAATATCCTTTGCTAACCTAGAATACTATTGAAGGGTTACAGAACTCAACCGTGAACAGATTGAGTGGGACTTTCCATATGCTGCTCACCAGAAAGAAGCAATGGGCGGAGCAGGAAGGAATGCAGCCCAGTGATGAACAACAGCCTGTCTGTGCCTAACAAATCAGAGAAACTGTGCAATAACGTTTCACCTCTGTGAAAATATAACACCTAAATACTGCCAAGGTCAGCAAGACCTCTGGCGATCAACTGTGTAAGTGCTTCTCATGCTTGGTGATGTTCATTGCCAGCTGCTTTAGGCACATTATTTCTCAAAAGACTATCAAAGTGCTGAATATTTAGGCCAGTTCCCCCCTGGTTTTCCTTTTGCCAACCCCTATAAGACATTTCCTATCACCTCTCCTTTCATCTTCCACCTCCCTGTTTAATCTGGTTAAGTATTTTATAAGTGCACCAAATTCTAGAAGGGAGAATGGTGAGATTCAGGTAAGTTAAATACAAGAACTTTTTTTTTTTTTATGATGCTTTAGTTTCAATTACATGAAAATCTGAGAAAGGCGGCACATAAGTGAGATCAGAATAGGACCCTCTACATATAATCTCAAGTGAGGACTTAGTCCAGAGATATTTTTATAGAACATTTTAAAAAATAAAATGCATGAATGGAGAAATAAAAGACAACATAATATCAGAAAGACATTTTAAACTTCATTCGCTGCAACATTCATGAACCAGTTGAGCTACACCTGCCATCCAACCATAAGGAACTAAGACCCTGCACTGCGAAAAAGAAACAAACCCAAACAAAACAAAAAGCAACTGCGTAATATTGTAAAAATGGAGTGCAATGCTACTACAGAATGCAATAAAATATCAGTGCTGCATCGTCAAACAGCACTTATCAAAATAATTTCTGAAATGTTTCTTCTGAAACACAGACAAAGCAATAAAAAGAGGATATATGTTTATCATTTTAAGCATAACAATGTGAGTTAAGAGCTTAAGAATACAAAAGTACTTGGAATGAATAGTGCTACCCTTTTTTTCCTAAGTAGGCATAAAAATATTTTCATTTCCTTCTTGTTTTTTCATACCATTAATATCAACAAATTTCATTCATTTCATGTTATCGTTTACAACTTTAATGCACACACACAGAAAAAAAGATACCTACTGCAATAGAAATAGTTGCTTCATTACCTTGTTTGCTACATTTGCAAATGTAAACAGCGAGGCAGAGCCAGAACTGACTCTAATGCATGATGGAATATCTTTGTTGCATACGTACACTGTAGAAAATAATTATTCAATATGTCAGGCACCATTATTTGAAATGTAATACATTAATATTTACTAGAAAAATAAGGTTTTTTTTCTATTTGTTCTCCCAACTTCTTTAATGAAATAAGTTAATCTGACAGTGCATCCAGTAGCTTGTAATATCTTCTACATCCCTGTGGCAAAATAATAAACTACTGGTTGGGACACTATAATGAAAATGATTAAAGTCAGTTCTTGTACACCCTTGTAGCAAGCATGGAGGCTCGTCTAACAGCACCTTTAACCAATTATTTAATATTTAGTTATTTAGCCCTATTTCCCTGAGCAGTTATGCTGAGGAGCTTTCCCTTCATGGATAGTTTTTAAAAAGCTTGAAGTATTAAAAAGTACTATGAAGACATTTAATGCTACTTAGCAAAAGCTGGTATAAGTCTACTGAAGGGATTGACTGGTATGTATAGCAATGTTAAGCATGTGGAGAAGTAACCTTAGACTTCAAGGTTTAGAAATGTAATATATTAAAAATATATTAAAATAAAATACAGCAGGTTACCTTGTTCTATGCAAATTAAACCCGGAGTGTGGCTTCTGTATTAGAGACTTCACTTGCACAAAATGGTTTTTCTAGACTAAAGTGTGCCAGAAAGAATGTAGTGATAAAATGGTAGCTAAAAATCAGCTGAGTCTGAGAAACACCTAGATGACATTGCTGCCAAAGCTCTGAGGACAAGGTGATCATAAGGCATGTTGTAGGGGAGAAATTCACCCAAATTAAAGAAAATGACCTTTTAACATCTGTATATTTAACATGTCTAGTTCTTATATACAATGTGCATATGTTCACTATACCCTTGCAGCAGTATATACATATACACATCTTTGCACTCTTGCCAGTTATGTCTCTTACACAACAGCAATTAATTGTCCAGTAAAATTTTCTCAAGATTATTCGCCATGATTCACTGCATTCTGGCTAGCTTTGGTGGGCCGTGTCCCATAGGATTATCTTCCTCCCCTCTGGCCACCATCCAACTGTTCTTTTTTCTTGGTAACCCACTCAATAAAAAGGAAAAAAAAAAAAGAAAAAATAAAGGAAAAAATAAAGAAGAAAATGAAAAAAAAAAAGAAAATAACAAGGGATTTAATATTGGATAAGGCATGCTCTCTATATGAAGTGCTTTATAGGTCTTCACAAGACATTACAAGCTATTGAATTCCCATCAAGGAAACCTATTTCTGTTTAATTGTGCTAAGTGCTAAGGTTTACTCTTTAGGTTTTCCATTCTTTTCAGCTTGTGCATTGTTCCTGTGTAGGCCCCTCTGGATGTGAGTTGTGAAGTCATACTTGTCCGTGCAAAGATGCTGGCATATGCTGCACTGGAAAGGTCCACTGTCACCATGGCAACTCATATGCAAAGCATACATCACTTCATCCAGAAAGACAATGCCACAGTGCACACACTTGGTAGAAAGTTCATCTTGAGTACTTCTATCAACTTTCTCTGTTTTTACTACATTCAAGGGACCTTCATTTTTTACATTTGGTGGTGCCTTACTCTTTTCCTTGGAGGCACCATTTGCAGTTGGCCCAGGTCTGGAATGCTTTATCGCCAAATCTAGAGGAATGTCATTGTCTGATCCGACAGCTGAAAAATGAGGAGGCAGATTAAAGGTGGGATAAGGCACATAGTTTTGGCAAGGATTTGGTAGGCCAGGCACATGACTGAAGTAGTGTGGATTCCCAGGAACAGACAGCTTATATTTACTCCAGAATCTCAGCCAGTCAGCTTCACTCTGAAAGTCATTGTGTACAAATGGAAGTCCAAAAAGTGGGTACTGGTATTTTTCAATAGGGCTTCCAGGTGGTGAATAGTTTGGGTGTTTCGCAGGTCTCATGTATTTTTCTATCGGGCTGCCTCTCTCTGAGCTTCCTTTCCCTTCTGATATCGATGAACTGTTTCCTGGGTCTCCAGTACTTTCCTGAGGACTTTTTATCTGAATGTGCAAAGGTTGCATCCTTTTGTGAATATCCAGAGTTTGGCTGACCAATACTGGCTGCTGAGCAGAATGGCTTTTAGTCAATGAACCTGGGGCCTCATATTTACTGAGGCTGGGAAGCTGAATTTCTCTCTGATGACCTTCAGGTAAATGATCCTCTGACCTCCTCTCTAAGGGGCTTCCATTGACTTGCTCCTCACTGCTACCCCTCTGCTGTTTGTTTAGCTGCTCAGCCTGAAGTGCCTCCGGGTTAAGGCGCTTTCTTGTTCGTCTCCTAATGATCTGCTCACCATTGTTCTGTTTAATGATGTTTAAAGGCCTGGGAGTCTGCATGGAACACACACATAATGAACAAAAGGAAGAAAGAAAGACACATTAAACAAATCTGCAGATTATACTCATGCAAATTTATCTTTTCTTTTCTGAAGAGCTATATTACAAGAGTCTTATGGGAATGACCAAATTTCAAGCCAAATGCTGGTCTATGGCCCCTCATGCTAAAAGTAAACTAGGAAATGGCTTGTTTTATCAACCTAAGTCAACTGTCATAGACATACTATACCTGTTTACTTAAAAAAGGCAAGAAGTATCCAAGCTGTCAGACCATTTATTACTTCTTATTCCTAAAAAATTCTGGGGGAGATGTGTTGAAAGTGGGTGCTGAGAGCCAGGGATGAGGTGGGAGATGCAAGGTCCTGTGCACTAGTGTTTATTCAGTGCAGCATGCCACCAAAGCTGCTATCGGGCAGGGGTTTGCACAGATCCCACTGTGACAAGAACTGAGCAACACTTACCTTGATACTCACTCTGCTTTGACATGGGTAAAAAATGCAAGCAAACACAGGGCTTGCTGACCACCATTGCCATCACCTAGCAAAAGGGCTGCAGGTCCACTGTGGTGGTGAGTGGGATGATGGTGGCTGGAAAGGGACTAAGAAAGATGGAGAAGAAAGCCCAGAAAAACTTCTCCTATGCACTAAAAGGTCTACCTGTGCTTTGGCACCAACTCCCTGCTGTATTTCTTTCTAAGTGTTACTGATGTTGTGCTACTAAGTCATGAGTGAGAGCGGGCATTCCCTGAAGGCAGGGAAAAAGGGATCTGTAAAGAAATAGCATCTCAAAAGAGGCAGAAGCAAGAACCAAGTGAAGACTTCTGTTTCCTTTTGCTACTACCCCACATCAGCTCATGTTAGGTGGCTTCTTTAAAGAAGAACTGAAAATACCTTTGTGTGAAGGACAAAAATATCTTTTCATGAAGAACAAAAAAAATAGTACAAGGAAGGACAAGAAAAGGCCACTTAAACAGGAAAGCAATGGTATGTGAGTGAAAAACGGTGCTGTACCGCCAGTATGTGTTGCTCCACTGGGCAGATGTTAGAGCAACAAAAACTACCTAAAAGACATTCAGTTTGGTGTGCTGGCAGTTGACATTTGTCTTATCCAAATGCACATATAATCCTACTTTGGTTGGAGGTCAGAAAAGTGCCCCTTACTGTATTCTACTTGCTCATTTATTTAGAAATTTTAAAATTGTTTTAAAAAGCAGATTTAATTTTGGCTTACAGTAATTTGTACCTTGAATGTAACTAAATTTTTATATATTCATAACTTCAAACTAGTGTAAAAACATCCAGAGCTGGAAGAGCACACATTCTATTATTTGTAGAGATCAAGTTTCTTTCTTGACTTGCCATCTTCCTCTCCTCTTTCACCTATTTACTTCCCTGCAGTTGGCTTATTCTTAATGGTTAACCATGTTTTAGACAGTGCAGCTATTTTTTAAGACTTTACTTTCTATTAAAACACTGAATCAGAAGTAATACACACTTTTATTTAGATTTTTAATAAGAGAAATTTAAACTTGACAGAAAAACTGCACCTCAACCAGCTTGTTCACATAGATCAAAGCTGAGAAAAAATGATGTTAGAAAAAATTAGAATATTTTCCATGTAAATTCTATTCAGATAAAGTTTATAGTTTGCAGAATCAATAGTCAATTAATATGCATATACGTATACTCTTTATTACAACCTCAGTGTAATTTCCTCATCTTTTTATGACAATTGTAACACAGTCATACTGAGATGCTGTGTGAGATGTTACATATTGTTGTTATTCTTATTAAGCTTTTATTATTACACTACAGACCATTTTCACATGGCCTCCATATAATCCTTCAGTATTTCGGAAATACTTTTAGTCTTACTCTTCACGCTACAGGTATGAAGTCTGATTATCAAAGTAGTTAAAAGAAACATCTTCCTACCTTTGATTAGGGACCCTTACACAATTATTTGCAGCTCTGGCTCTTCAAAGTTACATGCCATGAGGAGTTAAAGGCTGTAGGTCCAACTTTCAAATTCTTCAGCATGCAAATGACTGTACTGATCTGATTCAACTAGTCTTTAGATGATTGAAATGCACTATTATTTGGTGAAAGCTATTAATTTTCCTAATTCATAGTAGCAAGGTGCAGATAGAAATATTCTGTATTTGGTTGCAACCAAAGCAGATAGAAGAGTTTAAGCTCACTTCTTGCTTTTCAGTGGGGTGTTACATTTAGAATATAGTGGAAAGATTGCCAGAACTTTACTTTTAAAATGGCCTATGTCAGATCCTTAATTATATGTTGTACATAATAAATTAAGGATGATCACAAGTATTTTTTGCCATCTCTGTATCAACTAGCAATCTCCCTACTCTAAATACAGGAGTAAATTTAAAAAAAAAAAAATCAAAAAATTCAACAAAGCATTCATTAAATTATTGTGATTAGACTTCCTAGATACCATGGGAAATTGGAGTGACCCTTCCACTAGACAATGAAGCAGACCAAGGATGTGGCCAAGGAATCATTATGGAACAAAATTTAGTGTTCCATGACCAAGTTAGAACTATTATAAAAATGAGAAACAGCACCACAATGATAATGGTCAAATTCATGATTCTGGGGAGAACCCAAATATGAATATGGTGTATATATTTACAGTGACCTGCATTTTTTTCACTAAAACTATTTTAATAATAGACTGTTGGATTATTATTACACATTTCTTAACATAGGTGTTTGGATTAAAGGAGACAAATGTGAAAAATGTGGGAAGTTTAATGTAAATTACCCCTAGATAGATGGACCATTTTTGAAAACATATTGAAAAATTATTCAAGGGTATCACAGAAATAGAAATGTGACTTATAGCAGAAATCACTACCATGTTAACATTTGTCAATCACTACCACCTAGTAGTATCTGACAGACCATAGATTTTTCTTCTTATTAAATACAAGTGAAAAAGGGACCTTAGGCTTGAGTTAATGAGGATGGTAGTTCTAGAGAGTAATAATCCAATCAAAAGGGAGCTAAGAAACGTGCAAAGTTACTATAGGTGATTTTTACTCAGCAGTGTGGCAAAATTTAGTTGAACAGGATGTCTTGTAGAAGGGAATTGTATTCCCTTGAATTTTTATAGTTTTGGAGATTTACCTAATAACTGCATCATCCTAGACCCCTTAATTCAGAAACATATATGACAAATACTTCTGCAATTTTTCATGAACAGACAGGCAGACAGATAAAAGAAACTTTCATCTTTCTGGTGTCAGCCTAAGGAGTGTCCCTTTGCATGGACTGTCTCAAAAGGTTTCCCAAAGGAGAGATTTGTTTGATTGTTTCAGACTTCTACTTAAAATGGAGTTGCTATCGTATCACAACAGAGTAAGGCTTAATTAAATGCTTTGCAATTGTTTGGTCAAAGTTCAATTGAAGATATTAATGTCAAATGTCCACTGAATGACAGCTTATTGCTGTGCTTAAACAGTGGAGCTAAGAGACAGTGTCAGCTTCTTGCTTTCCATATGCATAAAACAAATTTGGACATTGTATTCCTAATTATGATGGAAGCACACTGGTTTGTCCTTACTAGTTCATAAGAATGATCCGAGCTATGTGTTTGAATATAAAACTGATTCTTGTAGCTTTTATCTATTCAATAAATTATGCTAATAATCATGGTAAGGTCCAACAGTATAGTTCAGAAAAGTATATTAAAAAAAGGGAAAATGGAGGCTATAAATGGAAGTTCTACAAATAACAGATTCAAATGTCAAATTAAAAAAAAAATAAAAAGCAAAACTGTACATCTTAAAATCTTTGTGGATGCTCACCACTGATCAATTTCCCTAAATTAGATATTATATCTAGAACTTTGAGAGGTCTCCAGGAAGATGATACTTGCAATAAGACACAGCCAAGATCCTGCCAGAGACTGTACATTAGTTCATCTCCTCCTGGTCAGATGTTTTTTGACTGACTGGGCTGTCCTGGAGTTTAAAAGCAGTTACTGACCTTAGAACGACAGCACATGGCGAACAGTTAACCTTTCAGATGGTCGTGCTATATTTGAAAATGGGAAGATTTTTCTGTTTTATTATGTAGGCTGGTTCGAGGGGCTCTTGAGTAAACGGGATTATTTTATGGGCTGTACACAAGACCATTTAGAAGCTTATGTCGCAAATTTAATTTCTGAAAAAAGTTTTAAAAAATGTGCACACTCTCAGCCACCACATAGATTTCTGATTTAGGATCTAAGCCTGAACTGCTGTGTTGCCTTGGCAAACTCCCAAAGGCTGCCTCGGTTTCTATTTCTGAAAAATAGTAACACTTTTTAATTTCTTGGGAATGTTGTAAAAATTAATTAATTAGAGTCAAGTCTTGGTCACCTGACTCTCCCATGTGCTTCTATTAAAGACAGTGGGGATAATATTTAACTAGTGGGTCTTAAACCTAAAAGATTCCAAGCATTTTGGCACTGATCCAAGGAAACACTTAAGCATGGCTTTCCTCGACCTGGACCAGAGCATTCAACATCTTTCAGGATCAAGTCAAGTGTCAATAAGATGAAAAGCAATATAGACAGATCATGATTATTACTTATTCCCTGCCTGATCCTGAGGGATGGTGAATCTTTCCCTCACCAAGTGATGAGTGCCATCAAGTGAATAGCTTCCTTGTTGAGCTATTTCAGTATGCTCCAGTAGACTATAAGAACTGTAGAAAAAAGAGCACAAAAACCCTCCACCTCATATCTCCAGAAAACTTACTCTCAAGAATAAAGGGGGTAAGATATGTGAAAGAACATAAAAACCATATCAAGAGATATTTTTGAGGTAGATGTAGGTGTCTAACTTTAAGAATTTTGGTTTTTATTATGAACATGACAACTCTTGAATTTAGAGAGCTTTCATCACAACATATTATATGACTTTAAATGGAATTCCCAGAAAAGAAATAATTTTCCCCTTATTTTGTATCAAAATAATTAAATGCATCACTAGTGATCTCAAACACATCTACCCACAGCATCCCAGCCTGCTTCATAATGAATCACATCTGATCCCAAAGTGACCATTCTGCAAAACTCTGTTAGGAAATTAACTGCAGGCCAGGGAGTGGTACTAATCACACAACCAGACAAGACCACAGCTGCCCAGCTTAGCTGTATAACCCTTTTTTCTGCTGAACAAACCGGTAAGTTCTTCCTACCGAGTGAAGCTTCTGGTAGAGGCCACACGCGTTGCATACATATCCACCATTTGCATTCTTTCTCCAGAGAGAGGTCTTTGTGGTCAGGCAATTGGCACAAAAAACACCCGAGCCTCTACGTCTCTGAAATAGGGAAGAAAAAGGGAAAAAAACCAGGTCAGAGGTGAGTCACATGAGCTGCGAAGTTAGGACAAATCAACACAGGAGTTTTGTCTCTAGACTGGCAACAATGACAGTATAAAACCACACTGCCCATAATGAGGTCAGGTTCAATTGTGCTTAATAGGCACCACTGATTTTCATTATAATTAACCCTAGAGTGATGGATGAGGTGTGTGAAACACCAAAGCCTTTTCAGAATAACAGCTTTAACTTTTTGAACTTCAGGTTTTGTGCATTTAATGATGGTTTCTAAACACCAAATTCTGAAAAAACCCTTTGGAAGCTGACAGAACATTCCGTAAACTCCTGGTTTCACAACAGATTATTTCTTTTTAGCTTGTTTGATTTAAAAGTCTGATTGGTAAAAAGAATTTTGAAACACCATCACTTCAATTAATTACAGTCTGTACCTGCATCATACTAATTCCTTTAACAGAGATTATACGTTATTAATTTAATACATGATATTCAGTTCCAGTCTTTCCCACTTACTTCTGAAATCAGTATAAGATACCATATACTTCTATTAGCCCACTATGAACAAATAAAAGTACAGTATTCTTTAATGAGACCTCTTCTGAGTTTCATTCAAAACCCCAGAAAACACTGTCTCGTCGACGGATAAATTTATTTATTTTATTTTAGTCAGGCAAAGAAGGGTACAGTACAACTTTTGTAAATACAAATTGATTTTTAACCAGACTGAGCTGTGCATTCATCAGCTTTCATAATGATCCAGGAATATTTAAAAGTAGACACGTTTATGAGTATTGCTCGTTAAATTTTTTCTATGGAATAATGATTTCATTAAACCTCTCATTTAAACAAAAGTCAGGCTATGTTTGTGGGCACAAATATTAATAAGCAGGAAACTGAATTCTTTTGCTGAAAAGAAAATCTGAATTTCAACTCTGTTCCCTTTTTGCAAAGGAAGAAAATCCATACGAAACCTTCAGCATCTAAGATAAGAATGAGTAAGTACAGGAAAAAACAGTCTGGGTGAAAAATAATTTTATTGTAAGTTAAAAATTACTAACACTATCAGTAAAAATTTCAGAGTTTCATAAAATTTAAGTAATTTATTTAACTTTAGTTTATACTGTAGAAGACTGGTGCTCATGCCAAAAAAATACAATGGTTATAATTGTACTCTGATACATTTCAAATGGAAAGCTTTCTGCAGACATAATTTTGGCTTCAAGACTGGAACACTTTCTTGGCATTGAAAGGGCATTTGATTCATCGGGTGTTTCACAATGTATCACTAAAAAGACCTGGTGAGCAGCCAGTTCCCTATAGGGTAATTTTTCCATCCAGATGCAAGTGCTATCAGAGGCCCTCGTCAGCTAAACTAATTATGATCTTGCATTTGCTGATGCCTGCTCACTCTAACATTCGACATCCTCCATTAATCATCAATACAAGGAAAATGAATGAAACGTAAAGAAACGAGGGCTGGTAAGCTGCATAGCCATAAAATCTGAAATGAGTGCAATAATTTAACAAGATTGGGGAAATGTTTTTAGTGAGCACAAAGTCAGGCTAACAATTGCCCTTTTAAACCAAGAACACAATTTCATTTGTACAGCAGGTTGTGATACTTTAAAGCGATACAATAAAATCAAGATTGTCATCAAGATAATCTCTCTCTCACCCCCTTACATCATCCCCTACTTTGTCTCTTAAATCAGAAGCAGTAACATATGACATTTTTCTCAATTTGGCAAAGGGAAGAACTAAATGGCAGTTGATGTCCTTCAGCAAATATCTAACTAGTTGTGCATATGAGATGCAACTCGCCGTGGAAAGGTGCACTCGTCTACAAGTACATTGAAGGTCTCAATTCTTTTTGTGGCTGGATATCCTTGCCTAGCTTCACCTGGCTGCTGAAATATTTTCCATAAGAGTACAATAAAAGCCTCACTAGACTAATCCCAATTTGGTCCACTTGGAGGGTGAGAAGTTTCCAAGCGGAAATGACTGTACATGGCCAAGATTCAGCTATAACTGCAGAACTGTTCCTTTCCATTCCTACTTCTTGTCTGCTTGCCTATGGTTTCTTAGTGTGGTGTATTAACTAAGTGGAGTCTTAATCTGAGTCAGTCTTTCCACCCTTTTATTTCTGTTTGTGTTCCTTGAATTTGGGAAATACCCTCTACAAGGTAATGAAAGACTACTAAAACACAGAGAAAGTGGTCTAGTTTATATGCTGCATTTCTATACACCTGAATAGGACAGAAGGTATAATTACACTGAAATCTTCATTGAATGCTATGCTGCTAGCATGTCTTTAAAACACTGTCAAAAGCAACTCATTTTTTCTCTTTTTTTTTAAAGAAAGATCTGATTCAAAATGGACATTAGTTGTAATGAAATATTACAATGACTATAGCTGACAGCAATCTACAAAATACATAGTAAAAGCTATATGTATCAAAATAGGTCTACTTATTTACTACTTACAAACTATTTATCTGTTTAAAATGTTGACGTAGTCCAGCTAAATATCCTTCCCTAAATTTAATGCAAAGTATGTAAATTTTACTTTTGTGCTAAGTGCTGCATCTGATCTTTTTTGTTACCTTCTCTTATTTCCATATTATTTAAGGACCTTACAGGACAATCAACATTGATTATTTCAATACCAATAGCTTACATATACTAATAAATGAAGAATCAAACCATCTCTGGAAAAACTTAAAGGCTGTTACTTTGTTGAGCATTTTGGTTATGAAACAGATATTTATAGTGGGGACATACAGCTTTAGAATGTATTTCCTGCCATGAAACAGGACTGTGGCAGAATTGGACTCAATATTCTTGACTCCCAGAAGCCACTAACCACAGAATGGACCCGCTTGTCATAAATACACCTCAGAAATTTTGATGATGCCTGCAAGAAAAAATTGAGGGCTTTTTTAAAAGCCTACAATGCCTGTAATCCTCTTATCTTAAACAAATTTTTGTTGCTAAATGTTAACCAACGGTTATACTTCTACTGTTAGTGATGATACTTCTGCATGAGTCTGTTTGGCTTTGCATACTCAGCTTTTGTACTAGTCAATAATACTGGCCAATATTGCTGCTTTTCTGAGTAGTCTCACAAAGAAACAGGCACTTGAGCTCAAATCCAGCAAAGCCTGCGCAATAGCAATGGCCCACAGCCCCCATAAAATGCAGCCATGCACTCAAGTGCTCTGCTAAGCACTACCCTAGCCAGCATTTTCAAGAAATATGTTAGGGAAGCTTTTGCTCTTTTTCTAATGTGAGCTTACTTACCACAGTTAATTTCTTAAATCAGCCCAGTAACATTAAGTCAACACGACCAGTCATGGGAGGGTTTGAGCCACAGAAAAAACGTTCAGTCTGTGATCGGTGCCCTAGCATTAGCCGGAGTTATCACTGCAAATTTCCTGTACATCCTTGGTAGAATAAGCCAAAACGGTTTAAATAACTAAAATATGTATCTACTAAGTCAAGCTCTAATCATCTGGTGCCTTATAGCCACTACAGTGCAATCCCAGATCCTGAAGGGGCCAGCGCTGCAAAGAGCCGGTCTCTTTTTCCATTCCAGTTCCGAGGTCTGGGCATTTAATATCACAGTTGTCTCAAATCACATTAGGCTGAAACTTGGCACACGTTTTTTGTCAGCCCAGATGTACCTTTTTTTTTTTCCTTTTTTCTTTTTTGGTACTGAAAACTTTATTTAAATCAGTTCAGCTGTTTATAATTTGGAGATTGGCCAAAATTGGGGGGCGAGGGCAATTTTTCAGATAACTTTCTAACAAATCTACAGTCAGACTGGCTTTGCTCTGGGGAAAAAAAAGTATGCACACATTTTACTACTTTAGTAGTAGCAAAGCAACAAGTGGACTATTATTTTTATGTAGCTAAGTTATGAAAGTTTGTAATTATTCACTGAATATGTCCTGCAAAACTCTCTACTAACTGTTTTCCCTCAGTAAGAACCATGCTGAAAGCATGTAATTGCATAACAACCCTTGATATGCAGAATATTTACTCACATTTTTTATGGTTTCATATCTTGACCGTTTCAAATTGAACAAGTCTGAAACTTGGTATACACAGCTTCAAGCCCAAATGCCCAATTTTTTTTTTTTTTTACTCCTTAAATGATTTTCACTAGTTATCAATACTTCATTGAAACAAGGCAATTATTAGCAGTGCTTTCTGCTAAGCAATAAACCAGCAGAGAACACCATAACAAGTAATTCAGTCAGGCGTCTTGCCAGGATCAGGCCCTTCTTTTTCATAAAAACTGCTTTAGATTTTAAAAGATTGACTCTACAGCTATCATTATTTCAAACTTTTTAGTCGTGTAGAAGCATCATTACACTCCATATTATACAAAAAGTATTTTAAAATGTACTGAATTTTCAGTTTTTATTTCAATAGAACTTCATGTAGCAAAATATATACTATAAAGCAGAGCCAAAAACACTGCTCAGGAACTGTGACTTTTTAGCTAGCTAGACTAAGCAACAGTGCCTGACACTCTGCTAGTGCCAAATTCATCCCGTTTTCAAAATTTCTGCCAGAAGATGCTTTTAGAAACTCAAATAGGCTGCACAAGCAGCAGCCAAGCATTTTTCTTGCATCACCCTTCTGGTTTCGGACACAACAAAACTTATCTTACTGCTGATTACTTTCACTTTCCCATCACAAAACGACAATATGATGAAGCCTGAGTAGATTTTTTTTACCATCTCTGGCCTCCCTACCACGCTAGAAAGACAGCACACCGTAATCATGCCTCCATAACACAAGGTGCAGAGAAATCATAAATGTTTCCCAAGAATAAGCATATGCCTGACATATTTCCAACAATGAAGACGGGCAATACAACCATATATGTCTCACTGAAAAAAAAGGCAAAACGCTGTCTCTGGATGCTCTCTGGCAACACGGGAGGTCTAAAATGGGAATTCCAGGAAACCTGCACACTCAGTTCAGTATGAGCCAGGTGACTTACTGCAGAGAGGAACAATTGTAAGCAGCTGGTCTCATACCTTTAATCGTTGGACTGCTACCACTGGGTTCAGAAAAACAGTGTAATGCACTCGTGGTTGCATCTGTCTTTCCTGTGTTTGCGCTGCCGTGAGTATGAAAGAGTTTCTTGTTTCACACCTGCTAGGTCATTCCTGTTTTGTTCTCTTAATATAAGGAGTTATTTGATTATCTTGAGTTTTGGTGAGGTTCAGATTAATTGAAGTTTAAAACATGGAGCGAGGCAGCATCTGGGTGTTGGAGTAAGTGCTACTTGCTTCTGTTTAAGATGGCAAAGGCATCTTTCAGCCCTCATTTCTTTTGGCTGCAGAGGCACTCAGACCTCTCTGTATCAGTTTAATCAAAACTGCTTTATCTCTCAGCTATGAAAACAGACACAACTATGTCTCTGTAAAGTTTCACATTTTAAAAATTTAGTTGCTTTTGCCGTAACTATGTCTAAATTTAAAAGAAAATTGCTGGTTTTCTTCCCTTTATAACCTGGACGGCTTTCGGGAATAGACCAGGCACAGCAAATTTTCGTCCCTAAAGCATAAGTTGTCAGAAAAAGAGAAACACAAAAACAGAGTTTTAAAACAGAAGTAGTTTTCAACCTTAACTATTAGTTAGCAGATGCCTCTTTAAGTCAATTTAATGTGCCAAATCCAAACTCTTCATCTAAGACATTTTCAAGAACAATTGCATTGAAGAGTTGTATTTGAAAGATGCATAAGAGAGAGGTTAGGAAAAACAAGGTAGAAAGAAAGTAAAAATGCCAAGAGGAAAGTCAAAATTACAGACTTAATTCATATAAAAAGTTTAGTGGAATTTTTAATGTTATATCATGACAGCATTTTTGTATGATATATGCTGTATTATAAACTTTTAATGAGAGGAATCAGGGGGGTTTTAGAGAGATAAAAAACCCAGACAGTAAATTAAACATTACTGCTAGCGCAGCCTTTCAGAATCCTACCCCTAATCCCTTAGGGAGAGTAAATATTTTAATGTGCATGTAAACTGCAATTATTTTTTTATCAGCTGTAAAAATGAAGATGAGTAGATTTTGTCCCAGCATTTGAAGCAGTTCCCTGTATTTTGTAAAGCTACCTTAGAGACATGGCATTCACTATCCAAAAAAACCCCCAACTCCACCCCAAAAAAGAGGCAGCAAACTACAATCTTTTTGTCTTACTGAGTAAGAATGATTTAGTACATCCTCCCTCAAGCTACAGCTGACTCAACCTTTGCCACTGTGCTGGAAAGGACCTGGCTTTGGATACCACCTTGAGCCAGAGTCTGAGGTCTGAAAGCAGGAATTTGCCATCGGTCCCAACATCTGTTAATGGCCATATGCAACTATGGGATCACTTGAATGATCATAATGCACTTTACAATGATTTATCAATTTTCATTCACTCAAGCATTTATCAGTGGAAATTATGTAGTTCAAACTATATCTTCTTGCAGTCCAAACAGGTATGGGAGGTAATTTCACAGTTTCCCCTTCAAGATCTGCAGTGGCACAAATATGAAACAAAATTTTTTCTGCTGATTAAACTTCCTTGTCACAGTTAGTGGCAGTTAATTTTTAAACACTGTGTTAAAAATGTATGTGATCTTCTGTTGGGCCAAATACACACACACAGACTAAATAGATACATATATATTTATTTATGTGTATTATTATTTATGTATTTATACCACATGTTATTATATGAGGCATTTGTAATGAACACCAAAAGATATTTTCTGGTAAAACTATATGTTAGTCTGGTTTAAAAATATCTAAATATTTATTTAATCATTCTTCACAAAGTATAATTTTTTAGAAAGCAGTTGCCTTCAACTGTCTTTTACTAGATATAATGTATTTTTATGGTCTTAGCCTTCAACTTATACAAGGTGATCATCATTAAATCTCTTCCAGTGCCTTAAACAGCAGTTAGCACACTATGGGGTATGAGCTTGCTTCTGGTGTATTTTGCCACAGACTACCAGCAGTATGACAGAGACTTCCATGGAAGCAACCCAAACATTTATTTTTAACGTTTTATTAACACCAATAGCAAAAAGGAAAAAAAGCAACCTGGAAACCTGCATGTCCCGCACAAGAATGATGTCACTTTACTGCAACTGAAACCTATTCAAGAGGAATAGAAATCCTGCCTCCAATAACTCACCGAGTCAATTACACAGGAAAGTACTGTAATGGGCTGTCCCCCGTCAAACAGCTCACGTACACCACTTCCTTCTCAATTACCAACTTGTCTGCATTGCCATCTGTAAAAACGAACACATACCTTGTGCTGCCAGTTTCTGCTCTTGCACTTCCATTAGTGGAACTGGCTGCAGCTGCTCAAGAAGAAAGCCCTGATTGTCTTTGTTTTCCCTCCGTGTAGCACCATTTTTCTCCCTTCCTCCTGTAGCTCGGCTCAAGGTAACACATTACCTTTGTTGAGGTGTGCTCACAAGTCTTTAAAATAAAGTCTGTCTAAACTTGTGTCCTGTTATCTTTTCACAGTTTCTCACCTAACACAGTAAAAAGCTGCCAGCAGCATCTCTCAGCATTTTGCCCAGAATTATGGAGTTAGTATCTCAGTAGGTTTTATCAGTCCTTTTTAGGTACTGCTGTAAAAATTGCTAAGTTGCTGGATAAACATCTTCCCACTTTTCTAAGCAATTTTAAAACAGTACTTATATGAAGCATTCAAAAATAAGATTAAAAAAGAAGTCCAATTTTGGAATAATAATATTACCTACAAAAATGGTTAAGTAGACACATAGTGTTCAGAAGCAGGACAGAGGGAGCCTGGTTTCGGAACTGCGATCCTGGGCCCTAAGTCTTTCTCTGCTTGCACTTTGCTCCAACAGATTCACGCAGCAGCTCCAATGCAGAATGGCTGCTTGAAACATCAGTGCTCGCACACACAGATCGCTGCTCCTTCCCAATCACTGTATGCTTCCAAACACACTCAGCTTTTGTTAGAGAACAAATCTAAGTCATTATCAGTCTCTTGCATTTTAGTTTCAAGTTAGAAACACAACATAAAATGGTAACAAATGTACAAAATTAGACTACTCTTCTTCTGATAAGTAACTGGCTAAAAGTAGTATTCTCAGAAATAAGCACGCTGAAAGAGACATCGAGAAAACTGGAAATGCTTCTGACTCTTTTATTTCTTGGCACTAACCAAAACTACCCAACCTTTGCTGTCTCAAATGGTGAATCCAAATCTATAGTTAGACTTTTCTATAAACTGACCTACTTTCTGAGATAAAGAGTCATTTTTGAAGGTGCCTAAACATGGAATTAGGTGCTTAAGTTTAGGCATCAATACCAGAGGATTTATGTTCAAAAAGTTACTCAATGAACTCAGTTGCTTCTTATGAAGTAATCTCACTCATTAAATGAACCGACAAACCTGGAGCAAAGCTGCGTCCATACTTCCTTAAACACCCCAACTTTGACATGGCAGGAGCAATAGACTGCTTTTGCAGATCTCAGCTACGAGCCAGTATGTAACTCTACATGTGATAGTAATTGAGGGTCCCAATCCCACAAGTGCTCTGCTGCAAGCGTGAGCACAAAGCTGCTGGAGTTCTCAGCTTCTGGCAGCTGTTCCCACTTCCACAGAAATCAGATGGGCAAAATTAAGTTTTGAGGAAAAAAAAATCACAGACATTTAAAAAACATTCCCTGACCTTATTAAAGCCCACGTGATCTCTATTTATACAGAAAATGGCTCAGAAAGCCAGCAGCTGAGAGGAGGAACTCTCATTTGTAGATTTTGGCTGAGGGCTGCCAAAATCAGCAGGGGAAAGGCTCCTCAGGGGTAAAAATTTCAAAAGCCATTAAGAGTCTTAGATGCCTCAGTCCCACTGACTTTTGATCACCTACATCCTCCCAAATTCGCACTCCCAAATCTGGAAACTACACTGGAAGAATAACTTGTAATTCAAAGGATTTTTAAAAAAATGAGGATCTAAAGTTTTCATAGGAGTCTTCAGGACTCAGAGAGGAAATGTCAATTAGGTGTCTACTCCTTGGTGAAAATTGGTGAGGTAACATTTACCTGTTACTTGTACTTTAAAAAAATTCCCCTTAGGACTATTAATTTCATTTAAAGAAAAAATGTAACAAGAAAATGTTTCATACGGGCAGCTGTAGCTCACGTACTTGTTCAGGAACTGAAGTAACTATAATTTGAGTCTCATGCAGTCCCCATGAGAAAGCTGTTCCTAGGGTGGGATCCAAAAGCAGACTATGTCCACCTATTATTTTCAGTACACTTAGGACTGCAGTCTTGCTGCAGATCTTGTTACGTGCTGTTTCTAGAATGACTTCCATTCAGAGAAATCAACATTTGCCAACCCATACCACACAATTACCATAGTTATTTCCTATTGTGAGCTTAGGGAGAAACTGTGGTATCCCAGACACCACGGTGTGGTAAATATTGAAAATTAGTGGCCTTTTTATAATGGACATTTGCATCTAATCCAATCCATTCCAAACACTTCCAGTTAACAAGACAATAAGGCAGAGTTTGTGTCTAAATGGTTGGTTCTAACATAATCATCATATTCTGTCCTGTGATCCCACTTTGAGCAAAAATATTTGATGGCTTCCTTTTTGATAGCTTTAGGAACTAAGAATGGACTAGAACTGTGATCAGCCCTAACACTCACCTAGGGAGGTAGCTCCTGAAAAAGAAAAGAGGAGTAAAAACCCCAAAACAACACTTCCATATTTGTTTGGGTTTTTTTAAAGCTGACCCACCTTAAAGTGCCAAGTCCCTCCTGGCTGCACTAGGCAAAGAGCTGCCAACAAGTCAAGGGAGGTGATGATCCTTCCCTCTGCTCAGCCCTAGTGAGGCCACACCCAGAGCACTGTCTCCAGTGCTGGGTCCCCCAGTACATGAAATACCTGAATGTATCGGAAAGAGTCCATTGAAGCACCACAAAGATGATTAAGGGACTCAGGCATCTGTCATGCAAGAAGAGGTTTAGAGAGTTGGGATTGTGCAACCTGAAGGAGAAGGCTGAGGGGGATTTATCAATATGTACCTGATGGGGGAAGGAAAGAAGACGGAGCCATGCTCTTCTCAGTGGTGCTCCGTGAGAGGACAAGAGGCAAAGGCACAAACTGAAATACAGGAAATTTCATGTGAACATAATGGAAAAACTTGGTTACCGTGAGGGTTGAACACAGGAGCAGGTTGCCCTGAGAGGCTGTGGAGTGTGTGTCCTTAGAGATACTCCAAACTGATAGGACATAGAACTGAATACTGTGCTCTGGCTGACCTTGCTCTGGGCAATGGGGTTGGAGTAGATGATCTCCAGAGCTGCCTTCCAGCCTCAATAATTCTGCAAAACTTTCTTCAGTGAGAGGCTGTAGACTGCTTGTCACTTTTCTGTTCTATTAAGTTCTATCCATTTTAGCCTTAATTGCTATTCATTTGCATTGAAACAGAAAATATTTTAAAATTTCATGGCTATAAAAAGTATTAATTAGAATAGAGCAGACCAAATTCTACAGACTGGAGTCAGTAAAACTGTACAGTTATTAAAAATGGAGAAACCTACTTTTAAATTTCACTCTAAATAATTTCAGAATGTTTATGAGGAACTGAGTAAAGTATCTAATGTAGGTTTTACAAAAATTATTCACTGCTTGCTCTTTCCTATCAAGATCCTAGTGCTTACTTGTAAATAAGAGTAATATACAGTGTTGTGTATGTTTTTTCCTTAAAAATACCATTAAGATGAGAAGAAGAGAACAACTGTTCTACATTTTGGAGACATTTCTCCTTAAATAGTGTTTATGTACTGCAAGCATCCTTTCCATAAACAAACCAGGTCTTTGGAACAAGTGAACACAATCTCTGAAGAATCTTTACCAGCTTCTATTTCTGGTACATGATGCATTGTGAATTTTAGGCCAACATGGGCATATGGTATCCTAGTTTGATAGGAAACATTTCATGGAATTCAAGACAGAGTCACAGCATAATGACTTGAGACCTCAAAATCTGTGCTACAACACAAGGTTAAAAAAAAAAGAGAGAGAGAGAAAAAAAAAAGAAAAACAAATGTTTCCTGATACAATACTAGAGGGAGTAGGCACATGTAAAAGCACAAGAAAAAGGAAAGTCATAGTAACTGGTGTCCACAAAGGAATACTCTGAATCCCCTATTAATCAGGCTTAACCTCATTAACCAAACTGCCTTAGCCTCTTCTTTTTAGTTTGGGAGAATCACCCAACAGGGGAATAATTTAGAAAAAATACAAAAAAACAAACAACAACTAACCAACCAAACAACAAACAATATTTATCTTAAGAACATTCAAGAAGGATTTGGGGCTTTTCTGCCTTTGCAGCCTTAGAAGTGGGTATGCCCTCTGTTTTTCTACACTCATTCATATCTGCCCAGAGAGAATACTGTTACTGCACAACAGTGTTTCCAGTGGCCCTAGTCTAATTTTTCTTTTACCATTAAGGTGGTTCTTAAATTGCTTAAGACACCAGCTTCAAAATCTGCATTGTCAGAACCAGACTGCATTTCACCAAAGGAATTGTTTCTAATGCAAGTGGCAGGGAGAGCCTACTGCTGGGGGCAGTCATTCTCTCAAATGGCACAAGCCTGATGAGCAGTATGAGACAAGCACGTAACTTAGCAGGGTTTTCCAGGAGTTCTGCATGCCGAGGACAAAATGTACCCACCCTGTCACACACTCAGGCTTCAGTTCAGCGTGCTGTGAAGAACTGAAAAATAGCTTTCAAGAAATCAGGCACCGGGCTGAAGAGAGGCATAGCAAAAACTGTCCTGCCAGCCCACAGTAACCTTATTTTTCACATCCTTTGGAGTGTTCTTAAATGAAGCTGACTGCAAAGAAATGCCTTGTAAAACAAGCCCTCTGCTTCCTTTCTGAAGTGGCATCAGTGAAACAGCTCTTGCAACCTTGCTCACAATGCTGTGGCTGCATCCATGTGTAACTGTGAGGTAAAGACCACTGCACTGTCTACATGTCTTCGTGTGCTATGTGCACATCTTGGACATAGAATCAAGGAGGAACTGACTGGTCCTGTTCTACAAGTCAATTTTTGAGACTCTGGGTAAAAAATGTCAGGAAAGAGTTTCCCTTTTACCTTCCACCTGCTTGTATCACAATTCATCTGATTTTGAAACCAGCCAGCAGAAGGCCCACGTACACAACTTTGAAATAAAAAGAAACCTTTATATTTAGACACACGGTATGAAATCATAGCTGCTATTTGTGAACTGTCTATATTCAAAGCCATTTGTGTCTTACTGACAGAACAAAAACTCTGACACTCTTAAGAATTCACTTTTCCATTTAATACAGGTTTTCCTTAACAGTGAATGTCAAATTGTTTTCACTCCCTTTCTTTATCACCTACTGGAATCATTAGACGTGAGAAGGAAAAATACCTACACCAGAAAGGAACACATTTATAATAACATGCCTTTTTTCTAGGAGAAAAAAATAACCTTCCATTTCATCAGCATCTATGCCAAAAGCCCTCTTTCAGGAACTGAAAAGAGAAGGGCCTTTATTTCCTATATATATTTTATAGGAAACATTTTTTGGTTCTGTGTCATGGACTAGGATTTCACACCTTAGTGGCTAGTCATATGGAAATGGACATGACTGTGGAAACTTCATGGCTGTGAAACCCTGATAGTAAAATCAGCAGGAAGATGAGGAAGGTGTGGGGAACACTGAATGATTCATGCAGTAACAACCTCTGGACCCTTTGAGGAGATTTTGAGATGGCTGCCAAGGCTACCTGATTATGACCAGCATCCTGGACCCTCTAAAGCAGGCTGTAAATCTAGGCACAATACAGAGGGACTATTGCTCTTTTGAAAAATACCCACATGTGTAAGTGGATGTGACATGTATGGATTTTTATATGGAAAGATCTTTCCAAAATCAGGTTGCAATTCCCAATGAATTATACCTCCCAGAAATAGTAGCATATAAATACTGGGCTCTGTTTCCCTTATTAATAGCTGTCTGAGTTAATGAGAGAACAGCTTCCAGAAGTTACTGCAAGCAGTGCAAAGAGAAGCAACTTGGCTACAACATTCAACAAATCAGTATTTTGCACCTAACTCTTCCATTGCCAAATCAAATACAAATCCTCTCCCGTTTCATACCCAGTTAACTCAACTTATCGCATAAAGCACAAGGAGAGCAGAAGATAGTAGAAGACCTACAGAGTTAGTGCTGGTTTGATGCCAGTCTGTTTTAGACACAGAAGAAGAAAAGAAAAAAAATTAAAAACTCACTGCATTGAATTTGGTTTTTTGCTATGGTAAGGGCAATTCTTGGCTGATCTTACTAAGGTCTTGTGACCTACCTTTGGAGCCCTGTCATATGTGTGGCACTACCAGGGCAGACATGGTAGATTTATCTTGAAGATGACCTGCATAATTTTGCATTTCAGAAATGACAGGCCTAGCACTGTAGCACAGACGGTCTGCACAGCCAGGGCTGTGATTTCTACTACATTTCAGTGATTAATGGCCTTGTAATGCAATACAAGTTTCCTACAGAATGTTGTAATCCCCCTACAAATTTGGCGTTGTCTACTATTTACTGGCAGGTTGTAGGAGCAGCAGAGATCAGCGCTGCTCAAAGGACTGGGTGCAGTCCCAGGTACAGAGGAGAAGGGGCAGGAAGCAGCTGGGCAGTGCGCAGTGCAGTTGGGCAGGACTGTCACCACCAGCTGCCAGCCCCAAAGGGTGCTGTGATGGCTCCTAAAGAGTGCTGTTCCCATGGCAGGGACAAAGGAAACACTGGGAAACCCTACTGTTGGCAATATCACTTGACAACAAGAACGAGCCATTTTAAAGATGTATTAGCCTTAAAAATGCCTCATCTTGGTCCTTATTTTGAAGAGTTCCTGCAGGAAGTATTTACACACACACACACACACACACACAAACACACACGCACATGTTAGCAACGAGCCAAGCAACTCACGCGTTTATGGGTCATTTTTAAATCCAGTGCAGTCTGTGGATCATGAGTCACACTGTCCCTTCTTACACAAAAGGCCAAACGGCTACAAAGAGTGAGAATGACATTCCTATGGTTGCAACAGCAGTTACTCACAGAAGGCAAGATGGGGATCCCCCTTTGTTTATGCACAGCGTCCCACAAAATAATAGGGCTATTTAAGAAGTAAAGTAATACAGGAAAAAAAGAAAAGAATCTCAGCATCTGACTTCAGAAGACATCATATATTCATTAGTGAAGCAGTAGAAAAAATTAGCAATCACCTAGTGAAAAAATCTTAGCCACTACCTCTTCAGAGTTTATCCATTAAACACTGCTATCCTGTATAGAGTAAATAACTGCCAGGAAATCTAATGCACATATTTCAATATTCCAGTATTTTTAAAACACACAACCCTTTTCATGCATGCATATCTCTTAACATGTCTGCTGGAGATTCTGTGCTTTGCATGGGCTAGCAAAGAGGGATGTTGGATGATGCTTTTGTTATGCTCTTAAATTCTAATAGATTTCAGTAGTAATTCTGATCAACTAGTGCATTCCAGACTTTATTGCCCATCTTCTTTTTCCATTTCTTCCATCAACCAACCAGTTAATAAGAAAATCGAAAGAAAATGTGTGTGCAATGGATAGCAGAGCATATAAAACCAAGAAGTGGACAAATAATATAATAGTTGGGAATATCAAGCAAAGATGTTAACATTAACTAGGTTTACTTTTCATACTATTTAAATACAAAAAAATACAGTAAGAAGTTTCTGTATTTTAGTCTCAGCCAATTTTGGGCCACACTGAATGTTAAATAAACTATTATTTAATCAAATACAGGCATATTAGTCTCACTCCTGCTGACAACTTCAATTAGAATATTTTTGCTTCATATAAAAAAAAGAAAAAAGAAAAAGCTCATGATCTTTAAACTACTATGGCTTCTGCACAACATCTGGTTACAATTTTTATTATATTCAACCATCAAACTTCTATCTCCACAACAGTTTACTCAAGATTTGTTTTAATTATCCTGCATTTCAAGCTTCATATGGCTTTGAAAAGGGGGTGAAAGGATTGCTCATGATGCAGACAGATGCAAACTAAAAAGGGCTATACACTGAAAGATGATTTTGAAACGGTTTTTAAAAATGAAAAAATCCTTTCTATCATTGCCAGGAAACAAGTGTTACTTTAACTGTTACATTACACAATATCTCTTGGTTTGTTCATTAACAATTTTAATGGGTTTTCGGTTGGATTCTAGGATTAAGGCAACCTTTATTAGCACTTTCGCTGGAGCCATACGAGTTGCAAATACATATTTTTTCTTTTTCTAGCCAATGCCACAGTGGGAACACTTTATCTCTAAAAGTGCTAGTTTAAAAAAAAATACATAGCAAAGAAAGCATCTGAATGTGATAAAGTAGAAATAAGAACTAATTTTATAGCAGCACAGAAAAGCCTTGCTCATACAAAAAAAAAAAAAGGAAAAAAAAGTTGTACTGTATTTTAAGCATGGGAGAGATCTAATTTATTTTCATGAGCTGATTCACCTGTGTAATGTCAAGCACATCCATAAGCTTTTCCAAGATTGGACTTAAGACAAAAATTAAGAAAATGCCTGGGGCTCTGGTTTTATTAAATGTTAGAGCCTCAGGCAGCCAAAGGGACGTAACCATATTTTTTTTAAATGAGTCTTGGGGTGCTACACCAAATCAATGAGTCATAGAGAGAAACTGTTTGTCTTGTTGTGGTGGAATTACTGTAAACTTTGGAGGATATGAAACTTCTTATTCATTTATTTGCATTACATATATGGATTAATGGGAAAGCATTATGGAAAGTTATTTATTTTATGAAGTAATTGGTTTGAAATTCAGTAAATTAAACACCTTTTTCCTGTTTTTCAATCACTCAGCACCCATCATTCCAAGACAGGATATTCAAGGAAGCTTCAGGTTTTGTTAGTGTTTTTTTTTTCTGGAGGTTTTTTCTGATGCAAAGCATGGATTAGCTTAGACATGAATGGTCATCTTTTATTTTTTCTTCTTTAAAGATGCTTCAAAGAAGACAGCAAAGACATAGCCGCAAAAACGCAACTTACAACCATGATCAATGTATAAACAATTGTGTTTTACTGACTTCAGTTCTCAGACAGAAACTCTCTTGAGTTTGGTACTGGATCAATACATGCAGCCTTCTTTAAAATTTATTTTTAATGTAGAAACTTTGAGTATTAAAGAGGGCCAGAAGTGATGATTTTATTTTGGTTCTGTGAGGCATTCTGGTATTAAACTCATGATACAGTCTTGTCTCTGAATTGGTGACCACCAGCCACCAAAGCATATAGAATACACTCATGACAAAAAACCACCAACCCTCTTCAATCCATACCAAAATGAGTCTAACTCCCAGAGCCTACTTCAATTAGTCAGGAGGATCTCTGAGCAGGCCATCTCACTGAACTCCAGGCATTGCCTCCACTGGGACTGCTGAAACAGTTTCCTGTGTTAGAGTAATATTTCACACGTTGCTTGCAACTAGGAATAGGAAAACACGGAAGAATGCAAAACTCTAAGACCAGGCACATCACTGATAAAAAAGTCACCATTTTTCACAAAGCCTTAGTTGCCACAGAAGATGATGATAGAGATGAAGCTGTATTTTATCTGAACCAGCCTCATATCCTCAGGTTCAAAATCCTGCAGTTCCCTGAAAGACATTACTGATTCCCTGGGTTACAGTTACCACTGCAGCCTCTCAGCAAAAGCTGGGTTCATGCGGATTAAAGTAAGGAAACACGAATTGTCACTGTCCTCACTGACACAGCCTGCAAACAAAGGGCTTCAGTATTCCCTGCCATCTTTTATTTCAGGTATGAAGAGCAGGAATGCAACTCAGAATAAAAAAAAGCCGGCGGCGAAACCTATTGCATGTGCACCCCCTTCACACAATCCCCACCAACAATCCCAGGGTACATTTGGAGTGTGGTGGGAATTCAGACACGCGATTTTGATTAATGTTAATGCAAGTCGTGTGGTCAAATCCCTGTACACTACTTTGAGAGCTTATTCTAAAATCAAAATATAATTAAGGTTGCAACACAAACCAAATAAGGCAAGGAAATGACACTTCATTAGTAACCTGTTCATTACGAGTACCATAGGTAACCTGTTGCAACAGTGTGGTACTACAATAAAATGCTTTAAGTGTTTATACATCACTATTGTCAACTGTTCAGGAAAATATGGTAAAGACATCCAGACACACTAAAAACAAAGGTTAGCTTCTGCAACTATGTGAAGTATATAGATTACTTCTTCAGATTATTTAGTTGTGGTACCAGCTCACAAGATTTTGAGTCCTCTTCCCAGTGATATGGGAGACCAGCACATTTGTTCTCTTTGTAAATTTATACTAATGAGCAGCCATGCATAATACGACAGACTGTCAGTAGAGAGGAGATGAGGATGGACTAGGAATGCATATGAGGTGTTTCTGTTTAGTCAAGCTCATAGGTAACAGACAAATGAACTAAAGACTGTTTTCAGATTTTCCCCTTGCACAAATCTGTATTCCAGATCTTTATAATTGTGAATACCAAATTTGAACTCTACAGTGAGAAAGGGTACCATGCATGGGAAGAGGTCCTTTGTTCCTAACACTGCTTTTGCTGATGAGTGAAAGGGGCATTTTTGTGGTCATTCTCTTATTCCTGCTCTACAGAAAGCTGACAAGCCAGTTTTGGTTTGGATCTTTTGGTTGGTTTTTGTTTGTTTGTTTATTGTTATAATTACTGTTACAATTATCAACAATATTTTTATTAATATTATTCCTGTGGACTGTGGGCCATGTTTTTTCATCATTCTCCATCACATAAAAGCCAATGGAAAGAGGAGTTCTCTGAACTCTCTCCTGGAGGAGGCAAAAGGAGCCTTTTTACTAAAGCTCAGTAGAAGCTATCAAAGAAGCTAATAGCTACAGCTTACAATCTGCAATAAACCCCTTTTACTGTCTTTGTCCCGTAGAAAGAATAAAGTAGTTTTGTGTGTGTACATGTGTGCATGAAGAATGCAGGGGAAAGAGAGGAAGTGAGTACTGATAGCAGCGATAGTCTGCTGTGCTTTACAGAACATGGAGATATTACAGTAGCAAGCAGGCATGGCTATATCTGAGATTAAGCAATTTCCCATATCATTGCTAAAAGCAAATGAGATTACAGACCCAAAATACAACTCAGTCCTTCATGAAAGATTTAGGATTATTATCACAATCCTCAAGTATTTTGTGCTGCCACTCTGACGTGTAATGTTGTTGCTAGCAATAAATTCAAAGCTTTTAACATACCTACTACAAAACAAAATCTGAGAAAAAGAACTGCTGCTTAGTGGAAAAATATTAGGGCAATAAGTGTTGATCTTTATTACACATCTATTCGCTATACTCCTTGCCATACTTCTAGCAAGCTCAGAAGAGAGGGTTACTAAGATAAATTCGTCTTGCGGTCTGTAATATGACTTTATAAGCACATTTGGTAGACTCACATAAAATGTACAAGTAAAACGATCTAAATTATGAACAAGATTTTTTTCTTTAAAAAGTCATTGAGTATGCCTTATATAGCTCAGTTTTTCTTTACTATTATGGTCTCTCTAAAAGTGGATTAGAGGCATACTGTCTTTTGACATAGTGCAAGAAGCAGGAGTGTGCAGACAGTGCAGAGGATGTAATTTTTTCCCTCTAACATAAAAAGATGTGTGAAGTTAGTATGGCTCTTCAAAAAGGCCTAGTAATTGAGCCTGATTATGGTCTCATTAATGTGCAAGTTTCATTTATCACCTTCTTTCCTTGTGGATTATGTGCACTGATTCATCAAGACTTGTGACACATGGTTTTCATTTGTTCTGTTCAGTGCTTCTTTTTAAATCAGTTTGTATTAGATTGTAAGAAACAGTTTGAAAGTAAATCACACTAACCTTCTGAAAACAGAAATGAGAATATTTCAGCTTTTTAGAAGAATTCACAATTAAACGCATTTTCACTCTCTTTTTGTGCTCTTTGCATGCTTTTCTTTTAAGTATGTTTAATAACACATTTGCTGCAGTTACTCATAACATAAAAGGAGCAAACAAAACAATGTACACTGAACAGGGGAGATGTAGATGTCTAGCAAATTCATTATTACAAAAAGTAATTGATTTTAATTCATGTAAGTGACAAGAATAACACAGGTAAGGTCTTTTCCCGCTGATCTACAATATCCTTGATAAGTTGTACAGTTTAATAATGAGCTGTTCTCCTATGAATTTCCCTCTGCCTCCCTTTTTTTACTTTGCTTTTCTAAAATATGTATCTCCTCAAATACTTCCATTCTGCGTGTCACAAGCAAATGCCAAAAATAGAGAAAGAGAGATCTGATAAAGATAAAGCATGACAAAAGTTTCACGGATAATTGCTTTCACATATCCAGTTCAGCTCTCATCTCTCCTAATTAGCCTCATTACCATACCTTAAGACAGACCAGCAGTCACTCAAACTCTCTGGTTTTTTTGTCAAAACTATTGCTGACAGGCAAATGGACAACACATGCACTGAGTGAGTCTATTCTAGACTATTCTTTTATAAGACTAGCCTCCAGCAGAAAACACAAAACAATAGGTCTTCTATAAATGTATAATGAAAGTATACATACAGTGGGTGCATACTCAACAAATTATTGTTCTATTCATTGCTCCATCATCTCTTAAAATAAGGACAATAAAAAAAGAAAAATAATTCTCATACACTATCATTCTCCAGAATATTGAAGAGATCAAACCATTGCAGTACTTCACTATGACTGATAGAGACCTTTAGAACAGCTTCACCACAGTCGCTGAAAAAAAAAAATCACTAGAGTGTTGTAAAGTTTGACTACGTCGGTGCAGTGCTGCTTTCAGCATAGCCACACTATCTCAGGAAGCTTTTTGTTTTTACAAACCGTGCTCAAATGAAAAAGCTTCATCCCAGTGCTCATATTCATTTAAAATT
>NW_020897725.1:2630684-2695193 GCF_003984885.1 Neopelma chrysocephalum
GCACAACTTGTGACAGTCATTTTAGCAGTGTGTCATTTAATATTAATAGACAAAAATACCTTGCTCCTTTCTCCATGACAATCTCTGCTTTTTCCACCAGTGGGGGTGCTGCAACAGCAGTGATTTACAGATCCTATATTTAACATAGTAGAATCAGCCTATGAGCCTGGATGAATCTAAAATAGCACATAGCACGAGCCTGGAATTTATTTTAAAAGATCCTTTATCTTATGACTCCATTAAAGTTTGAAGCCAAACAGATGTACAGTACCTAGGGCAAACACATTTGAAGATATTTTACTTTCCACTTTCCATTATCCTACTGATCTATAATAAGTCAAATAATACCATGGTCTAACCTTTTGAATTTTCATTTGTACTCTATGCTTCACTGGTAAATTTGTTTGTCTTCTGAGTTTTTTAACATTGTTGGCTTTTACGCAAAATTTGCTCCACTGTGTAGAAGTTGTTTTGACATATTTAATTCCACAAGAGAATTCTAACCACTGGTTCTTTCATCAGCATTTATAATACTGCTATAATAGTGTTCTCAATTACTTTTACTTTCATGGTAACTCTATTAATACAATTTTCTTTTAAAAAACATGATAAACTGATTATCTCTATTGCTATACATAAATAAGAGAGTATATTCAAACCTCCTTGCATGTTCTTAAATCGGGTCTGTTTTAATCTTCAAATTGTGTGGTACCATACTGTGTGTGTATTAATTTTCATGTCTTTTAAATGTTTATTTTCAATCTGAAAATGTAATACTTTTTAATAACATAACTGTCTTCTGGAAATACATCTCTCATGTATCTGAGCGATGCTGAACTTTCATCACATTTTCTTTCCTCATGTCTGGCATCCATGACTTCAAGCAGCCAGTTATTCACTAAGCCCAATTACATTTGTCTATAGCCACTACTCAGACAGTGAGCACAACTCTGCTCGCTGCAATCATTTAGTAATTCATCTTCTACAGGTTATTGTGTTAGTGCTGCCAGTTGTCACGATTACTGTTAGGTTCATTTGAGGATTTAATGAGTGAATTTTGGGGCACTGAGGAATGCACTGAGCCTACAGGCCATTACTATTTATCAACTATTTATTACTTTACAGCAATAAATGCTATACAATTTTATTACTTAAGTATTTCCTGGGCAAACTAATAAACCTCAACTGGCATCTTCAAATGCCATACCAGCTGATTACTGGATGTGTTTGGAACAACATGTATTGTAGGTGTACATTAATATTTTGAATGTCATTGATTTAACTTCTATGTTTCCATAGACAAGCATAAAGAAAATTCTGGAAATTTCTGGTTGTTACATTTTAATGACATAAAATACAATTGTGGTTTTGAAAGATAAAGCAAGACAAATCTGCAACCACACCTGGCTCAAGATGGTGTCTTCTTTGGGGTTTTTCTTTCCTTTCTTACCAATAAAATTTCCCCACCAGTAAGAGCTGTTTGCCAATACTCTTAGGACTCAGCCTTTTACTATGTCATTCCAGTAGATGTTGCAGAAAGATGTACAGACCAGATTAGATGGCCTACTTTCCAAAATTATGAAATCCCGAACTAAGAAAAGCTGCAGAAGACAGACTGAATGCTTAAATAAAATACCAAGAGGTCCTACAAGAGACTGAAAGCTACATTTAATTGATAGTTAGAAGCTCTCAAATAACACCCTGATGACTATAAGAGAATTGACTTGAGACCAGAAAAAGCAGAGCGAACTCCTCATTTGGAAAGAAAGTTTATCCTTCTATTTTCAGTATCTGTGATTACAATGTTCCTGAATTTATAGCAGCCTGTCTGAGATGAATAATTCTGAACAATATCATTTTGCCATTTATTTTACCTGTCACTTTGAGGGAAAGTTGTTACAGGGTTGCAGCCAACACAGATATTTATTTCTTTCCTTTGAGAGGTAAGGAGGAAAAGCATGAAGAACAACACAGTGAAGAGAAAAAAGAGGAGCATGTTGGCATCCTCACTGACTTCCTGGTAAGACTGATTCAGCAGCAGCCAATGACAATATCATCCTGCAGGGCTGCAGGAGTGCCCTGCCACTCTGTGCTTTGCAACATGTAGGTGCCTAAACATTGCACAGAAGAAGATCATATGAACAACTAACCAAACAGATACCCAAGGTCAATTTACACAGCTGGAACATAAATACCAACACCTGCTCTCTTAGTCTGAAGCCAGAAAAATGTCTCAGCTAAACCCGTGCTCACCACTCTTTCCAGAGCTCCCTATCAACTCTCTATTCTTTCATGATCGCTGATGACCACACTTCTGTAATTCATTTTAAAACAGCTTAAGCAGTTGTGGATTTCAGAAGGCACTTTACAGAAACTGTTGAATTGAAAAGAAAGCCACCTTTCCACTTCATGTACTGTCAGCTAGGTAAAACCCCAAAGTAGCACAGGAGCACGGGGATGGCCCAACTTGTTGTGACTGCTGTCTTCCATGGAAAGCATCTATCTGGGGTCCACAGAAGGCTTAGAACTGTTTTCAGACACAGACAGTGGTATTTCTTACTAGTTATGTTAGTCATAAACTGAAATATATGTAATAATCATCCTCTGGTAACAGATAAATCAGATTTGTGTTATTCTCAGCCTTAGGTAATGAGGAAAACCACTTCATTCCAAGTGAAAAGATTAGAGCAACATTTGTTGTTCACTATTTTTATGGAAGGAAATTATAGGATTTCCCAGCAAGAAATATGAAAATTTCCGTCTAAAACTAGCATGAAAATGGATTCAGCTATCTCTCCCAACAACATAAGGATGGTTAAACCATCCATGGAACTTGGAAATTTATCATCTGACTTCAACCTCAACCTTTCAGCACAAACTCAAAAGAAAATCAAGACAGGCAACAGGAAACAATCGCTTTCATCACCTGAATCCCATTTTTTTTGATCCATATGCTCTGTGGTTTTCATTGCCTGAAAACACACGCTATGAAAGATCTACAAGGAGACAAAGGCAACTGCAATGTTATTGTTCTTCTAAATGTTAGTCTTACAATAAGAAGAAAAATAGTGTCAGAGACAAAAAGATCACCTATCTCTTTGCCTGTCTAAGGCCAAGAACAAGAACTGCATAAGGTTCTTTAATTCAAGAAGGTAAGCCCTTAAAAATAAAATATGTAAGTAAACCAATAAGAAATAAAAGTTGGATAGTCGAATCTGAGTATGAGCTGACAGAATTAATTACATTGCTCTATATAGCTTATTTAGAACAAATATTTAAATAGATCTCAAATGCAGAAAGCATCATCTACATTAATGCAATTTAATTGGATTACTAATTAATATAATTAATTGGTTTTTACTTTACAATATAAGTCATATGAAGAGAGAAGACATTTTGAAAATAAAAAATGAGTGACAAACACTTGAGGCAAGTTGCTGTTTTCAGATGTTTCCTCCCTTTTTTCAACATGGTCAGTTAAAAACGAATGCAACCGAAGTTCACTCTGCAATTTCAAGTTTTTTCAAAACTGGCATTTCAATGTGAAAAGAATAAATGCTCTTGCCATTACATCAATGCCTCTGCACAAAATTTTCCCACCATTATCTTGAAAGCTTTAAATGACTGTCTTTGGGAAAAGAGAAGGGAGGTATTTTTAAATGCAGCAAATGGATGGGAGGGTTAAACACTAATATAGAGCCTGTATGTGATAAATATTGTGGGCTAAAATGAGCATGCAGAGCTTCCCACTGTATGTACACATGATGAACTAAATCTGCTTGTTGTACTTTGAGTTTAGGAGCCTCCAAAGAATTGGGTAAGATACGAGAGGAGGCCGTTCCCCTACCCTTTGGCATTCTCTATCTATACAAAGGGCAGAGCAGCCAAGCTCTGTTACATATTACTCTGAAAATATCCCACAAACACTACATAAAAGCCCCACATTTTGGTCAAATCTATTCTAGATACATACATGCAAGTACAGAATTAGACCAGTGGAAATTAACTAAAGAGTTACAGATGGCCCTGTATATAAAGCAGTACAATATAAGAGAGACCATCTGGAAGTATGTTTTGTCCTTAACTGATTTCTTTAAAAAAAAAAAAAAAAACACACAAAACCCCTCATTTCTACTTTTCCTTTTCTAGCTGCAATTTTTCACTGTGTAATGAAAATGTTCTTGTTTTAGTTTCAAAAAAAAAAAAGACTTGAGCTATACACCTGCCAAGTCCACAACCTGAAGTAGAGGTGCAGGCTAAATATCGAGGAAGACAAAGTTTTGCTTTAAGCATCAAAATTACGTGGTGATACTTGGGATGTGTTTATGGGGTACAGTTGCAGAGTGAATCCTTACCAATTTTGCATTTTAGAAAAAAGAGACATATTTAGCAAAGAACTTCTTCAGGAAACAAGCAGATATTCTTTGAGTGAGAGGCATGCAAGTACTGTTGCTGCCTTCAATGGGAACAACATTTTAAGTTGAGCATTAACCCAGCTTGTAAAAAGACTGCTGGCATCTACCCCGTCTTGCTACAGTCGCACGGCATTTATGCCACCACAGTCAGGAGAGAAATTTCACAAATAGTGAAACACTTCTGTATTGCCAGCTTATAGCAAAATGTCACCTTCTGAGGTGTACTGGGGTAAAAATTAGGTACTGGCTGGGGAGGAGATACCCAGCTTCCTGAGACTGTCAGCCTTTCTTCAAGTACGACATTTGTGAGTTAAACCATTTTTCACAAGGATTAAGGGTCTTCAGGTGTATGATATTTTCAACTAACAGTAAAAAATATTTAATTAGCTTTCACTTTCAAAGGCATGCCTTGTGATGAAACATTAGAGTCTATTTTTCCTAACCTGAAGTATGGGAGTAAGTCCCTTTAGCATAAATGTCCCATTAGTGACACTGTATGTGGTATGTTTTAGATTATATTCCCAGGGTAATATGTTATGGCCCTGGACAAATAAAACCAAAATAAATTATATCCATCTTTCTATAAATTCCATTATAGCTTAATTGTAAGATTTTTTTCTTTCTTTTTTTTTCTTTAACTTGCCTTTTTTTAAAATATCCAAATTACTTGCATGTGCTCTTTCCCTTCTGCTTCTTTTTCTCCTTCCCTCTCTGAGTCAAGGGAGTCTGGCAATTTGTCAATATGATAGATGAAAATGAGGAGCAACTCAATGAGATATATTTTTTTTAGTTAGTTAATGTATCTACGCACAATTAGCCCACAATTAACAGTATTACCTATGTAACACCAAAATTGTGTACTGCTTTTTTCATATGTCCTTATGCATTACACTTACGTTCACATTTATCCATCACACATAATATGGAGCAAGGCTACAGCGTGTTCTGTATTAACAAATCAGGGGGCTTTCCTCACATGGGACAAATAGGGTAACGTTAACAGCATCACTTGTTGTTTGTGAGACACGCGCTGATAGTATATCAGGTCAACTGCTCTGTAACCTCCTTATCAGCAGTTAACACTAGATACAGCTTAACAGAACAATTCAAAAATTGTTTTGATTGATTGCAACAAACTGGCAGTATAATTGCGCTCAAGCGATTAGGAATCCAATTGAACCCTGATCGAGTACTTCATTACTCCTGCTCTTTTCACAAGGGCACATCATCCCAAGTAATATTTTATATGTTATAAAAGGTTAGGTTTGAAAAATTAGCATTACAAATGTCACATTTACTTCCAGCTGGAAATGTGCAACAATGTGTGACAATACTGAATAAAATGTTGAAACATGTTTTCCTTTTGTTTTACTTTACTCATTTTTGTAATACAACACTGGTTACTGGAAAATGCCTTACAGCTTTATTCAAAACACATGTTCAAAGATCTGAATGAAAAAAAAGCTTTGACTCTCTCTCGAACATCTAACCGATATATCATTTGTGTGCTTCAAATTTTTTTTTTACTGTCAAGTACACTTTTATGTCTTTAAGATTTATTTAAACTAGTTTATTATATAATGAAGCTTGTCAGATCATAAGAACAAAGTCAAACAATATGCTCTATATCAAAGTAGACCATTTAACATATAGATTTAAGTATACATATCAAGTACAATGCAATCAAGAAGAGTTTAATCTGAAAATGCAAATGGTTCAGATTATTAAAGACACATCTGTCCTTTGAAGCATAATGTAGGCTGTTTATCGAAAAGCTGTATGTAATTACATTATTCCCTCCCACCAAACATATTTTAGCCATGGATTTCTTAACTTAAAAACCTTTAAGTTTAACCCCAGGGCCAAAATTTCACAGCCTAAACCACTAACTAAAATATAAACACAAACATAAATTTCAAAATTTATATAATCACTTCTAGTCTACAAACTATTACAGTAGGACAGTCATTTTGATTACATTAATCTCATGGTGATAACAGAGTTGCATAAACTACCAAGCATTAAATCTGAGTTTTCATATTTCTTTTTTCTCTATTTGTAAATACCCATTGTTCCATCATATCCTGCTACTGTGCAGGAACCTGTGTGAGGCAAATAAAAAAGATGGGACTCAGGTTTCTTTTGCTTTGAACAACAGTGTCAATTTCAAACATACACTCCTTATTGCCCAAGTAGGGAACACTCCTAAAATGTATAATACATTTAATAAAAATATGTATGTAAAATGACCTCTCTCATTTTCAAATACTACTGTAAAGATCTGAGTAATTTACAAAGTAAAATGTTTCAGGTATTGATCGAGTTAAATGTAAATTCTTGCAAAGATCAACAAGTGATTGTCTCCACTGTGAACAACATATACCCGCAAATTTAAACCCTAAATTATAAATAAAACCCGCCATGCGAGCAGTCTCTGTTAATCCTATTTTAAAGGCATGGGAAATACTTATCAATGAGGATCTCTATTGCTGTGTTACCATACACAGATCTAGCAATTGTGCATACAGAGTAGAAATAGCCCTCATTACATGCAAAACTACAAGTACAATATTAGTTCTTTAAGACATATTAAAAATGCCTTCTCCTGAACAAAAGAAGGAGTTTTTATGAGTTCCTGGAAATTTGAGTGTTATATTTAGTTCTTGTGAGTCTAGTAAAATGCAACATGCTACACCATCGACACTCATTAAAACAGTTTCAAAAGTTAAAGTATTGCAATGGCTATGGATCAAAAATATCAACTTCTTTAACATGCTTCATTTTGAAAGTCACAGGTCACACATTAAAATGTTTGTTTATTCTGTATTTAAGAAATAGTCACTCAGGTGCTCCCTTGTCAGTACTTTTCAAAAGAGAGATTCTTCAGTGCTCTTTAATTTTTTTTTTATCTAGTCTCACAATGACAACTTGTATAGCTACACCAAATATCTATAGGGCACCCAAATGTATAAATAGCAGAAAGGTGTTAATTTAATTATGATTTATCCTCTTTCCTCAGCCCCACGGAGAAAATTGCTGTTCCCTGTAACAAAATGCTAAGATGGAGCATTTGGGGTTCGGGGGCAGGATTCCTATTCAGGACAAAGCTCCTCATCTTTCTAAAAATATCTCGTTATTTTAGGGAGAAAGAACAGTGTGGAAGAGGAAGAAAAGCAGCACTAAAAAAGCATTACTTCATCATATCCTAATTCAGTTGGCTGTTTTCAAATGTATATGTAGTCCCACTAAGCTAACAGAATAACTTTTAAAACAGACACCAATAGTTATTCTTTTTCACAATACAGACATTGTTTGATGGAATTTACACACCATGGGTGGCTTGTTAGATAAATAATAGGAAAACTACTACAGTATTACAGTGTCTATTTAGAATGCTATTTTGGGATGCTGAAAGCAACAACCAGGATTTTAGGTGTTTCTACAATATTGTATTAAAAAAATACAACTGCCCAAAATTATCTCATCTAAAATAATACATGTTCCAGATGACTAGAAAAATGAAAGAGCACAAGAAGTAGTATAGCTATAGCAGGCCACAGCCTTAAGGCCCACGGTCTTTGTACATGTTACTGAAAACTAAGCAAGGTTCACAGTAGGCTCAGAAGGTTAACAAATCAGGCTCTGGTGGGCCAAGAAAATCACAGAGAAAACATCTTTTTATATTGGTTACATGATAATAAACTGTTCCACGTGAATATAATAAGTGTTACCCCAGTGGCAGATACAGAGACAACCATATTTGTTAGGACAAAGGGACTTAGAGTCTGGTAGAGGAGGACAGAAAGATTAATCTAATAATCCTAGCTCAGGATTTCCTTGATTTTATAGGCTTAGATCTAGATATGAATGTCTTTTAACACTACTTTATGCATAAAATTCTTGCTTTTTTATTCTAATCCAGTTTATGTATCTGCATGTTGAAATCAGAAGCACATTCTCCACAACATTTCTCCAAACATAAAGCATTTGGTCCAGATCCAAAATAGGCTTTAGGTATCTAAAACAGGATTTAGTTTGTCCTAAGGTGTCTCAATCCAAAATTGTGAGGTACATTAGACATGCTTAGCAGCCATTAACCCTGAAAACAGCTCTAGCTTTCACCTGAAAGCTCCTCAGCCACATGAAGTTCTCCACTTTGTCACTAGCAGAGACCTCCCTGTGCCTCAAGAGCTCCCTGTCTGTTTCGTCAGCAGGAACCTGGAAAATAGGCAAAATACACTGAAATGTCTCTTAAGAAAATAATCAGAACAGTGAGTGCAGAAAAATTTCAGAGCAACTGGGGACACATCCACTTGGAGACATGCATGGAAGTACTTTCCTCTAGCTTAGCTGGTACAACACCTGCACAAAAAACAAGAAGAGGATTCTAGATCTTTACCCAGAATCAAGATTTGTTGAAGAAAAGACCATTTTCCAGTAATGAATTCAAAAATCAAGGGACAGAAGAAGAAAGAGCAAGCCTGACTCTGGAGATCAGTACCCAGTTCAAAAGTGCTACTACCCTTGCATTTGCTCCAGGATCTACTTCTGTCTAACAATTGCTGTAACTATCCACATTAAACAGAAATTTTCATCCTCATTTCCCAAATGTATAGTTGTGCTCTTCTTTTTGTGCCACAGACATTAAAGAAACTGTTTAAAAAGTTGGTCCCAAGACTACACTTCCTGGATGTCACTAATAACCTCCCTCCCTTTCAATCACCTCCCTTTGAGTAGAGTCTTCTGCTGTCTCCTTTTGAGTCAGGAAATCTCTTTTAATTAATTACTCATAGTAATTCTCAGAGAAAATCTACAACTTGCTTCAATAGTTCAAATGATTTCTTGCACTCCAAATCAAATGTAAGATCAACAATTGAAGACATGATGCTTTTTATCTTGCCTGCAGGTAAATTATCATGCATAGTTAGCGGTTAAAGAGTTCTCTCTGTTGACAAGAACCTCATCCTCACCACAAAAACACAGAAAGGTTACTCAGGCACTGAAACTGAGAGGTACCAGCACCCAGAAAACCAACAGAAAGTATCTCTTGGAAAACAACAGACTTCATTCCACTCAAATTCCCAGATCCCACATATTCTTCTCAGACTTTTAAGGCAGTAACTTCAATAACTTAAGTCTACTAAGATGGCACTCACATAAATGGCAGGCCCTACCACAAAGGAGAATAAACAATTAATGATGTAATTTGTCTAGTCTTTCATCAATTATGGTCAGGCATAAATTGAGGACAGAAACAAGAAGCTGGTTTATAGCAAGCAGATTTCTGGAACACTCTTTCCACAAGAATAGCAGCAGGGGGAAAAAAAATGTTCTATGCATTTTAAAATAGAACATGATCTAATTATTAAAAGGACAATGTGACACCCTATGATTGCATAGGGCTGAAGCTAGTGATGCAGAAGGTCTCTTCCAGACATGTGTCACTCCTGTTACAGGTCCAGACAAAAAAAGCCATACAGAAAAGTTCCTCTCCTCTTCTCCAAAGAACATCTAGCTTGACTATAATTTGCGGTGGCTCTTAGACCTTCTGGAAAACTGTCAGCAGCTTCATTACTCAGAAAGGTACAGATAAACAGAAGCTGAATTAAAAATGCAGTTACACTATAACACTGCTCAGCTTCCTGGTAAAATATATGGCTTTGTTATACTGAAGAAGCCTATATGGGAAAACCATAGTCCTGTTAACATAAAAAATGAGCTGAAAAGCCAGCCTGGACAAAAATCCAATTGTCAAGATGTGGCTGTCTGCAGCGGCCCAAGTTTCTCTCTTGCAGTTGCGTAACAGGCTTTTTGGGTTGCAGTATTCTTGGCAGCCTGAGCAAGAACAGAGACTGTTCAAGTTACACAACTGCAATGTCATTAGTGGCTTCTTAGGAGTGTGCCCAGAGCTGCCCGAGTAAGTTAGCATTATACTAAAACATAAGCTGCTAGTTACAATCTCCCCTGTTGTGTACACAAGTCAGACTCCTATCGCTGGTTCTCATCCACCATGTCCCGGCGAGCGGCGGGAGCGGTGCCGCTCCTGCCCCAGTGCGAGGCAACCGACTGCCCTGCGCCTCTGTGCCTGCCCACTTGCTGGCTTTTTCCAAGAGCTGAAATCCTGAAAAAGCATTACTCATTCATTTTTATTTTTCATTTTTAGCACGGTCGAGGGCTTTATTCAAAAGCCATTTAAGCTGGTTATTCCTCCTTTTTACTAAGCGACTCTTTCAGATCTGTGCTGAGTTTTTCTGTCCCTGACTGATTTTTAGGTGAAACCTTTGATTTTGTTATTGTGCTTCTTCCTCATTTGCTGCATTCTCTTTTGCTCCTCTGATCAGCTTTACTGATCGTACCCATTTACCTAAGAAATTAGACTTAGTCACTCACCTTACAGCAAACTAAAATCATTTATTCAAACACTCACTGTGGCATTATCAGAAGCACTATCAAGTAGCAATTTCCTGAGCAAGGAGATGCTATTCTTCTACTAGTAGTACTAACACTAGTATCTCAAACCACAAACTGCTATTTGCAGTCCTGTTTCAATATAATTGGGTTTTGGGCATTTTTTTAATAGAGCATCACTCTTTTCTTGCACTGCAATAGGACATGTAGGAGGTATAGCAGCACCTCATGGTCAATTCAAGCTTGTATTTTTAAAATACCCAACTGCTATATGAACTACAATATTAACTGCAATCCCCAGTTATAACTCCAATGGTTTTGGTACTACCCAAAAATCATCACAGAACTGAATTAAAAGTCTTCTTTTGTTACCTCCCTTTCCTTCCATTTTCTATACTGGAGCAGATCATCCCTGAGAAGGAATTTAATAATACATGAGATCAAAATATCAAATGATGTTTAATAATACAAAATTTTAAAAGTCATCTTGACTTTTAAAAAAAAGTCATGTCATGGTTTTGCCTCAGCATGTATCCTTTAAAGTATCTAAGGGTCTTAATAGCCTCAGGACAGGATTTTTTCTATCGACTTTAATCATGGTTGTACAGTATTAAAGAAAAATAGAAGGTGTCTAAGCTATGAAGAACACAGAGATGACAAGTGAAGTTAAACATGTAGCACTAGTACGAGCATCTGTGAGATGTCTAACATTCCAACTGCCAGAACATGAGCTCCCTTTTTGACTTGTCTCCTTGCTGGACAAAGCTGTAATGTCTGAATTCATCTCTTGTTTTGCACTTAAGACTACCCTTTTCCATTTTCCTGAAAATTAATAACTTAGAAATATTCTAAAACTATCAAGGAACGTTTTGATCAAATGGATGAGATTTTTCAAAAGAGAACTTTGAAGTGTCTGGTCTCATTGAATCATTTTTTGGCAGGAGGAGTTGGCCCATTTGGAAAACCAGTCTGTTTTACAGCATCTCAGAGAACCACCCCAAATGAAACGCACTTGAAATGCCAAGGTTTAATATTTATTTATTAATTTTTAAATTTTTCTTTTCCCCTCCCAATTGTTTGGTCAGAAACCCCATAACAAGTCAAATGCTTTCTATTACTCCTCTCCTGTCATGTCACTAAAAATCTGCATTATAGAAAGAGAAAAGGAATAAGGCATTTCACTTTGACATTTGTGGTTCCTGAAATCACTGACATAAGGGAAAACATTTTCACTTAAAGTAGTCAAAATTATAACTGACCTTTCACTTATGCTGACCGAATGTATTATGGGCCACTCAATCACTGGGATCTATCATTCTTAATTAGCATCTACACAATAAAATAGCTCAGCTCAGAAGTATATTAATTACTGTTTTATGACTCTGCTTCCTATTATCCTGGCTGTACAGTACCAACTATAAAAAGCCAGGGCCTTTCCCAGCACAAAGGGGCAGTATGTGTTATGTGTGATTCATGGAAGTTTCATTAATATTTAAGTTCATGTGGTTTAGAGGAGCAGAAGGGAATGAGCTTTCTTCTTACTTCACGCCCAGAGGATTTAGCTCAATTTTCAGGGCAGTACAAATCACACAGTGTGATAGGACAGAAAATCTGCTTTGTATATATCCTTTCTTTCATATTGCAATTCATGAACCAAAATAAAACCACAAAAAATGTCAATTCAGGCAACTCTATTCAAAATTCTGTCTACTGATATAGATACATAATGGAGAAGAAATCAAAGAAAACATCATTCCTTTGAACCACCATCACTGGATAGAGGAGAAGAATAATCTACAATATTCTTTGTATTTAAATTAACATGGGTTTTTCCCCTTTTTTAATGATGTTGCAGTTCAAAGGACAGAGTGATAATAAAACATCATTTGCTATAATATTTCTCATGATGTGTCATTTGAGTCAGTGTACCTCAAACCCAAAGTTTAGAAATATAACCTATCTGAATGAACTGGTTGCAAGCTGAAACTAGAAAGAAGGATTCATTAGTCTTTTATTTCAGAGACCTGTCTGGGGCAAAGTGCATGATTATAGCTCAAGGCAAAAAACAAAAGCAGCAGAAAGATTAAATACTGAAAGATTTAAAAAAAACCCTAAACCTGCAATCAGTAAGAAGATCTACGTACTAATTCATAACCAGAAAATATAAGTTTTTTCTGACATATTACTTGGCCTTGAACACATGTTGAAGGCCAGGTTGGATAAGGCCTTGAGTAAGCTCGTCTGGTAGGAGTCCTTGCCCATGGCAGGGCACGTTGGGACTAGATGAACTTTAAGGTCCATTCCAACCCTTTAACATTCTATGATTCCAATACATGCATAAAGATTTTTAACTTAAAGAAATCAGTGTGTTGGGATTGTCCAGTTTCAGACCTGCTCTGCAGCTCTGGCTGCCAGAGAGGATCCCGCTTCACAGCCGGCCTCACTTCCACGGAGGAAAACCCTTCAGCACCAATAGGCAGGTTGTGCTCTGAGCAAGTGCAGAGCATGCAGAACAGATTCCCATCCCTGAGATCAGAGGAGACTTCAGCTTCAAGTTTTCGGTCAAGAGAGAAGGGATCAAGAACCTTTACTAGCTGTCTGCTTCACATGCTGCTTTCTTCCAGGACTCGTCTTTATTTCAGAAAATATCATAGGATGATAGAATCATAGAATTATTTAGGTTGAAAAAGGCAACTTTAAGATCCTCAAGTCCAACCATTAATCCAGCAGAGAATATCAACAGTGTTGATAGGCTTAAATCGGCAAATATTTGGCCTTATTTTTGCAGCAGCCATACTGAAGGAAGAATAAAGTTTCAGAATACAAAACAGTTAGGTGGTCACTTTGATCACGATGTTAAGTCAATTGAAATAAAATGGATGCCTTTTATGTCAGTCCTGCATTATTTTTAGCATTACCTCACTATAGCACCAATGACAGCATCAACCTGTTAATATGCAATAAGATGAGATTCATCTGTCTTGTAGAAAATTTAGTCTAGTAATATAAAACAGTAGGTTATGCAAGGAATCAGGGGAGGCTGCCACCTCCTGAGATGAGAAATCACACAGAAAAAAACCCCAAAATCAGTTCCACCTTTCCTGCAGATTGGAGGGAGAAGAGAAACTGAGAGAAATACTGATGCTGATGCTGATTTTAGCGAGACTACGATTTCATTGTTCATTTTCAGAAATGTCAAAGATCCACAAATTTATGGTCAGAAAGGACATTTTGTATACCAGAGGCCACTACATTTCAAATCATTGCTGTTGAATTGAACCCAGTAATTTGCATTTGGCTAAAACTTTTGTGTTGGGCTAAAGCAGTCCTGTAAAAAGACACCCCATCCTGATCTGGATAAACCAAGAGACCCCACTTGCAGTTCTGCCCAGCTGTTCTTTCCTAATCCTAATTTATAAGACTTCAGCTTCTAGTCAGGAGTTTTTCCAATGTTTGAAAAAAAATTTTATTAGCATTTTGTCCTCAGGAACATACTCTATATGGAAATCAAATAATTTCTGAAGTTTTCTTTTTTCCTATGAGTCCTTTTGGACTATTAATTAGTATTTGTGCATTTATCCTCTAAATCTTTCTAATCAACTGTGATTCCCACTAATGACAACTTTCTTGAGTTTTGTCAGTTAAGCAGTTCTTATTCCATTCAACTGTGCACGTTGCTGGTATTTTACAAATCTAAATTTTAATGCAAGCATGTGGCAAATCAGATGCCTCCAACAAGCCTAAAAATACTTACTGTAAACATCAAATGCACCAGCTGAAATAGTCTTTGTCTCTGACTTCTACACCTCTGAAAAACTAACTCAGGTAGGACCTAGCTTTCTTCTTACAGCACTCACAATGTTACCTCTGGACCACAGTTCTCCTTAAACAACGTGAGTAACAGTCAACTGAAAAAACATTGTGGTTCATGAAACATGTATAAACATTATTACACCAACACATGGGATATAAAGAAGACAGAAGTTCTTCATCAACCTGCACCTCAGGAAGTCCCCCATCATCCCCACATCACCATTGGCCAATCAGAACTCAAATCAGTCCAGCAGTTTAATTACCTAGGTAGCCTCATCTCCTCGGGTGGTAAGATTGACGGAGAGATAGACAACAGGTTAGCAAAGGCATATAGTGCTTTTGGAAAGCTTCATAAAAGAGTTTGGTGAAATAAACACTTGAAGAAAAGTACCAAGATCAGTGTTTACAGAGCCATTGTGCTGTCTACTCTCTTATACGGATCTGAATCATGGGTCATCTACCGCCACCACCCGCGTCTCCTAGAACGATTCCATCAACGCTGTCTCCGTACAATCCTAAACATCCACTGGTCAGATTATGTGACTAATACATCTGTTCTAGAACAAGCAGCAGTCACAAGTATTGAGGCCATGTTGCTGAGAACACAGCTGCGTTGGGCAGGGCACGTCTCAAGGACGAAGGACCACCGCCTCCCTAAGATCCTGCTTTATGGTGAACTTGCCACGGGCTGCCGCAAGAGAGGAGCCCCGAAGAAAAGATACAAGGACTCCTTGAAACAACATCTCAGCCTTGGCCATATTGACCACCATAACTGGTCTACTCTGGCCTCCAATCAGGAGGTCTGGAGACACACTATCTATAACGCTGCTGTTGCTTTTGAGAAAGCACGCAGGATCACCCTTGAGGAGAAAAGACATCGCAGAAAGAATCGAGCCTTGCAGAATATACCACCTAAGGAGTCTTTGTGCTGTGTCTTTTGCAACCGGACATGTCTATCTCGTATTGGTCTTTTTAGCCACCAACGCACTTGTAACAAACGTGGGTAGAGCCCTTCCCAAATCTTTGTTCGCAAAGCCTAGCTATGAATTGAAAACATGGGATATAACAAAAAAAGTCATTCTAAATACATCTATTTTGCAATTAGTTTACTCCTGTGAGATATGGAGATGAAATTTGGAATTAAAATGACAACTAAGAGGAAAAAAGTTTTTCATCATATGTCAGAAGAATTTCTATAATTTGTTTTTGTTCTGCTACTTAGGGAAATGAAGTTTTCTTTAATACTTGTCCTCATGCAGGACTTTTCGCTCATCTAAGTTTGGAAACTTGACTGCTGTTTTGATTTGGTTTTGGTTTTTTGTTTTTTTATTTTTTTACTGAAACAAATTTTTCCTCAAAAGGATTCTTCTATCAAGTCTAAATGGTAACACATACTGCGCTTTTGAAAAGTTATATACAGAGACAAATAACATGAGAAAGACACAGTCTTAACAGAAAACAAACCTGAAATGTGCTGTGTGTTAAAGGGTCGGAGGAATAATCAAATTACCAAAGACCTCTTTTGTACCGAGTGATTGACAAAGCATAATCTTCGTAAAGATAGATTGTCTCTGCAGGCATGCATATGCATACCTGTTATGTTCTGCTAAACAATAAGCTACTTTTTACTTACATGAAACACAAAATTCACAGAACAAAGCAGTAAATCCTTTGTTTCGGATTTAATAATAATAGTCTATTGTGTCATTTAGAAAAATTGCAAATATATTCTTCTTCATTTATTGTTCTAAACTTTCAATTAAGGTTACAAATACCTGATCACAAGAAAACCACAGGAGTAAATCTGAAATCAATAACCCTACCAATTCAAAATAGACAAATCAATATAATAGCCATCTCCTCTCAAATCAGAAGAGATCAATTGTTATGATATGAAAAGAATGTTAGTAGTTCCATTTACAGGTGAAACATGACTTAGATTAAAAGAGATAGTTTATATAGGTTAAGCTCAAAATAATACTGGATGTTTTCATTAAATATTTGACCTCAGTGATTATTATTTCTATAGTATCTGATGGCAATATTCTGCTTAAAATAGAATAAATTTTCATTATTATTACTATTATTATTATTACTACTATTATTTTCTTTTCTAGATTCCTCAGTGATGTCCTTCAGACAGTTATTCACTTGTTCAGTGTACAGGTTGCTGCTGCTGCTTCTCTCATCTGTAGAAATATGGTGGTAAAATAATAGACAGTAATTTCAACCTTTACCCAATATACTACAGTCAAGGGTTTAGTTGAACTTGGGGCTTGATCCTGTAAACATGTTTCGTGTACCAAAGAGAAGAGTTTGCTACTTCAAGGACCCGCCTTAATTTCAACATCATGATTTAAGGACTTTGCTTGGTCAACTCAATCCTTTGGGCACTGTTCTTTATTTTGCATTGCACAAAAAAAAGTGAATAGCTATTTCAAATCCTTTACAGCCAAGTGAAGTAACATCAGGGTGAAAGAGAAACTGGTATTAGAACGTTTTGTGGATTTTTATGCGTATTATTTTGGGTGACATAGCAGTTATACCTTCCAAAGAGAAATCAGGTATGACAATAGGGAACTCAGTTTCCGTCAAGGAGAAACTGAAAGGATGAGGTCTGACACTTTCCATCACTAGTTAAATGTCAGGTTCTGCAGCCTCATCAGTAGGACAGCTGTGAGTGTTTTAAGACCCAAAGAACTTTCTTCCCTGAAAATAAGTCAGTCAGGAGGAGGACATTGGTGGATATATTACAAGACTGGCCATTAAAGGTCCATGAGACTGTGAGCATGTAATGTTTGCATCCTCCTTTTCCATGTACTCCTCTTGCATGCTCATAACACAAACACAGCAAAACCAGCAGCAGTTATAGTATCAGTCCTTCTATGGAAACATCACAAAGGAAGCACACGAGGGTACGTTGCTAAGTCTAAGTCTTTCCTACCTCTGTCTTGTGCAAGAAATGGTAAAATTAAAACTTTCATCACCAAAAAAGGAACACATCAAAATAACAAATACAGATGAAAGTAGCAAGGAAGCATTTAAGACAGATAGCTATCTTACATAACGCACCTCATCTTATGCAGAGCTCCCTCATTACTGAACACTTAGATGAGCTTTTTTGCAGATGGCAGATTGTCACTCCACAACAAACTAGCTTAGTGTGAAGGCACCAAACACCTCCTTTTTCCTTAGCATGTCGCTCCTCAGTCCACAGTTGAAGCAAGGAGGAAGTTTAACATGGGAAAATGTAAATTAATTACAAAGAGAACTGATGATGTTGGAATAAGCAGTTGCTCTGCAGGACCTGCACTAGCTCTGGCCAGGGAGGTTTTGGAAATAAGTCAATTTGCCACATTTCACTTGCATCGCCCCAGGCAGACCCTGAAGATGCTTCCTTCATTGGTTAGTGTTCTAGAAAAAGATGAAGTTTCTCCACACCTAAGCTGCCTTGCCAATTTCCTCTGAGGAAAAATTCCTCTCTAACACCAGATCTAGAGATTAGTTCAATTCTGTGCATGTGAATGAATACTATTACTGTGTTTTCTGACAGCAATTCCTAGGACACTCTCTGTAGACTCCCCCAAAAATGAAAGAGCCCCTGAAAGTTTCCATTGTTCTGTAATTCCCACCTAAAGACATAATCCGTATTTTGCGCCATAAGTGATTGACACAGAGAGGACTCTTACGCCACAAACTGAAGATTAGAGCTTAATACTCCTAGTAATAAAAATGGAGACCAAGGACGTATTAGAAGAATTATTTCTAAATAAATTCTTTCCAAAGCTTTCTGTCAGCCATTTAAAACACTATTTTGGGGTCACCCATGACCCACATTTCTTTAGCTGTATCACATGCACAGATCTTCTTTCTGCCTTTTTTCAGCCTTATGATGCAAGAGCTAACACTCTGGTGAGTGTTTAGAGTTAAACAGTGAAGCAAATGGCACATTACACCCTTCCAATGAGATTACTTTTAAGACCTATTGCATGTTTAAAATTGTTTTGTTTATTGTTTTAAGCAGATGACTGCCAAGGTAAAAAAAATAATAATTAAAAAAATAGTTGGAATTGGAACAAATTCTGATTTGTGACTGCAAGATAATTTACAGTGAACACTATGGAGAGCGCACCAAGCAGTGCATACTCAAGAACACACCCACCAGCCAGTCTTGTAGATTGCAAACTAACTCCTCTGAGCATCCTTGCGAATGGAGATCTTATTTGGGAGATGGTAGAGGAAGGACTTAAGCACCTAAACTACTATTGATGGCCTCCTTGTACTGATCCTGTCTCATCCCTATCTTATACTTATTTATACAAGCAACTCCCCCACTTGGTAGCTCAAACAAAAACCATTTGGACACAGGTCATTTCATCTTTTGATCATCCATATTTTTGTTCATTCAAAAGTCTCCATAATTGAAGTCTTTTTAAGAATAATGACCACTATAAAAGAAGTTGATTGTACCTGTTCCTTCAAAACTCTGACCTAGCTCAAACAACAAAACTGCATCCGCTACAGTAGCTGAATTTACAGTTCACCCCATGCCAGGAGTCTAAATAGGAAGGCTTAAGTGAATGTAGAGTTTGCATGGTTAGACATCTTAGAAGACAGGTTTGCTCTGGGACTCCAAGCGAACCCAAAAGCAAAAGACAACGCTAATTTTCAAGAGACTATTTTCAAGAAATGTTTGCTCTCTGTGCATGGAAGAGACAAGTCAGGTCAGGTTCCCAGGTAGAGCACATCAGAGCAGCTTCACTGACTTCAGCAGAGCTACTTCATTCTGTACAATGGCAGAGGACTCTCATGTCAGGGAGTTACACGCAGAGCAACTTGCAGGCTCCTTCAGTAGTGGGCCCAAAAACCTAAATTGCTTTCTCATAACTTTATGGCATGATTCACAGTTGACATTTGGTGTCACTCACTTTGCAGAATTTGGAAACTGATTTACTCATTTTGACTTACGTTTCTAATGACCTTGCTAACGACTGGACCTCCAACACCATCCCCCCAATAGAGAATGTTCTAGACTTGCTTCAGACCATTAACACAAACCTTGTTGCCAAATAGGGTATTGACAGCACTTACACGATGTTATTAATTTCAAAATTGTACTATTTCTTAAAATGAGCCACCTTCTGGATGTGAGAAGTCGGCTGGAGAAATATAACCAGACAGAAAGCAGTTTATTTCAAGCTACAGATGTTTAGCTTTTGCCTTGCTTATATTTCATGAAGAACATGACAGGGTTGCTAGGTGCAGAGCTAAGATCAGACATGTTCTACAAGCCTTTGTAGTAGAGAACTTAGATTTTGTCATATGAAAGAGGTCTTGCTGCTTTCAGAAACACAGTAAAATCTGTAAAAATGAGTTCCATGCAGTGAATTATTCCTCACAAGGTAAATTTTCATGATTTATTTCTTTCCAAGATAACTCATTAAGACCCAAGCCCTTCCAGTCTGTGGAGTTGTCAACTGTGGTGATCTTCATGTTAATCATCATCAAGTTTTCTCACCTTTCTACCACGATAACTAGAAATTTCACAAAAAACTGGCTAGAGTTAAAAAAATAAAAAAAAGAAGCATGAAAGTTTTGTGAAAGGGAGCTTACAACACATCATGCTGTTTTGTTTTGATCTGTTTTCTGACAGGCTTTGAGAAAAATGTATGCACCTTTTTATGAATAAGAAACTTCATCTGTGACCCACCCCCCATTTACATGAAAAAGAGTTGTACCATAGCAAGGAGACCTAGTTTAGAACTTTTTGTTACTTACACCTAGGAGGTTTTCACTCCATAGTCCATAAATAATCATATAACAAAGGAATGATTTCATTTCTGAGTGAACATTAAAGGATAAATTCTCTGTGCAAGTCATGTAAAGAAGAATAAAATATGAACAGAGGATTGTTCCATAAATATTATGAAAGGTTTTGAATTTATCTGAAAAGTATATACCAATTATCAGAAACTGATGCATCATCTCTCTCACCCACTTTCTTTTTCTATTTATAAATTTCATAACTTTAAAAGGGGAAAAAAAGTGGGTTTTTATCACTCAGTGCTTTCAGAATTCCAAGGCAATAATAGGAAAGCGCTACTTTTTCAATAAAGTAAAATTAACTTAATCTGAACATCCTCAGGGCAACAAGAATATTACTTTTCATCACCACAAACCAATCCAACTATTTCTCAGCTTTTAGGGATTACCTTTAGATTTTAATTTGAAAATCCAAGAACTCCTCCTACTTTTAAATTCATTAATTACATTGTTTAGCTATATCATGCTGTTGGCATAGAGCATCACTGTTAGATATTGAAACCAAAATAATTTCCATTTACTGTCACATTCACTATCCATTCATTATCCACTGGCCAGAATTCAAAGATGAGCGTAGGAATTTAGGAAAATTATGTGACAGATAAAAAAAGCACAGTTTTTAAGAGAGTTTGCTATGGAGTCCTGGAGAAAACTTCTTTCATTTTAGTCTTGTTAAGTGGCAGCTTTAACCCAGGCATTTATTGATACTCCAGAGTTTTCAAAAAAAACATCAAAATTTTTGTAAATAGACTGTGGCTTCTAAGGAGACAACCTGAAAGAAGTAAACTCATGCCTCTGGGTACTGCAGGTGACTTTCCGTCATCATTTCCAAAGCTGGTAACTCCTCTAATCTAGTTTCTAACACGGAGAGGGGAGAGGGAGAAGAGGAAGACTGACAATCTGTGCCACAACAAGAGAGCTGTTATTCACACTGACACAGGAATTGTTACTGCCTTTCATATTCAAGGTATGCTAGCACACTTTCCAAGTAATGAATTGCTTCTTGTCTGCAGGCAAAATGAGGAACTGGTATGAATCTCTAGCGAGCATGTAGGACACTGAAGCCTGTTTAAGAATTTAGTTTTGCAATTTACAGAACGTTTCTGGTGATTTCAGGGGAATATTAAGACATGGAGATCATTGTAAAGATTATATAAAGACAAGACAGCTAAAAGAGGTGAGAAGTTCCCCATAGCACTATGATTTCTTTAGTGCGGTAGTACTGTATCACTGTACCATTTGTATCTCTGGCCATCTCACACAGCACAGTCAGCACCCTGCCAAGTAGGATGGTGAGCTCTTACAGTACAGGTAGCTTTTACTTTCTGTTATTTTTTGTGATACTGCCTGGCTGTTTCATTACAGTCATGCTCATTCAAATTGAAAATGAAGTCTCATCATAAGCTATTCAAGCCTGTGAATCAGTCTTAGATGCGTTTCTAGCTCTTGCACTGCTTGTGTGCATGGCCTTTAGGTACGTCCCTCTTCATGGTGCAAAATGACTCACCTGATTTCTCATGAACATAGCCTGATTTCTGTCTGCCTCCTTCTGGTCCCAAAAAAGACACTGCCTACATGACAGACAGAACTGTTCTGTGACAGGCAGCCTCTCCTAATGCACAGGAACAGTACAACTTTCACTAGCTGCAAAAAGAAGAGCATAGCCAGCTTCAGAGGAGCTGCTCACACCATGCTTCATTCCATTATATTGGGCAATGAACAATTCATTACAAATTTTAAATGTCATATGATAAAGAAAGAAGATGAATAAGCATGATAGTTGTAAATAAAGTATGATCTATTTGAAAAAATGTTATTTTGAGATGGAGCAGCATCTCTGACTCCAGTACAGCCAGTCATAACACTGCTAGCACTTACAATGGGTATGGGATGAGAAGCCAATGTACAGAGAAAGCTGTCTTTCTCAAGTCAATGAATAACAACCAGTATTTTAGGACTAGGTATTTAGTTGGGACTGCATCACAGTCAAGGAGGTCAAAATCAGATACCTGAAGTCATGTTCCAACTTCACAAGTTTGTAAATATTACTATTAATTTGAGACAGCTACTATGCATGTTTGTCTCTTTTTTCTTTTTTTTTTATATTGACATTATTTATGTCTAACTGTACCTATATTTAAGCAGTCCTTCTTGAAACTTTTTCCCGTTTAATATTTCAGTCCAGAATAAACCACCAGCCTTATCCATCACTTACCATACGTACCATCCGTACTTGCAGTCAGATGACAAGGGTATATTACAAAAAGAACAAAATCACTTCCTCTGCCCATTAAGGAAACTAGAATTAATTCCACTGATGTGCACTCAAGCATCTTTAATTAAAAGATCATAGGCATATAAGTGGCTTTGATTTCTTATTCTAACGTCCTCCTCAATTATTTATTGTACTCACCTTCTCACATCTGTCCACATTTTTCTATTAGATGAATATAAAATATAAATGTTGTTGCACTTTTGAGTATTTCCAACTGCAGTGCAAATGCTATTAACTCCTTAATACTTAGGCAAATATACATACTAGTCAGCCAAAGTAAGGCTACGTGATGTTAAGACAGAGTGACCACGTTGAATATATCTACAAAGCCATCTGAGCTTCTGAAATGCTCTTTACCTATCTGGTATCTGAATAACTACAAGAAAGCTTCTGAATTACCTTTTCTAACAGCTTTTCTCCTACTAATGATTCACTGTGCTAAATCATAGCATGAGAGGTTTTCCCTCCATGTGCAAGTATGTCTGAAGTTTACAGGGCCTTAAGCACTTACCAGATGGGAATAGGCCCGTCTAGTTTGGAAAGCTCTAGAAAGAACTCACCAGTCTGTCCTAAAGGACAGTTGGAAGCAAGCTTCCAATTGTATTTCCCTTCTTATATCATTTACAAAAGATAAACAGAAGCTAAAACTTTCCTGTGTAAATCTATTTACATTATTTGTTGTAAACAGTGGTAGCTACAAAGCATTTGCAGTAAGTGCTATACAATATAATGCCTCTATGTACTTCTTCATTTTCCTTTCATCTTCCTTTCTCCAGTTTCATCCTATGCAACAACACATACTTATACATGTAACGGAATGGCTCATTTTTAACCCTGATGAAAATAAAAATTATTAAACTGGTAATTACAATCACATCTCTGAAATTTTAATCCAGGACTGCAGTATGTCTGTTCTATCACAAAAGGTCTCTGAAAACCCTTACTAAGTACAGACAGCATTCTCAAGTGTACAAAGTTAATAGAGCAAAACCAGTTCACCAATATATTTTATTATAAATAACCATTTCTGAAGGTGGTAAATCAATATCTATGTACAAACAAAAGTATTCCATGAAAAACATTACAGAAAAGTGATCCCCCTTTCATTACAGAAGACTGGAAGTTGTTCTTCATCCCTTTTCTTTTAAGCATGGATAATTTTATTTAAAAGATCATGTGTGTTTGTATCTGCACAGAAGCTGAAAATCGAACCATTAGGGGTTCTGGATGGTAAGTTACTGGAGACTTGTTTCCAAACGAAGGAAGAAGTTATATAACTTCATTTTTCTACTTGGAGGGATGGGATGGATAGAGAAGAGGAAGGAAGGGTTTGCTCATGTTCTGAAGAACGAGAACAAATCCTAGAAAACAGAATTTATTGCAGTTTTAGCAAGACTTGAAGCTTTAGCAAGAGCAAGGGACCACATACAGTGACACTTTATTGAATGAAAATATTGAATAAAAATAAAAATATTTCACTCAATTTATATTATCTCAGAATGAAATCAAAATGAGCAAACCTTATTGAATTAAAATACGCCACCATCCCTTCAAATACAAGAACCCCATAATGAACACATTAACCTACTGAAGGAGTAGCCAGAAAGGCCCAAGAGTTCTTGACCAATCCTTGAACAAAAGCATCACTTTTGCAACATCCTGTTCCACTCCTGGCACTGTAGTTCCAGAATGAGACAGATAGGAGAGTCTGCTCTCCTGAAACATGGACTGTCATTTCCACCATCACAAGTAGTCTGTGTTAAATACACCATTAAGATGAGAAGACAGATAGGGAGATATGTTATTATTTCAGTCAGTCTAGCCACGGGGAGAAAATCTACACTATAGATTGCATTGTAAAGAATTCCTTTTAAAATGAGTGCATAAATAAAAGCAGAGATTATGAAGCATTCATTGCAAAGACCTAATATTGTCTGAACTCATGAATTTTCCACAGATGAAGACTTTCACCTCCCTCAGGCAATAAGCAAAATTAAACTTTGGTATTTCAAAGATAACTACTGGATTATACAAAATTTTCCCCAGTAGAATGTCAGATGAGACTGCATTTTGAATTTGGTTTTAAACGCTTTAAAAGTTAGGCAAAATTGCATTTATTGAAACTGGATTCATTGGAATTAAACTGATTAAACAGCACATTGACTATCATCTTGTTTTCTAGGTTAGTCATCTACCCATTGAAAGTCCTCATATGTAATATGAAAAGTACCGTTGGCTAATATCATGAGATCAAAGCAAAGATCCAATCCTTTTCCTTGGCCTTTAAATGATAGTTGCCACTTCCACTCTATTATAACCAGTATTAGTTCTTTCCTGCAAATATCTTGGCTGTAAAACTGCAGCTTGTTGAGAAACCATGAAGAACCATGTGCATGCTTCTAAGAGTCTTTATAATAATCCCTCCCATGATTTTCTCAGGATAAGTCTGCAATCATTTAAAAATCTCTGTTATAAAACCCAGTGAGCTGCAGTGAGACAGCCCTACTACCACCCATGCTGCTCCATGCCCCCAGTCAGTGTGACAGACATTATATACATGTAGTTTGCCCATCATACACACCCTGCTGCTGAGTTGAAAAACACCCAATGCCAACATTTTACCATGCCAGTGGAAATACATTTTTTGGCTCACTTCCACACGTTACACAACTTCATAAAGTGGTTTAAATAAAGAGTTCAGGAAAGTGGGGTAATTTAAAGGAGGTGATTATTCTGCTAACACTGAAGATGAGAAAGGGAGAAGAATGGACTTAAAAGAAAATAAATATTTTGCTTAAAATCACTTACATGTATTTCAGGAGCTATATTTCAAATGTAGAAATTAATACGACCATTTTTTGTTAACTGTTTACTTTGATAAAGTTTTAATACTACATTTTGCACCATTCAAATCTTCCTTGGAAGTAAAATTAAGTGAGAGGTAAGAAATACATATGAGCCCTGTATATCAATGATTAGTCAAATGTATTTATTTATTTCTCAAATACATGAGATTAATTTCATACATTTTTTATGCTGTTATTAACTCTCAGTTATTGCCACTTGCCTTTTTTATTTTCCCTTTTTTTTTCCCTGCCTGTATTCAAAATATTATTTTTGAAGGATAGGCTGGCTACAGCCAGCCATCCAGCAGTAGAGCTACAACAGCCCTAAGGGGTCCTTTCTCCAGTTTCTCCAGGCCCTGTTGAGCTTTATAACCCTACACACGAAAAGGATCCAAAGTGCCGGAAGGACCTGGGTCCCTGTGCGGCTGCCGCTATTCCCCCTCCTCCTGCACTGGAGCTGTGGGTCGCACTCTGCTGAGGAGGGGACTGGGATTAGCCCCTTCCCTACCAAAAGGCACAGAGCAGCATTTTGTTAAAAGGGAGCGATTTCACAGCCTAACGTCACTGGGGCAGAGTTAAGCAGAAACATGTCCGAAATTAAACACCAAATTTGAGGGAGGGGAAAAAAAAAAGAAAAAAAGAAAAAGCTCAAACATTTCACGTATCTCCCACAGGAGATTTTCCCAGCCTATTCCTCGCCTGCCCAAAACCCCTTTTCTATCATTGCATTAACAAAGCCAAGGAGCTCACGCTGTGGCATCTCATCGGAGGGCACTGGAGTTAACAATGCGAGTGTGAGCTCCAGTGGCCATGGCAACAGTAGCTAATTCTTCTTCCCAATCAGGGTGGCAATTCTCTCCCATGGCTTGAATCAGTTACAAAACAAAATACTCTCAAAGACCTTTCAGAGCCAATAGCCTCGCAGCTAATCTGCTAATAGGAAATAATCTGCAGCTAATATACACATTCCAGGGCAGCAGTGTGTTTTCTTAATACTTTGTTACATGGGCCTCTTTCCAAAGACAGCAGAGCAAAGAATAGAAAACAGACATTCATTAAAAATAGTACAATACTACCTGGCCACTTTTAATGCCTGAAACGTGCTGCAACTTGCATGGCTCTTAAAATGGTGATTTGGAGTGACAGCACTAGATAGACTGAGCGCAATGCAATTAGATCAAAAAAAGTTACATACAGTATTAGTTAGCAGCTAGTTCATGTGAAAAATCAGCCTTGAAATGATTTCCACATTGGTTTCTTTTCATTTAAAGGATCTGTGAACAAAAGTACTGAGTTGACAAGAATGTGCATCAGTAATACAGAGTCTAGATGGATACATGAAAACAAATACTAATAAACATGCACTTACAGCATACTTATCTAACTATGTGATAGGAGTTTAGCCATACATTCTCCACCTGGCTTAAACACAGGAGTAAACAGCAAATGGGCAGTGATTGAGAAAGGAGTACTGAAAAACTAACAACGAATCACTGATTTTGCATAAGTAATGTCAGGAAATCTGCACAACATGGCTTAGCTTCAATATAGAAAGGGTAGGAAAGCCTGAGTGTATTGGCTCCAGCGTTTTGTGGTCCATGTGCAGGCACAAAGGCAGGGTGAGCTCGAGCCTGCTCGGGACATACATGTTGCCATCTTGTATGTGCAATTCAAACAGAGATGCAGCACTACTGCTGGATTAAAGAGAGAATTAAACCTCCATTCCTAGCAAGTCTAAATGATGACAACGGAGATGGTTGTCACAGGAAATAACTCTCCTGGCTTCACAACCATTTTTGTTCATCACGTCCAACCCAAACCACCACATTTGCACCATTAACGTAGTACAAGTGAAACTAAAAGTCTCTCAAAGCTCAGGTGTATTTACACTTTTCTTTCTTCCCCCCCCCACCCAGTGGTAAAGCCAAGGACACCTGGTCATTTCAGGCCACTGTACAGGCATCAAACAGAATTAAGAGACTGATTGCAGATTCTGGCAAAGACTAAGAGAAACAGAAGTGACGAATACATCAGTGTAGTGCAGTGCAAAGAATGTCTTCAACCACAATTGTAGAGGTATCTCTCAATCTACCAACATCTCAAACTACCAAAATGTTTCATTTCTAGACCCTCCTGTTGACTTCTGAAACTTCCATTAGTCAGGGTGTCATTTCATAGATTTTCTCTTGTTCCTAAGATGATTACTCTTCACTGTAATTTTAAGCTATAATACACAAAAATTCTGTGTCTATATTTAATATAAAAGCTGTTTTATTTTAAATGGAGAGAATAAGAAATACATCTTTCCATTATGATCTTATTTTTATTTTATTGAAAAATGATTGAGTATTGAAATCGGAAAAGGAAGGCAGCCCAATGTAACAGGGAAATGATTTCAGCAGCAACACTTCAAATATTCTGATTCAGAAATATGGTGGAAGTACCCAAGACAAAGGCAGTTCTCCCAGTTCACAAATATGAGAGATACACTTTACGTAATGTTCTAAGTATCGCTAATGGGGAGACCTTCTCCACGTCAGTGCCCATCTCCTTTACAGGGAACTGGTTCAGTCTCTATCTGAAGATTTTGCGTCATGCAATCCATTTCTACTTTGTGTGTCATTCCCCAGGTGACTAGATGACCTATGAGAACAAGTGCAAATTGGTCACCTACAGATTTTTCTACTGATGGACAGTGAGCTCCTCTTGTACTTGGGGCATTTATAAGAGCTGCTTCCTTCCTGAGTTCTCTTTGAAGTCATCTCAGGATTTGCTGCTGCATGCCCTGAGGCAGAAAGCTCCCAGGACAAGATCTTTTCACAAGGCATCCTGTTTCCCTGAAACATCTAGGAACTTTATATCTGCACATCTGTAAATCTGGTTGAAACAAGCTGAATTGCTGACAAGTTTCTGGGTAAGAGCAGGAGGAGTAGAAATGACTGTACAGACATATACAAACACCCTTCTCTCCATAAATGCAAGAACAGGATTCTATAAAGCCACGTTACAATGTATACAAGCCCAATGCACAGTGATAAATCAAATGTTGCTTGACCTTGCTCAGAACAAGTAATTTCACTGCTGGTCTGCAGTTTATACATCAGCCTTTAGTGTTTGGTGACAGCTATTTTACACAAACTAACCAACTGCACAATTTACCTTTTTTTGTTTGTTTATTTTATCCTGATACTGAGGTTCAATCCCATCCTCTGTTAAAACAGCTTGACTCATTCTGAGCACACTCTGCAGAGAGAATGGGATTTCAATAGTGGTCAGCACTAACCTACTTCTGTTCTCCAGCCATTGGCACAGTAAGTAAATGCTTCTTGATTTTGATGGGAGAAACAGAAACAGGTCATTGCTAAGGGCTCTTGAAATTCCACCAGAATCTCTAAACAGGTCGAACATGCTGCAGTCTCACTGCTGTTTATCCCTGACAAACTTAGCCTGCGTGATATCTGTTTATCTTGATATATATTTGAACCAGCTGCTTGGAAGGAGATTGTGCAAATAGGCACAAACACCACCTTTTAATCTCATTCTGACTTTCCCCCAGTTCTGGATGGTGATGGTTTGGTCCAGTAATGTGCTTGTCTCCACATTTCAATTCCTGCATCCTCTCTGTCTCAGTGAGAAAATAAAAAAAAGCTGCCTGAGTCACTGTGTATTCCAAGTCTTTACTTGGTGAGAGCCCTGAATGTTGCCCATTTCTTAGAAAAAAAAGGAGAGAGGCAGAATAAGAGAGAGAAATAAAAGCTGAAATCTTTACAGTTAAATGATTTTCATCATTGAAATGTGCTCTTATTTCTCTTTAAATCAGTTTTATAATTTGAGTTGTCATGACAACATGATGCAACACTTCACTGCCATGACAATCTGACAACTTTCAAAAACAGTAAGTGCTGTTTTTACTCTGTTTTTCAATCGCTCCCAAGGAAACAAGCTGTTATTTACTTCTGTGACGAAACTCATACGATACCATAATGGATCCAATGTCAAGAAAAATTAAAGCATAGAATGGGGGAAACAGGGAGGGAGAATGTGTTTTTGTGTACATAATTACTCCATAAAAATACACCTTTTTTTCTGCTGTCTTATCCCAATTCACCACCGTAACTCTGTTCATTTCCACTTATGAATTCACTGACTTTCTCCACAACCTGACCAGAACCGGTTCTTGATTAATCACAAGATCAAAATGGACTTAAAAATGGCCTGTTTTCTAAGCAGCAGTTTTAGTTGATGATTTTATGCTTGGTTGTGTGCATTTGGATACTACAAAACAAACTGAAATAAATGAAATCTCTGTGTGACTATGAGTTAACTCCAGTGGAGCAATGTGTTTGTAAATCCCATCAATTTATGTGAGACTTGTGTCTAAATTCTACAGGGACGATAAATCCACTGGCTAATTCTCTTGTAGATGGAGCCAGAAAATGTTTCCAAGCACTAGAGCTTGGTTATCTATATTATTCAGCTGTAAGGGGAAAAAAAATCACTGGGATATCTACTCTGTCTAGGAAAAATAATTCTCAAGAGCTAACACGGACCAAGGACCACTCACAAAAAGGCAGTAGGGATGTAGCCACTTTGTTTTTAAAGCTAAGGCAGTTTAAAACTACTAAAATACAACAGCTGGCCTCAGCAGTATGGGATGATCTTTAGCACCATTTTCTGTACTGGGATAGACATAGCCACTGTTTTCCTAGCAGCCTTTTTTTTGAGAAACATGAAAAAGTCCAAAACAGTTGACATCAAAATACATTATATTAAAGGCTCACTTCACAAAGATGTGGTGGAGGCTCTCTTAAAGCACAGCGATGCATTTATATAGCAGCCAGTACAAGATCCAACTTAACCATGGGAACTTGCTATCTCAGTCCAGGTGACACTTCGACCCAGCCTCAGTGGGGTTACCCCACACCTGCCTCCTGCCCAGTACCTCCACCCTCTGCAGAAGCACCCAAGCCTGGACACATCCAGAGCGGCAGTGAGGAACCAGAGAGACTTTCAGCCTGATACAACATGGCAGTCTGTTTTAGAATATCAATTATTGCTTCCTTAAACAAATGACAGTGCTGGAGCAAAGAAGCAGTAATACTTTTAGGACACTACAGTTGAGAAACTGCTGTGTGTGTACAAACACACCTGTATAACAGAATGTTAAATATACATATATATACATGTGTATGTTTGTACATATATTTAATTGACACGTACTAAATCAATATTTTTGGTAGCAAAGGGAAATCTGTTCTGCAGCACCAATATCTACTAACAGCAAATTAATCATTCTATGGGGAAGAAAAAAGAAGCACACTCTGATGATTGATATTTTACCTCATTTAAAAGATTTCATGCACTTTCGCCACCCTATTCAGTAGTTTAGTGACCATTTATACATGTCAGGCTCAGAAAAAGGTAAATTAAACCAGAGGCTTCACTGCTTTGCCTTCTTTTCTATGAGAGCTCAAGACTTAATTGCAACCTGTCTAGAAGACAGGAGTTCACTGGAGAAACAAAGCACAGAGGAGCTAAAAGTTAGTCCCATCCTGAAGATCTCATCCAGCTCACATTTTTCTATAAGGGAATCTTTCCACTGATTTCAATGTAACCTAAACCAGAAAATAAGCAAATTATACATAAGCTCTTCATTAAAAACAAAACAAAACAAACAAACCAAGACCCACTGCTGCCTCCAAAATCCCACACAGTTCCCATTCCACATCTTAATATGCCTCTACTTATTATGAGTTCCTGTTGACAGGAACAGATATAGCCTTTGTTTCCATTGGTACCTCATTAGCAAAGCAAGGTTGCCAAAACCCAAAGCGGTTCGAGATGTTGTTTCACAAAAGTTGCCTATAAACACATTTCTGTTTATGTTTATCAGTCAAAATGTGCTTGTGCTTGTTATCATGTAGGCCTGCAGTCAGGACTATTTTGATTGTCTTCTCCTTAAAGGTGATAAAAACCACAAAACTTTCTGCTCTACACTCTCCAAAGAGTATCATATGAAGACTTGTTTCAAATCATAAACCCAGATATTGTCAGGAGGTTGAGAGGAGGCAAAACTCACTGCAGAGCTGGAAGGGAAAGTGAGGAACTTGAAAAATCATCAGGTTTCTGCATGGCATAACAGTGACTCGAGTCAGAAACTTATACGCTGGGAACTTGCATTTTGACCTCAACATGTAGAAAGTGGAGACACCCACAGGCACTGTCCAGATGGTAATTTGAACTAGTTAGCCATAATATGGATGATAAATCATCATTTAACATGGCCTATGGAACACCAGGACTAAGAGTGGAGAGGCCAGGCTGTGTGATGACACTTTATTAGTACCAGATAAATTGGTATGATTTGGGTATATTTTCAGACATTTGAATATCAATATGCAATTCCAGTCACGGTGTGTTATCGACCTCAGACTGCTTCAGTGGTGAATACCAACTTCTCTTTCTTCTGAAATGTTTTCAACTCAACTCAACTCTCAAAAAATAAACCAGAAGAGAGAAAGTTGAGTGGTGATGCATGATAAATTGGGACATCCATGTCTGATCTTAACCTCACTTGTGTGATGTATCTGTTTCCTGTTGACAGCATATAACAAGGAGTTGCACAATGTACCAGGGAAACTTGTAGGCAGCACGACGATGATGTAGAAAGAGTAACACTGAAATATGGATTAAGCCCAGGAAAATTTGTACTGGCTGAAGAGGGATGCTCCAGAAGTATGTGGGCAAGTGATTCACTGATGAGGAGGGGAGAGGTAGCATTAGCCACCTCTTCAGCTCTTGTCCTTTCAGAGCCCATTAGTTAGGAAAATAACTTTCCCAACCTTCTGTCTTCAGGAGACTTTCTTACTTAGTTCATTTTGACAAAAATATTTACCTTCACATCAAATAAACACAGATCTCAAGGAAATGTCATAAAAGAATCTTTCAGTTAACAAGATGTTAATTCATCTTTACTCAGATGAATTGTATAAATATGCTTACATGTCATTTAAATCAACAAATATACTTTGCACATTTTTAAAGCAAAACACAGATAGACATTCAGCACATAATTTAGATACTAGTATCATTTAAATATTAAGGATTTTAAAATAACATTATCATTAATTACCATTCCTCAGAAATGCATATATTCAATTTCTCTCCAATCAAATTTGGCTTTGTTGCAGTAATGGGTCCACAACTTTCCTTTACTTTAGGTGTCTTTGTGAAGTATCCATGACATCGTAAATATGAATCAGGATTCAAGAAAGAACAAGAAAGAATGGCAACATCACAACACAAGCACCAGTTTCCCCATGTTCTGAATAAGAATGCAGACCTGAAAAAGAATTTCTTTTTTCTTATAATGCTGTTATTGTACTTGGTACTTTAAATGTAAACCTAATATGATGTTGAATATCACTTTTACAGTTGTAATAAGAAGAATATGCAAAAATACCCAAAGTTAACATCTGCCCTGTGAAGGTTAAAATATTTTAGGGGGTTTATGTGAAATATCAACATAAGTAAGTGTGAGATGAAGCATATTAAATGTCTCCTAATAAATTTTAGTATGTGCATACACACAACTTATCCAAAGTTCCTCTCTGTATGATATTAAAAGTATGACATCACTTTTGTGTGGGGTTTGACATGATTGTGCTTAGAGAAGATTTCCTTTGCTTGTATTCTGTACTTTTGTATTCTTTGTTTCAGACTCCATTTCAATTGCCCTGTTATAATTGCAGTTTGAAATGGAAGTGAGAAGGTACAATATGAGTACCAGCATACAAGTAGGGTATCTTGAGTCAGATTTCCTATTTCCTTGTCTTTTAAGGCCAAAAGTTTGAAGCAGCTAGAACTTGTAGTAAACATTCTATCTGACAGCATTTACTGAGACTGGCAGTTTTCTGAGGTAATATTGCATAGACTGTAAACACTTGGGAGTGCAAATGCTTTTTGTTAACACGCAACTCATAGCAAAAAGAGAAACGGGCTTTAACGGAACTATGGTAATATAAATAAATAAATATTAATCATCATCATCAATCTTCAAGCAGTTTCCCACAGAATTTGTTGAAGAGGTAAAGATGGACTGCTGCTGACCTGATTAAGGATTTGCTTCTTTTTAAACTGAAAGTCACTTAAAGAAATTATTGTATAAACCTACTGTGTCAAATATAATCAAGTTGATTGGTAAACATAAGCGTATTTTTCTATCAGTGGAATTTGCAGCAGAAGCAAGTATGTAGGATATATGACATACCAACAAAAAAAAGTTTGCTTGAAGTTGCTTGAATAATTCCTGTCTTACCCCAAACCATTAACGCCAAGCTTCATCATTACTGAGATTTAAGGGCAATCACCACCTCCCATCAAAAACTGCATGTTGCTGGATCTGTGTTTTAAGTTATTTCCGTGTCCAAGAAGCAATGCAGTAAAAAAGTTCTGCATCCTCGAAGAGTACTTATAACAAGCCAGGATGGACAAAACCTCTAAGTACTGCATCCTGAATGCAGTAATTGTTGTTTTGCCAGACTGGACATACTGGCAGAATAACACCTCTTTGTTGTAGGAATAAAAAAATTTATTTCTGCATATTTGTGCTCTCTTTTACTGGAACATTCTCTCAGTGATCACTGACAATTGCCTGCATGAACATCTTGATATGGACTTGGATTTGAGTTGGAGCTCAGCTCCCACCAGCACCCCAAAAATCTGCCTGCATTGTGCCTGAGAACAGAGAAGAAACCAAAATTCAGCCCCCTTAGCCAGGTGTCCCTGAGCTGTTTTGAAAACTTGGCCTTGATCCCGGCTGGTTGAACTGAACTCTGATTTTCAGAAAAAGAAACTATACCATGAACAGACATTCATGTGCTCAAAACCTGCTCACCGCTTGCACAACCACCTTGCTCTTGTCTCAACAGCAGCCATTTGCTGTTCCTTTTGCAAATTTGCACCTCATTTAAGGTTGACCTAGAGCTAAGCAAAATTGAACACAGATTGGGAGAAAAATTTTATCTGAAAATGTAGAGGGGGAAAAAAGTTTTTCTCAGACGTTTGTTTTCATCCACACATTTTTTCATCCAACTGCAATTCTAGCACTTCAGTGCTACTTCTATGACATTCCTGCAGGAAAGGCAAGGAATGGTCAAGCTGCATCCATGTCTGCTTTCCCAGGAAATACAGTTTGTCAATGCGTGTTCCTTGGGTGCAACCATGCGGCGCATCCATTTGGACAGCACATACATGTCTCTATTCTCTAGACTAGTGTCAGAGCAGTTCATATTTAATGTGTGTGTGTTTGTGTGTGTGTGTGTGTGTGTGTGTGTGTTTGAGAAGGGGTCGTTACCATTCCCCAAGCTGCCCCCCAACTCAACTAAGGCCATTCCTTGGCAAAATGTCACACAATTTCAAAACTAATACTCTTAGACCAACATCACCCCTGAAGATTACTTCAGTAAAGCATTTATCATTGTGTGAGCTTGAAAGTTAGGTCTCCCACGAGAGAGCATTCCTTGATATTAGCCAAACCATCAGACTAACAAACACTTTCTATAGTTTTAACATATGGATTACATTTGAACTGACAGTGAGTTTTCCTCTGGACTGATACCCTGCCGCCTCCGTACATGGTTATGCTTATGGGCCTCTTTTAAGAACTGCTGCCCTGAAATAAACTCCTACTATTCCTACAGGATTTCACACCAGCCAATTTAAATATTTTAATAATGAGTAAAAAGTTTAAAATTAAGATAAAATATTGTGTCAAGCCACAGACAGTGCTGACAGTTCAAAAAGAAAACGCTTTCTTTGCAGCATCCATCAGCACATCTGTGACTGTACACTGTGTTACATCTCTGGATCGTTCAGGATTCCTTGCCTTCTTCTCCTGCCTTTCCAAACCAAATCACTCAGCAGATGAACAGACCAATGAGACAGGCCAATGGCAACATCTGCTTCTGAAGGTCCTGCTGGAGCTGGAAACACGGTGGCCTTGCCTAGAGAGGTGATGTGCTGGCAGGGGCCACCACAGTCCCCGTTGGTGGCCTTCTGAAGAGCCCCATCAAGAGCTGGAGCTCATGGCCCCAGCTGGACCAGTGCCTAGAGTGACACTGCAGTCACTCCAAAGATGGGGCCCTCCATGGGAATTAGAGACACTTCAGCACACAGGGGTACCAGTCACATCCTCCTTGTGCTAACGTGGGGGTTACAAAAACAAACTGTCAGCTGGAAGCAAGGAGAAGGAGATTGCAAGGTGTTTACTAGGTATGACAGTACGGAGACATGGGCACCGCACGGCCTGTGACTCCAGCCCAGCAAGGAGCACCCAATCCCCGTTCTGTCTGTGAGCTGTAACCAGGACAGTTGCAAAGCAGTTTAAGAAAGTTACTTGTTTTCCACACACATGTGGTCTGAATTGTCCACAACTGCTTAAGTCTTTCCCCAGCCCTGGCTGGAGTCACAATGCTGGACACCATCCAAGGTACCTATGAGCTTCTCAGGTGACTGACACTCACCCAGAAGGACACTTCTGAAAGCCTTTGCATGGCTCCCTTGCTTCTGTAAAAATATGGTACCATAGGCTGATGATACATCTCCAAACTTTCTTCTGACTCTTTGAGCTTTTTTTTCAGTAAAGATAAAAAAGCAGTTAATAGAGTCCCCCAACATCCACCACATCCTGGCAGAAGGAAATGCTTCAGATTTCATGATGATCTGGGTTTCTCGGTGCCAGTCACTGTTTCTGGTTTTATGTATTTAATAGTGACCTGAAAACTAGAAACCTAGCAACATATTTTGTAGCTGATTTGGTTGATAATGCCTTTTTTTAAGCGCTTGCTGCTTTAGAATAGCATGGTAACAAAACGAGGTGAGTATACTACATTAAAAAAAGACAGTACATTAAACCAAACAAGAAAAAATAAAGTCTGAAAAGGGAAAAAATGAAACTAACAGCAGGATGATGAACAGATTAGTATATTTAGTTTAATTTTCCTGTGCCTCCTTTTTGGATAGTTTATTATTAACTAAAGTAAATTCAGCTGTACACAGAATTCAGAAAAACTATATGAAAGAGCAAGTTAACTAAAATGAGCTGATACAAGGAACTTTAGCCAAGGAGAATGAGAAAAAACTACAGAATTGTATCTAATGAGAAATCTAACTAACCAAAATAGTTTTTAATGCAAAAGGCAAATTAAAGAGGATAAAAAAAAAGCCCTCATTCCCTCTCTGCACAGTGATGTAGCCTGCTTCAGTGAATATTGCCATGTCTTATAGCTCAAGTCTGTAAACATTCTGTGCTGATAGAGAAGGGTGCACTTTGCATTCCTTTCTCAATATGGTAAAGCTGTAACTTATACCTCTGACTTATCACAGCATTGGGAAACACATGTTTTCCCCTTATTTGGTAGCACAGAGCCTCTGGAAAGGAAAAGGGACATACTTCCCAGTACCAACTGCGAGCAACCATCACAATAGATGGTTTGAGCAGGACAGAAAGCAAAACTGCTGATATGCCTATGGCTGCAGAACACCTGAAACTCTACAAATATTGAGAGAATATGGTGCAAGAGAGGATGCAGGGACTTGCACATCACCTTCAGCAGAGCTCTGGGTTCAGCTGCCCACTTGGCTGCTGACTGCCCTATAAGCCAGTGCCCAGTTCTCTGGTTCTCCAAGCAGCCCATAACACACCAAATATAAATAGTCAATACTTGGGTAGCTATTTTATGGTAGAAGGTATTTTATGGTGGAAAAGTGCTGCTTTCACTGGAACATTGAGGGTCACAGAGTTGCAATGTCCTCTTACCCACAGCGCTTCTCAGGGGGTGCAGAGATAGCAATGCAGGGAAGAAGGGAAGGGCCATGCTATTTCTTCCAGCATAGAGTTGTAGGGCAGCTCTACAGCTGCATTAAGAAATGGATTTTGTTGCTAAAAATAAGGAGAATAAGGCAGATTTTAGGAACCTCAGTACCAAACTGCCCTCCTAAAAGCTGTGTTTGGAGGTAATTAAACACCACGGGTCCCAGAATTGGTGAACTTAAAGCTCAGAAATTGTATCAGAAATACTCAGCTCTGAACAAGAGCAGGAAACTGAGGTTTGGCCTCTCTGAGCAGCTCTGTACCATTCTTATCGTCTGGAAGCTCATGAGCTGCATGCCCTGCCCAGGTGTTGCAGCAGCATCAGCCTTCCTCCAGAAAACTAGAACAGCTCTTGCTCTTCTCAAATTGAATTGTAACTTCTAAGATACAGCATAAAAGGAAATAATTTAGTGGGAAGAGCAAACATTTAGCAGGAAAAACTCTACATAAAAAGTAAAAGGACAAAGTGTTTTCCTTCCCCCAAAAACATTTTCAGCCATACCTTCTGGAGAGATCCCTAATCACTGCACCAAAGCCCAAGGCAGTTCCATGTGGGCCATGCAAACCATGGGAACTGGTAAAGATGTCACAGAGTGGCTGAGTGCTTCTCGCTGCACATGGAAGCAGCTGGGAGCTGGGGCTGCTGCTGCAGCTGATAGTGCCTTGTAACATCAGCTCATTTGGAAACTCCTGGTAATAGTGGTGCCAGGAATGAAATGTCTCTCAGGGTCCAGCCCACACCCTAGCAGGCAGATGATCCTCCTTCCTGGTTGCTGCCGTTGGCATCTGATCACTGTACTTGGGGTACTTTTTAAAATCTCCTTAGAAGCCTAAATTTGATTTATTTCCAGTAGCAACTCTGGTCACACACATGGTGAGGGGACGTAAATTAGGCTTAAGCTGAGCTGTAAGGAGGAGACAACACATGGTAGAAGGCTGCTATGACAGCTGCACTTACCATCCTCTGTGGATAACCTTCAGATGGACACAAGTCCCCTGCCCAGCAGTGCGGTGGTGCTGTTACCAACACTGTACAACAACGTCATCTTGTCAAAAGTTGCTGGCAGGAGCCTTCCTGTCAGGACTTGTTTTGGAGGTGAAGAGCTCTTACACACATCCTCACAGCAGTAAAATTTTGCAAAAGAGGCGTTAAAATGTTGTTACAGAAACTGATCACACAGTGGAGTTAAAATTTTGGTTCATTCCTGCCCCCTTGAACAGCAACAATGAACTTTGCAGACACCAGTTTCTCCACATAACCGTAGGAGGAGGTATTTTTTAAATCATTTTCTGAATGGAAAATTAAAATAGAGGGCTAAGTGAATTTTCCAAGGACACAGGTCCAAACAGTGCTGGGCCCCAGAAGGGGCATTCCTTATAAAGTTACTTTGCAGAAAGTCACTGCTCCCCCTTCTTCCCTGCACCCCACAAATTTTGAATACATTTAGAAACACAACTGTAGTGTTGTTTTTTCTGCTTTCTGTTTCTAGATACATATATATGTGCACCATTTCCCATCATGTATCAATTAAGTCAATCCTATTTCTTCAGATCTTTACTTGCTGAAAGATCGTTTTACAGAAAGAAAAGCAAAGCCAAACAAAAATTTCTTTATGGGTGCTTTTGAAGAAAACAGCTACAGAAACATCTATCTGGCACAGGCAAGACAGAAGATGACAACCAAGGGAAAGCATTCAAGAATCTCTGAGGATGAAGCAATTCCTACTGTTTTGAATTGCACACATGAACCCAGAGTTGGACAACAAACACTCCCTAGGAGGAGCTGCAATGGGACATGCTGCACAGCAATACTGCTGATGATGGTATCGCTGTCTTACTGTTTCTGATGAACTTTATTGCAGGAAGCAGCTATAAAGAGTTTACAGTGTCATAGCAGCCACAGTCTTGGAGAACCCCTGGGGAATACTACGGAAACAAATAGTCTCTCCACCACCACCACAGGGAAGCATCATCGAAGTGTTAGTGGCTGTGATTGTGCAACTGAGCTCACTTAAACTCCCCTGTAACCAAATCCAGGTTTACATCTATACACCTAAACGATTGGGAATTCATATAATCTCCTGTCTTTGATATCTGAACCTGTTATCTTTAAAAAGATATGTTCCAGTGCAATCAGACTGCAGTGGCTTGATTCAGGATTTACTATAGGGAAACCTGTAGCCATCAAACTAGGCTAAGTGATCACAGCAGCATCCAGGAATCGATTTCCTCTCCTTAAGATGTTAAAGTAACAACTATAAAAACACTTGAAAATGTTATAAAATGGGATGCTTCTTTTAATCTTTGTTAGCATTGGGTTTTTTTAATCTCATTTATATATTGCCATTTGCCAGCATTAGTGAGGCATTCAGTAAATTAAAAAAGAGACAAAGGCAAGGAAATCCCACATGAAAAGACCTTCTCATTATGAAAAACAAACAAGACGAGGAAAAGATCAACCACAGTAAGGCAGTCCATACACTGAAATACACCCCTTCAAAGAAACAAACTGCTGATTACAAACAACACTTCAACAACATAAACATAACAAAGAATGAAGCTTGTCTTTTATTCTTTGTCATAAAGCATAATGAACTGAACACTGAGATGGCAGAGGAAAAGGGTGGTTAGTGATTCATTGTAAAACGCCTTCACTGCACAGAAAGCCTGCTTCTTGCATTACTTCAAGGTAGCAAGATTTTAAGGGTTGATTTTATTCTTCTAATACGGATAGAACAATACAGTGTCTCGGTTTGTCCTTTTCTGGGCACGTTGATTCTAGTCACACAGCACAGGCATTCACGGAAATGTTGTACTCCCCCACTAACTCAAATTTATGCCAGTTGGATGTCATTAATAATACCCTCAAACCAGATAACAGTAGTTAAAGGAAAAATGGCAGATATAAGTAGGATTTCTTCTGTACATGAATTTCTCCAACAGGACCACAAGTGCCATGGTTTAACACCTAGAGCTTAATTTAGGCAGCATATAAAACATATTCAGGCAGATTCACATATCTTTATGCACATACAACAGAGGTTTATTTTGGAAAAAGCACCATAGGAATGCAATAAGTACGGTTGACACAACCTGCTTTTCAGTTATGAAAAAATATGCTTTGCATTCAAAGATCCCTGATAATGTTGTGATCATTTTCCCAGAACAGATGAATCATTGATGTTAGAGATTAGCAAAGCAAGTCAAATCACCAACACTTACTACCCTTTTCCATACCAAACAGTTATTCCTACAGCACAGGACCGTGAATCTCATGAATCACAAGTGATGCCCATTCACAGAAGCAAAACAAACATTCCTGTCAGTCTGTGCCACCCTGTTTGATCTCACTGGAACATAAAAGCAATGCAAGGTCAGGCAGGGGCAAGGACTGGATAGAAAGATTGCCGCGCAATGCTGAGACACCCAGCAGGGTACGGCATTAGAGGTACGTCACGTTTCTCTGCCTGTTTTCTGATCTCACACGACTGAAATCACAGCCAATTCAGCAGAAACGGATGATATCCCAGGTCAGCACTAAACCACAGCCTCAGCATGCTATCAGGGGCCGCTCATCTGCTGGATGTCTCACTCCTGGTTTGAGTCAGAAAAATATTCCACCACCTGTGATCATTAAAGATTCCCTCATGCTTGTGTCAGGGGAGGGTTAACCCTTCTGACCTGACCAGGTAATTACTTTTTACCTATTTAATTTCCACCTGGAGTTTCAGTTTCCTTACTTTCGAGCCCAAATTACTTTGTGTTCCTAAAGGGCGCTACAAGTCACATTTCTGGAAATGATCCCTGAAGAAAGCGATAGACCCTTTGGGAGTGGAATGTACCAAATTACTGAACAATTAAAAGTGTCTCATGTAATGACATAAAAATTGTTCATGGGAGTACATGCTATAAAATCCTAATTATTCCCAGGGTCCATAAAGCCAATTCTCAATTTATAATAGATAAAGGAAGCACCATGCAATATGCCAGTAGATCAACAGTGGGGAATGTCAAATTCTCCTCTCCTATGCAACAATTCAGCATCACTGCAGTTTCACTGGCTTCAGTTGCTTTACACTCAATTCACCCAGGGCAAACCAGAAACTTTCAGGTCTCAGCAGCCTGACTGTCTCCCTCTTCTTAAGCCAAAGTACAAAGAAAACACTTCCTAGAAAAATGACAGTACGGTCAATGACAGTCCCTTTGCAACTGTGTGAAAGTAAACACCGTGGTACTTTGTGCAAGTATGTGTTTGAGGTTTGATCCAACCCACATTTTTACTGTGAACCTGCAATTCACAGAAACACAAGATGAAATTTATTTCTTTTTAATGTCTTTTTTTTTCTTTTTTTTGTCTGAAGTGATTTGAAAATGGGGGCAGATTTGGTCAAAAGGCTGGTGAGATGTGGTAAAAATTGTCTGGACTGGAACTCTAGTCCAAAACCTAAAACAGGGCAAGCTGTGCTTGTCCCAGCTCTGATCCAGACTGTTACACACTGTTCGAAAAAACCTCTACAGCATCTGGGTGATCTCAACTCCATTGTTTGTGTTCCTCTCCAATAAACAAGAAGCAGTGCAGGTATCTATTAATTGTTTTGTGATATGAATCCTACGGGAGGGGAGAAACTCAAGCCAGAAAATCAAAGAAGCTGAATTCATTTCCATTTGTAAAGAGCTGCTTTACTGTCTGTCTGCAAATAAATCTCCTCAGTAAATAGCTCCAAGGTTGAACTAGAGAATATTGTATGGATCAAAGAATTCATGTCTTCCTGTGTAAAGTGAACAGGCCACAAGCTCACTTGTTTGTCTAAAACAATTAGGGCTGGTATGAAAAGGAGGGGGCAGGGACAAATAAGCCACAGCTGATTGTACTTTGCAAAATATTTTGGGATGGGGGGGTGTTCAAATTAATAACTGGTCAGGCCCCAAAACAGTCTAATCTTTGTCAATTGGTGCCAAATTATGCAAGGTGCTGCCAATTCTGGTTGTCTAACAAATCAGTACCAGTGTACATCTAGGCTGAAGCTTGATTGATTCTGGTCATTATTTGGGCTGATCTCATTTGAACACATGGAACCAATATGCAGTCCAGATGTTCATTTGCAGTGAACCACTGAGTGAAACTACTCATCTACACGCAACTTCAATCCTGTAGCACAGCACCACAGCCTCATCGCTTCTCCTCACCAATGCAAGGACTCATCCAGTACAAAAATCTATAAAACATTCTGCTAATATTTCTGTCAGCTGAATGACTTTTACAGTACTATATAAAGCTGACAGATAATGCATGCCAGTCCTAATTTGAGATAAACTTTTCTTTTGGGACTTTAACCATTGAACAAGCAAACAGATTGAGCAGTAACATTTATTACAATGCATAAATCATTTCCCTGTAACTACTACGGGTCTTGCCTGAGGGCAAAACTTCTGAGTAGCCCATGAATCCTAATATACTGGATAAATTACTAAATCGTATTGTCACTCTGCCATTTGCTTATCAGAAGCAAATTCATAAAGCTTTTCAAAAGTAATTTGACAACCGTTTTTTCCCCATGTTCAGCCTTTATAAATATGTAATAGCAACATTTTTACCAAGAATAGAGTTTCACCTCATTTTCAGTCTGAGCAGCAGGGCTTATAACAATAATTTTATAGTGTTTTCTCCTGTGTTAAATGGAACCACCCATTAATTCTGCATAGATACTAGGCTAACTGTATTTCACTCCACCAGTATTTACTGAAGCACACTGTCCTAACCTACACAACTGTTCTTGGTTCTAACATAAGCGTATGTAGAAGGGCTTATGAACCCACATGCCACAGCAATATAAGTGATGTGAATTGAGGGAACTCTCTGAATATAACTTTCAGGCAGATGAAGACCCTGTTGCATTGTGAAATTCATTGCAAAAGATCCTTCAAGTGTCTAAATGAAATTGGAAAAGGAGAATCTGGTGCTTTATTTTTACAATGATTATGGGATTAGCGTACAAAGAAGTAACATTTAAAAATTTTTGTGAGTGCAATCTAAGGTGAAGTAGTTTTAAATTCTTCCCTTACAAATGAATGAGTACTGTAGAAAGTGAATCATTCTTTAAAATTGCTCAACTACTCTTTTACTACCTAAAAACCAAATTTAAGAAAAAGAACTTGAGAAGTAACTCCGATTCCCTCTTTACAAGTCATCAATAAAGTGATTGCCACTGTCTTGTCTTTATAGTTGTTTATGCTTTCTAGGGAAATACAGTTATGTCTTAACTACTAAACCCAGATTTTTTTTTTTTACCTTTTTTTTTTTTAAACTTTTTTTCCCTCATGATGATGATTCCATACTTCAACATCCATCTGTTTCCTCTGGCTCCTCTGCCATTTTGGCCTCAGTGGAGTCCTTTTAATTGCATTTAGCCTTATCCTGGATTGTATGAGCCCATTCCCAAGGATGTCTGGTTTTCATCAGGTAATGACCATTAATTCTGGCTGCATTTCCTTCTAAATCTTGTTGAATGGCACAAGAAACAGAAGCCCTATGTCTTTTCTTGTATGCCCTATTGTTTTGGAAATCACAGTTTTCTCTAAGCTTGGGCTCAAGGTTGTTTTATCTAGAGGCACAGAGATGGTCCTCACACCACAGAACCTTCCTCTCACTCCTCATAGTCTGTTGTTTCTAACTATTGATCTCTCCTCTGCTATTGCCATGCACACTCCATTCACAGAGCTCCAGATCATTTGCCAGTATTTGCATCTGCATCTGTAGCTGCTCCCTGCATCACTTACAGAAACATAGGAAAGCACAGCTCATGGTACTGCCACAGGTCCTCCTCTGGGCTCTACAAACCTAACCTCAAAGGACTCTGTAAGTAAAATAACATTTATAGGCTTTCAGTTCTAAGCTAAAGTCTCGCTATGGTGAGTTTATGTGATCTAGTAACAGTTAACAGAGGAAACATAACAGCAAAACACATCTCAGTAAATACAGTCTTGCTGTCTATAACTCACCTGTGAGGATAGATATGTATATGCTGAAGGACTAACTTTATTTTCTGATGCAGCCAAGTGATTTTAATGTCTTAAATGACACGTTTGCTTTTGTTAAGTGACACTATAATGATAGTGAGGAAAAAAACCCATAAAATTGATTATCTAAGTTTAAAAAAAGTTAATATTGCAGTAATACTCAGTGCTTAACCTGCAGGTGATTTGCATAAACCCTAATTTTAACCACAAAGGATGGCAATAATTTTGTTTTATTTTATAGTTGGACAGTGAACTAAAATCTTTTGGAAGTCATAGTAATGAATTTGGTCCACACAAAAATTCAGGAATGTGAATTCTATTAATTTGGCCTAATTTTCCAGTATTACTGCAGTTACATTACTTTACCATGTTTACCAATCAAGTTTAAATCCCCCATACCAATATTTTACTTGAGCTGCACTCTTCAAATCCTCCCATGGGGCTGCATGGCTTCCTCAGGGGGAGGTAGGTTTCAGCTGCCTGTGGGAGCATCGCACTGACACTGCCAGGGCAGAGGCTTGTCTGCCTTTCAACCTCCACTCTCTCACCATTTTTTTACCAAAATGAGAAAAAAAAACAAGATTTCTGTCTGTCCCTAGCTGTTGCTGTAGTTCAGAAATCTCTGTTTGCATCCTATCACAAAGATAGTTCCTGATCTCTATAAGCATTCAGTATCTCAAAATGACACTAAAGTAGTACCAAGGCAAGTTCTGTTGGTTACCTTTGACTTGATCATGAATGATCTGTACGTGTCAAGAACCCAAGACAACTTGTTCACTTCCAATTTGTAAACATTGTCCCCTACAATCTGCACAGTTCCTGTTTCTGAAAAACATACAGTTGAGTAGCTCTGAAATTTAAGTTCTTGAATCAGCAAAAGTGTATGTTACACTGAATTACTGTATTACTAAATACAGAAGTTTCCATTATTTTTCTTATTCTGAGGAAGACAATATACATCTACATCTATTTTTAATGAAGTAAAAAATATGCAAAAACATGTCTTCTCAGATAAATTAAGAAAAAGAAATAAAGATTTATATCTGCACATTGTATCCCCTCCTTTCTTTTTCTCCACTTCTATGTTTTCATGTCCCTCTGCAGGTTCTTATCTTGACATGCAAACTAAAGAGTTAAGCAAATATAACCTCAAAAGTCTCTACTTGCACTGACAATCATGGGTGAATTATAAGCAAAGCCTGAATCAGGGCCCACACATTACAGGAAGAGAAAGTGTTTTGCTGCAAGAAAGGGGGAAACAGTTTTCCTAATGAGGTGCCCAGGACACTGTCACTCTATCAAGAAGGCTATTGAGTAAATCCTTCTTTGGGTTTTAGGTTGCTTTTGTGGCCATGACTTTCAACAGAGCTATCAAGAAGAGATTGAAGCTGATGTGTGAAGCTCATTTAACCAAAAGGACAAATATTTGATATAAATTCTATCTTGTTTTCCTTCCACCTCTATTGGAGTTTGTACTAAGTGAAGAAGGAATTTGGTCACCTTAATTTAAGTTTAAAACTGCATTTTGCCAAGCAGCAAACATTCAGTATCTCGAAGAGTGAGCATTAGATTTACAATAAGCAGATCTTCTATGCAAACATCAACCTATGAATGAGAAATTAATAACAAACAGGGGCCGGAGGATTCTTTGCACCTCAGCCTTTCTGTCTGGTCATTACATGAAAGAAACTTGTTCTCCTTTTAATGGAAAAAAAGAGCATTACTAGAATGCTCAGACACCTTCTTCAGTCATTTGGTACATCAGGCTTTTCTCCAGCACTGAGTAATCTGCTGCTTCTAACCCATAAATTGCAATGAAACAGTTTCCTGGGAGTTGGTCTCCTGGGTTCAACAAAGTTCTTCCAACTTCTTCAGATGACAGCATCCCCAGCTGTCAACTTCTTCCTGTGAAGAAGGGCTTTTATTGGGCTTGGAATTCCCTTCCATGAAGTCATACACTGAAGTCTGACCTTGGCTCTACTGCGTTAATTCCACATCCACTACTTTGGCCTTCCTCTGCCACTCATTCACTCAACTGGACTTGCTCTAATGCTGCCATTTGTTCAACTTCTCAATCTTAGATTTTTATTTCCTCCTGCGCCAAAGATTTTTCCTGAATTTTTCCATCCTGTCTTTTTTCTCTTTTTTTTTTCTTTTGGGTGTCAAAGTTATCAGAAATGCAGTGTCAGACCCTGAGGTTATGATGCTTTGTTGGCTTCTGATTCTGCAAATATGCAACATGCCAGCAGAAGCAAACCCATCTTGAGCTCTAAATGGGCTTTCCCTGGATTAAATGCAGAACCATACATTTGCTGGATTAGCTGCCCCCTTTTGCTGTGGTAAATTAAGTGTAATATTACTACATATCTCAGTGAATATGACATTCTTAGTTTTGATAACTTCTTAATTTTTAATTAGATTGTTATGTAGAAGCATTTAAAGTATTTCTGTAAGTGACACCTACGCTGGCAGATTTAAAAAGTGTCTGTTACGATGTCAAAGTTTAATTAGCTTTCACTGCAAATAAAAGACATACTAACTTACAGTTTGCTTAGAAAGCCATATACTGCATGATCATTATTTTTCCAAAGGTGAAGCCACTAATTTTTTATATGGGATTTTTTTCCTCATTTACTTCATACAAAAGTCCCTTAACTCCTTATGCACACTGTAAATTACTTCTCATGCCTTTGACCTCATTACAAATCAAAGACCTGTATTCAATGTTAATGAAAAGAAAATTTATATATAGTTTCTAAAGCAAATTTTTCATATGAGAGCCAACATTCATTGGAACTTACTTGCCATCAGTTTATGGCCCCTTGCGCATAGCAGATGATGGGCTATCTCTGAAGGAATAGGTTATAGTAATAACAGAAGGCATTTTTCTCAGACTACGTTACTTAATCTTTTTCTATATTAAGAAATAATTATTTAATTCTTGTAATTGCCATAGGTGGCCAACAGGAAATGTGTGGAAGTAGGGTACATTAATCCAAAAAAGGATGTTTTTTCTATTTCATATGGGAAATGACACTGACAAAATGGAAATGGGATGTAATTAATTTTCTGGGAATAAAAAGTTGGATGACTTTGTAATATGTATGATCCCATAACCTGTATTTATTATAGCACATATAACTGGTTTCTTTTGGAACAGTACATATAAAACACAAAAGTCATTTTGCAGTTTCAATAGCAGAAGTACAGTTTTGCATGAACTGGGTTCTGAATGAACCCAACTAGTTTACGAACTAAGACTAAAATCTGGTCCATACACATTTTAACTTCATTGAAGCTTTTCTAAAGCATAGCCTGACCCAGAAACACAACTGCTCTCATGTATATAAAACCCGTATACACTATCTTTATAATCCATTATTCTAAGTTCACTCATTCTCTTAGATGTAAAGTCTGTGTCTTTGTATCTTCTGCAATAGAAATATTCACAATGAATTCTGTTTCCGTTTCCTCTAGACATATCTACAGAGGACAATAGAGAGATACAACTGGATTTTTACACTTATTTTAATAACAGACATATTGGTTTAAAATCAATTGAATACTCTTACTAAGCCTGTTTCTTTTTTTTTTTTTTGTACTGCCTTTCCCCCTGCACTGATGCATTGAATTCAATGCTCTTCAAGACAGAAGAACTATGCAATGGAAAAAATAAACCACAAACAAACAGAAAAAATACAGTAACACTCATAACAGTTCTCTTGCAATAAAGGAGGACACCTTTTTCTAGATGTTTATGCTCTAGTGGACAACTGTTCTGACAGCAATGTCAGAACACCTGTCAATGTCATAATACCCTATTAAGCTTATAGGTGCCTTAAAAACTAACACTGATAAGGTAAATACAATTTGCATAAACCCAAAAATATTATGAGAAAAATAAACATATTTTGAAATCCTTCATTTTCTAAGCTTTCATATTATATAAATGACATTGTAATGACTACAGACTAATGTCCCATTGAACATCTGCACTCAAGCTCATTTTCTGCAGCCTTCCACTATTTACCTATGAAGTCAGACCTTATATGAAAGGTACATTAATTATGATTACCAGATGATATAACAAATGGCTAAGGGAATGTTATTGAATCTAGTAAGTCAAGCACTCCACATTTGATACTCATGCAGTAGCACTCTATTTCCCATTTTTCCTGAAAGAACACAGGGTGAGAATAATTTGCTCTGTTTAAACTCACTTAATACTTTACACGAACCAGCGGTAAGGGTGAATTAACTTCATAAACTTGCAGCCTCAAGTGATACTACTTTTATGATTTAGTCTTCTGTTAATATTTATTTTATTTACATTTTAGAAAACTATTCAGGAATCGATTTAGGACTAAAAAAAAAGGATATTCTAAAAGCTCTAATACTGTCTCCAGGTAACATTTTTGCACTTCCACCAATGAGGGTCATAAAGCAGGTCCCAGAGCCTACAGAAATCTTTCTTTAACTTTCCAGCCTGAGTTCACTTTGTTATCAGGGTTTGATGTTCAACAGCTGTGGTTAAATATATAAATTTGTATATAACTGTCAAACTGGACAGAAATTATGGTAATAGTAAAGTTGCAAATTTGCCTAACAGAAACTACTGTCAAATTCTGTTCTTTGTCTCTAGAATAATTCTATTGGAAACTCATGGATTTACTTAGTTTTAATAACCAGAATGAGACAAAATGAAACGGCCAAGGATTTTGAGTATTTTGAACATTAACACAGATTACCCTTCAAGGTTCTTATTACCATTTAGATAGATATTCCTAGCTGCTGTCTTAGGTCAGCAAGTATTCAAATCACTAGAACTGATTTGAGTTTAACATGCTGTGGAGTGATGCAGCAGAAATGTATGTATTCTCTGAAAAAACAATAATTAAAACATCCAATGCACCTTAACGGCATGGGAATGTTCTCTTATGTGGAAAAGGTTGCAAGCTGCTTAAATCTCTCCTCACATTTTATATTTCTTTTCATCATCAGATGATCTCTAAGGTCCCTTCCAACCTAACTCATTGTATGATTCTACAATTTAAGGATTTCTCTTGGGCTATAAAGTTTTCATTACCATGATGTAAATGTAAATGAAAGGGGTGCTTTTAAAACAATTTTTTCCCAAGACTTTTTACCTCTTTCTGTGGCTGCAATGCAGAAGGAGAAAAGTGGACCATCTGTACACATCAGCTAGATCTTCACATAGTCCAACAGTTGTTTATTATTGCTGTTTATTATCAATATATGATTTCTCCTAAAGACAACCTCAACTCCACGTGAACACTGCTAAAATGAAATGCCTAGCAGGCATGAGAATACACAATACTTCAAACTGGAAGAGGATCAACGCTTCAGAGGTAGGGGATGTAAATGGATGAAGAGAAACAGCAAAATATATTCTGGCACTTCTATAAGTTACATTTCTGCAGGGAAAACTAAACAACCATGCTACTAAATATATAGACATTTTAAGTCAAGCAGAATGAGAAAGATCAATTTTAGGATTAAAATTAAAAGCTTCACAGATAAGTTTGTGTCCAAACTTATGCCATATTATGTATTCTTACAGTATTTAACCCACTGCTGAAGTCAATACATGATTTCAAAATAAAAGTACAAATTTCTCTGTTTCTAAAATACGAAGTTTTGGTAGAATCCACTTTCAATTCTCATCCTGAGTTAAAATACATATCTGAAAAAGTGACAGAGGCTGTCAGACCCAGCAATAACACTGTATGCAAGCCAAGGTCAAAGCAATATAGAAAGTTAAATACACCAGTTCCCTGACATAAGCAAACCAAACCTCTGTTGATCCAGAGTATTTTCTTTGCATGTTTCATGATAAGCCATGGTTTACATAGTCATCTATTATGGTCATACTTATTTCCCATTTTTTGACATCCTCTAGTCTGGTAGACACTGATATTTAAACCAGTACACCCTTGCCAAATACAGCTGCTGCGTTATCTTCATAACACACTAAAAAGCATATCTGCTTTGTTCCAAAGAATGCCTTGTAGGCAATTGGGTCAAAAAGCAAACATTGTTTTGCAGTGATTTAGCGGCTATTGTTAGTAGCCAGAAAGAAGAAACACTGCATTTGCTTTGACTGAATGCGAATAAGGAAGATGAAAACAAAACTTGATTCAACTGCTAAAGATGCCAAGGAGGATCTTCTAAGGATTACAGTGAGAGATGGATAAGGCCATACTGAAGAGTAAAAATCAGGAGTAAATGTAGTTGGGGGAAGGAATGCTTTGATGGAAGGGATGTGCCATAATCCCTCTTTCGAACTAAAAATAGTTCTTTTAGGTCAGCAACCTATTTAGGTGACTTCAGTAGCAAGGCACCTTATGAATGCTTCTGAACAGTATTTTCAGAGCAGCCATACACAAAGCCATTTACCTACAGCAACAGACAATAACATTTAAGAAACTTTATTCTTAAAATAGTAGGAGTTTTAGTAGGAGAAAACTTTTCTCTCAGTACTAAATGTAATAGTAGTGTTGAACAAACAACTTCAGCTCTAAAGGTCACAGAATCACAAGATGTCTAATACAAAGAATACACTAACCTCATTTCAATGCAGAAGCTGGAATTAAAAATGTGTTTCAATCATACTGCCTGCAAAGCAGAAACTGCAAGATGCCTTTTGCTATTATTTCCTTACAAATCATGGTCAAAGCTATCAGTGTTCTCTAATGAACTTCCTCTTGTATCACTAAAAAAATACACAGGTTTCTCCTTTTATCCCATCAGCCCTACATGTTGTATCTGTTAGCATTTTTCAGGCTCCAGAATATCATTTATGCCAACCAATTGCTCTCTGTTACAGTTTTCAGAAGAGTGAAAAAGTAAGTTGATCCCATAACTGAAAGACCAGTCTGGGTAATGTCAGAGATGGAGAGTCAACACAAAAGCCCTGAAACAATGAGGAAACACTGGAAGGTCTGTATGCTATTTAATCAGTGATAAAAACCTGGATGTGTCTCTTGTATCTAAAAGTTGGATGGGGAAATACTCCTAAATCACATATAGTACGTGTAGGAAACACAGAGGAGTACTATGAATTCCCTTAACAGCACTTATGTCTTACATACCATTTCTAACCTGTGCAATCTCTGAAGTATATATATTTGCCCTATTTTTTCAGTGACATTAAATATGAAAATAATTCCCACCCCAAAAAAATCTGAGAAAATAAAGCAGGATAGATAGACAGAAAGACAGAAGAGAGAAAGGAAGACAAGACATCTGCAAAATAATTGCATAGAAACTATATAAATCCAAATTAATAAGCAGGCCAACCTAGAAAGCAACATCTAGCTGCTAGAAATAAATAAAGGTACCTAAAATGTAAATCAGGCTGTGTCACCTGGGTACTTATCCCTTTTTATTTGATTTGTAGTAGTACATAATGAAGCCGAACATGCATTAAGACAGTTTGAAGCAGAGGGACAGCATACTCTGAAAACAAGTTAATGGCAGAGGCAGGTGTATCTGCACAACTCAATAGCCAAAATGGCCTCCACAATTAGAGACAGTTACAGATGCAGCATTTTCACATTTGGATCCCTAACATGTAAACATGCACTAATACCTATGTGGATCCCATGCATAGGTTCTCTCTGGGAAAACAGTTTTTTTCAGGAAGCAGATTAATAAGGTAGAAGCTGCATGATTGTTAAATTAAAACTGCCTACTTTTTTCTCTATTTTTTTGGAAGTTGTTAAACCTCATTAGGGCAAATCCACCTCTTCCCATTGCTGGTGGAAAGGTCCTTGTCCACAGCAAAGCTAATGCACAAAAGGAGACCCCAGTAACTTTGCTCCACAACCCAACCATGCTGCTCCACAGAACAGCTGCTCCACAGACCAGGGCAGAGTAAAGAGGGAAGGCCAGTTTGTTTGCTTTGATGTTTCCTCCAGAATAAGATAGTGTTCTCACATCACAGATTAGAAAAGCCAGTGTCCAAGATTACACAAAAGCCTCACTACACTTGAGCCTAGTGGAAAAGTCTCAGAAGCAAGTAACAAGACTGAGTATATTTGCATCTAACTCTTCTTTGCAACAGTGTTTTTTCACTCAAGCACTTACACAAGCTATTGATACCACCTAAAAGGTCTACAAGCAGGTCAGCCCTAATGCTTGAACACACATTGGGCAAGCTGAGAAACAGGACAGAAATCCTACAATCCTTTATTCACTTCATGGATTCAGACAGGAGTTGATAACAAACAGTTGTTCTACACACAAGTTTACACTCAAGTGTAAAACAACAAAATGTTAAAAAAAAATTGTAGCCACAGACGAAACAGATAATTTTATATCAGTCAGAAAAAGAAGTATGAGCAGTAAATAGAAGTTCAAATTCTTACTGGTATAAAGTGAAATAGATCTCTAACTCCAGGGAAAAAGAACAACAAAATATCAAAAAATTCAGTTAAGCAGTACTTCTTAGATATATTACCATAATCAATCAATGCAATCTTTGAAAGCCACTTCATGGCTCACAGACATAATTAACCCTATTAATAAATAATAACAAACAAAATGCCTAAATCTAGATTTTTTTAATTGCTTATAGAAGCCAATAAAGCACACACATTATCACACCAATAACTTCATATTTCCTGAAGCAAATTCAAAAAAGATGTTTAATTATCTCTCACAGAGCAAAGTTTGAAAGCAGAAGGAGAAAAGAAATGGTGTTCTGAATATTTTTTTCTACAAATTTAGGTAAAAACAAATTTCACACAAGTATTTATTTCTCTCTGCACTACCAAGATACAATACAAACATGGACCATCAAAACAGGCTGTGCTGTGTTTACTTCTCCTCCCATTAGTCAGTGCTAAAGATGGTGCAGGGAAGAATTCAGCTCCCAGCACCATGTGAGCAGCAGCTGGGAAACAGCAAAGGAACTTCATATTCATTGTATTAATGCGATTATATAAAATTGTGTTGAGTGATTTCTTCCACCCCTATCCCCAGCGTCATTTCTCAGTGTCCCAAGGAATCACAGATGGCAGACCAGAAAGTGCAGCTTCGTCATGTAACCCATCCTATTGCAGCAATACATTTTCCTTTACAGTAAGTTCTTGATGGTATTTGCAGCCAAGTCCTCTTTTAAATACTCCTACTTATTCCTCTGTGAAAGTGAAAAGTAAAATCAGTTCTGTTACATGTAGAAATATTCCTGCTATATTTATTTATGACATGCCCTTGTAGTAGACATCAGAAAAAATAAAGAGGAGGAAATGGGTTCTGAAAACGTTTGGGACAGTATTACAGAATATTATTGCAATTAATTCTCATAAAAATCCATCTGCCACACCAAGGGCTTGTGTTACCAGGAAACCATTTATAAAGTATTCAGAAGAAGAAAAAAATTATAATAGCCCTTTTCTCTCTTTCTCACACTTCTCAACCTGCCTATCACAAAAAATAAAAATAGTTTTGTGAGCTTTTCTATGCAGACAGCTTACTACAGGTTTTATGTGAAGTACTGTGCAGATTAGAGGAAATGCTAGATACTAGTAACCCAAAATGAGTTTTTTCCATCTGAATGATGCAACAGTTAGTTTCGTGCATCCTACAGCTTGCCACAACAGACAAAAAAACCTTTGTATCATGCTATACACCTAGAAGATGGAAATGCAAAGCAACAATTTCTCTGTGCTTTAGTCTTGTAATTTGGAGGTAGAAGAGAATGAATAGAGACCCTTTTCCGTAAGCCCTGGAAAACAGTTGATGGACAAGTAGGTTCACATAAGTCTCATGGAAATGGATGAGTAGAAAGGGAATGTGTGAATACAGGAGAAATCATGAATAGCTATGATAAAGATTGCACGCTTCTGCTTTTCAGTTTGCATGTATTGCTTCCTTTTATATCTCCACCTACTGTAGATTGTAGGCATCCGACATGTCCTGGGAGCATAATGCTGTCCTCCATAGTCAGCGAAGGGAATCAGACACACCACCTGTCCCAGAGTGGGATCATCTTCTACAGAGGCCTACCCTCATCTATTTATCATCAAGTGGACCCATTTAACTCTCTGGAAGTATACTTTTGCTACTAATATCAGACCATTATTATCAGGCAAGATAAATTTCATCCTAAAGTGTTTCATAAGTGTCACCAAAAAAATTAATTGCAATTGTTTTCACCAATCTCAAAGGTCCTCTTTAAATATTTGCCAGTTGTACTGTCGGATGTCCACTCTTTTAAGGACAAATATCATGCAAGGCAGCTTCTCACTGCACGTAGCTGCAGTCTTTTCTGTAAAAGCTCTGTTGGTGTGGAGGTGAGAAAAGGAGGACTTGCATCTGTTCTTGTCATGAAGAAGATGGGTTAGGAAAAGGAATAACATTGATAAGAAAGTCAAGTAAAACGTACTACACCTGAAATGTGCTGAAGTGTTAGAAATAAACAGTAAGAAAGTCATAATTAGACCTGCAAATTAATTTTTATTTAGATATTTTAAAAATATCTAGTGAAGGTAGAAATATGGCAATTCTCTTATATTTAAATAAGGATTATTTACATTTTTGAGCAATAAGGAAAGACACTTCTTTCAGTCTATTATCTAAAAATATTTCTCATATTTCTTGAGGGTTTTCTCTAGTTTATTATCTAAAAGTTCCTACCACAAATGTGAAACTGACCTCACTGAAGTCTCATCACAGCAGACATTTCAAAGTGAACCAAATGGAAACATTCTTAACTCAGATAATTATACCAATTCACATTTCTAAACATTTTCCTTAAAACTCAAATTAGCCAGAGCTTCCGAATTGCCAGTGATCTTATATATCCTCCTAAACTATGTGCAAAAATCAGAACAATTGGATCTAATTATGGCAAAAAGAAACTACGCAAGAAAATCAGAGCTACTTTATCACCCCCCCTTCCAATTGAAACCTGGCCAGAAACAACAATACCAGTAACATTCCTAACTGCAGGTTTCCATCATCTGGGCAAAGTCAGTAACTGGGTGCTAAATTTATGAGCAACAATTTTATATCAAACAGCATGAAGCAGAGAATGAAATCATTGTTCAGCAGAACCCTGAGCACTCCGAAAAGGGCAGAGCAAAATCAGGTAACTTGTTAGCAGTTTATATTGCCAGGATCAACTACCACTGCCAGGTGTAATGGTTTTAGATGAACACTTGCAACCATCCCCAGCCGGGAGAAAGAACTTTACTTCCAGCTATTTTGCAACATTTGAAGCCCCAGTAAGAAATAAGTGGACAAGATAAACAAAATATGGCCTGATCTGACAAAAGACCAGAGAAATGACAAAATACTAACCAAAATGTCAGCAAAGAACATGAGTACTTGCCAGGACGATTAACAGGAAAGTTAGACATTAGGAAGACTATGTAGCACATTTTTTCTTGGTTTGGGGTTTTTGTTGTTTCTTTTATTACCTCTCCAAATCTAAAAAGAACTTTTGTATATGTTCCTTGCATTTCAGACTCTGTAGGGTCATTTTGGGATGTACCATTGCAGACAGTATGTCTGGCAGGAACACATCTGTGACCAGGTGCCCATTAAATCATTTCCTGAGCTGTTTTAGACCTCTTCTGAGGGCAGTTTGGTAGCATGCCAGTTCTGGTCTAAAATCTGTAAAGGACCACTGATTAATTGGGCTTTTGCTATTTCACTGTTGTAAGGAACTGCACTCCTTTTACATTCTTATGGGGCTCCTTGTGTGGTTTCATTGGCAATTGCAATAAATTTACCCCCATGTCTATATATTTTGTAAATTAAACGAAGAAACTAACAAACAGGAAAAATACTGCTTTAGCAGTGAAATAATGCATTGATTCCTACTCACAATCGTATTTTGGATTCACTATCTTATCTGATGAATAACATCATCACGACCCAACAGTACAGGAGTCTCAAAAATTCAATGATTTCCTCTTTACTTTTCATCAGGTAAGATCTTGCTATTTTTCTTTCATTGAACCTAAATCACATTTTTAATATACACAGATGGCTAAATAAGGGGATGATGAATAGTAGCCTCCATTGGAGTAAGAGCAATCAGACACACAAACATAAGTATATTTACAGGCTGGAGAATCAAGGCCTGAGAAAGGCGGCTGCAGCACAACAGGCTTTACCAAGGAGGAGTGAGCCTGTCCACAGGTCAGGGTGCCAACCTGGCACAGCCATCCCAGGCCAAAGGAACAAGAGCGACATTGCTAGTTTTGCACAGAGTCACCTGAGATGCAATCAGACCCTTATGGGTCCTAAATTAAATCATAGTTTAGAAAATGTGTTACTTCAGTGGCACAAACGTGCAGATCTCATTTTGCTTTTGAAAAGCTACCCTTTAAATCCCATATTATCTGTCAAAAACTTGACATTTGCTTTCAATTAAGGACGATGTATTAGATACACTCACTGGCCAGCAGTCTGAGCAACTGAAGAAACAGCTGTTGGTCATCTTGGAAAGGAAAACCCTGACTTCTAATTTCGAGGGAGATGGAAGGCAGAAAACTCGTAGCATCCAGCCTCCTGCAATCAAGGTATTTTTATACATCATCAAAAAGTGACTGCAAAGATGGGGTAAATGTCTGAGACTCCAGAACGGACTCCACTGTGATTGCAGAAGGCCTCAAGAGGCAAAGATAGACAAGCCGATGTCTTGAGCTCCATTGTGTGACAAGAACATACCATGGCAGCATGACAGAGCAGCCACTGAAAACCTACCACTATGAAGGTTAGCAAGTATCTGGAATTATTGATCAATGTGATTCTTGCAACTGCACTTTTTCAGGTGTCCAGAACACAAGACAACACAATCTCTCTTAACATGAATACTATCAGAGCCCGAATCTGCCCTGTTACATTAGGAGTCCCATTCCTTTGAAGATTAAAAATTCTTCCAGGATTAGAACAGGGTTCACAAAGTGCTCACAGCACAGTTTTGCTCTCAAACAGGGCTGTCATATTTAAGTAGTACATCTTACAAAGCCAATGACATTCCATAGAGTATAATACACTGCTTTCCTGACAATTTGTAACATAGTGTTGGAGAACAGCAGGAGAAGGTGGCATCTGTAGTGGAGTCTACTCTCAGCTGCCTAATAATCTCACTCAGTTGCAATAAAGCCAGCAACGAAGAGCAGAGGAAGAGGAGTAACCCCAAGGGTTTCCTGTTACACACAACAGCTTGCAAACAGGGCCTCCCTCTGAAAAAGGCCTCGTGCCTGAAATCAGTTTACCTCTATGTCATGATAAGCCTAGTCACACGTGCAGGGATGCTCATCTATTAAAATCAAAGGGATCGTTTTGTCTTGCTTTAGCTTGTTTGCAAACCAGGTGTGTTCAAGGCAAGGATAGCTCAAAAGATCAGATGCAAAATGACCCAATAAATGTAAAATGGGCCTGATGGTGATTTTGCTACTCCTTAACCTTGAAAGTCACAACAGAGAGCAGAAAACACTTCTGCAGTCTATCTAGAAGTCAGCCTGCATCCACAAAATACTTCAATAAAAATGTGCTGAACATTTTCATTACCTTTGATTGGCTTTCTATCTGACTGGCCTTGGTCAGCTTCTGTAGCTGTTAAATGAGTCTAATATCACAGAAAAAGAAACTAGCGGAGTGTAACAAGCACAGCTTCCATTTATGTGACTTAAGTGGTTCAGAGTTGAATCTCATACTTCTGCCTAATTTTGTCAAGGCAAATGGAGCTCCAGCCATTTACACGACTCTGGGACTGGTCTTGATCAAAATCTAACAACAGGGTGGGAGGAAAAATCAACCTAAATAGTTATCTTTATTGGCTTTAGGAAAGGGGGAGCAATAGGGAGAGGAGTCCTTTCTTCCCCTAAGGTCTTCCAAGAAACATGTCAGAAATAGTGAAATACATAGACAGACAAAAAGAATAAAACAGCAATGTCACAACAAATGAGAGCTAGCAGAAAAACAGATGCTAGGGATGGCAAGGGAAAAAAAAGTAAACTTTTACATTAGTAAGAGTTGGTTGTTTCTGGCAAGTGACAACTGTGACCAAGCTGGTGTTTCCAAAGAAGCAATCCAAATAATGCTGAAGATATGCATACAATGCTTCATAGAATCATAGAATATCCTGAGTTGGAAAGGACTTACAAGGATCATCAAAGTCCAGATATATAGATAAATATATACAGTTAGATACACATAAAACCAAAACACTGTATGCATTATTGTTGCTATGTCCCTTATTTTCACATTTTATATTTTCCTACAGATTCTCATTCAAACTCATTGCAATCAATGGAAAAGCTTCCATTGCTTTCAAGAGACTTCAGAAGAGACTCTGAGAAGCTACTGCAAAACAGAGTTGTCAGCTATCTTCCTTGATCGGTACTTTTTTTTTTCTTTACACTTACAATTTAATTAATATCTTTTTTTCATCCATGAATTTGATCTTATCAATGCTGTCCAGGCATGGGGACTACATTATCTATCTTTATCAAACTGTAATGAAAGGAAACTTTTTGACCCCCAGGCATTTCTTCCCTCTTGCAGTTATGTCTGTGTTTCTTTATCTGTTGGGTTTTTCCTTTTTGTGTGTGGGTTTGGGTTTTTTGTTGTTTCTTTGGGGGTTTTTATGCATTCACTGTAAATCAAATACTCTCCAGAGGAACTTCCTGCATTCTCAGTTTTGAATAGGGCTAACAAGTTCACAAAGAACATTCTTGCTTTTTATGTCTATCTGCAGATTCAAGATTCGTCAGGGCTCTTCAACAAAAATATTTTAGATCTTCAAAACAAAAGCCACCAAGCACCAGGTTCACTAGTCTCTTAACTTTGCTTTAACTCACTTCTTATACACAACTACTGTGGCAGCACACTATAGGATACTGTGCTGAGTGCTTCAACACAGAGCTCTTAGATCCAAACAAAGAGTTCAGTTCTCTTTGATTACATTAACTTTTTTAATCCAAAAGGTTTTTGGTGAAGCATATGTTCTGCATCATTAAAATCAGATATTCTGTCTTTGATCTTTAAGTTCTCTCAGTTGACTGCTTCTCCAAACTACAAACTGTTTGAGCTTTTGAAGTTATCTCCTTGCTCTGTACAGAAAACCTGAACTTTCAGCCAGATTTGATAGGGTTACAAGATAATAACCATATACTATTGTATTACTTTTTATATATCTAACTTTGCTTTACAAAAAAAAAATCTACAGTTTTGCCAGAAAAATCTTAAATACAGTAACTGTAAAACAGAGAGAATTCTCTACGCAATATTAGATACCTAATTTTTTAAGTAAATCTAGGAACATTCGTTTTCAATGAACACTGTCTTTTACACTCAATTTTTATCAAAGTACCTTTTTTTCCCTTCTTCTTTTCTTACAAAGTCAACAAGAGCCTGGACAGACACAGATAGGAATCCTGTGGACTTAAAGTAGTGCAAATTACACACACTGAATGTCAGCAGCCAGGCTCTCACAGAAAAGCTTCTCCTCAGCGTGGAAAGCCAGAGAACAATTGCAGAAGTTGAAGTGTGACATTACAGCAAGACTAATTAAAGAAGTAGGGCCAGCTGAAAACAGCCAAGAAGGCCATTTGTCAGTGGACTACAACAGGCATTAAGTGACTTCCAAAAATAGCAGGACTACTGGTCCCAAGACACATCTCAGTCATTCTGGAAGGAAATACCTAGTCCAGCCAGAAAGCCAAGCCTGGAGATGTGGGACATGAAGCATCCAAGCTCCCAGTCCCATTGACCGGATGTTAAAGGCTTTGGCTGAAACTTTTGGGTTCTCAAGTTTTACAAATAACAATAACAGATGCAAATATTCACCCAGATGTAAAAAATGCTAGTTAAAATGAGAGTAAAAGGGAAATTCAAGATGAAGTTATTCACACTGATTGAAAAAGACATATCTGTGACTCCATGAAGAAGGAGGGTCACCCAGTCAGTTTCTTGTGATATTTTAACATGACACTGGAGGTGAAGGAGGTGTGATTGGATGTGAATGTTCATGAAATACAACCCACATACAGTAAACAAGTATGGATTCATAAACCGGAATAAAAGCACAAATGTTTTCGACGAAATAGACTAATTCAGCATTAAATTTTACCAAATAATATCTTATAAATGTGACACTTGTCAAGAATAGAAGATCAAATAAAATGCATTCCCTAGTAAGTCCTGTCTATGTGTATAAGAAGAGTGACTATGTCTCTGTGTGTCTGTAAATAAAAAACTACACATTCTATTTTAATTTGGAAAGTTATTTTCATTTCAAGCATTCTCTGCATGGGGCAAATGACTTCTGAAGATGAAAACATTTCCCACACATGCTTCACATCATGTAACAAGAGAAAGATCACTCCCAAATTCAATCTCTCATTCATGCTTTCCCATCCCCCCTTTCTTTCTCCCTGCTTCTTTTTCTCTTAAAAAAAGCACAAAAGTGAGAGAGGGAGGAAGGGAGAGAGAGACAGAGAAGGCCAGAGAAAGAGAGAGAGAAAGAGAGAAAGAAAGCAAGAAAGCAAGAGGTTGGCAAATCAACAACAGAAATATTTTAGACACTGCCCAAGTCATACAATCCCTAATTAATTTGGACTGAATCACATTAAAAGAAAAAGATATCTTGTGAAGAAAAGTCATATCTACATGCCACATTTTTCCAATTACTTCCCAGTAACAATTTGATGAGAGCTGTAAAATACAGTGCATATCTACCACTACATGACTGTAGTACTCAACGCTTCTGAAACTCAGGTATCCAAACTTATAAGCTTTCTATAATGCCTGTTCATCCAAATATTTTAGCATATGAAAAACTGTGTTCAAATGAGTAGTTCATATGATGTTCATGTCTCTGATTCTAAATTATATATGATGGTCCTAATCTGGCAGATGTTTAATAACTCAGTCCCATTAAAACTGATGAAATTCTAAACTCAAAAAATTTCAGTAGTTTAATCGCAGAAACATTTAGCACAATAAAAGAAAATTACATAAGTTTAATATCCATTTTTCTTGTCTATAATTATATTTCCATTATATACTTCCTAGATTAAGCTAAATCTATACTATCTAATAAACATAATTATATGAAATGTTCATATAATAGACTAAAGAAAGTAACAATTAAAAGCCCATAATTTAGTTACTCTGCGTAACTCATCACTCTCAGAGAATGAAATATTGGATTAGTTCATTTACTTTCAACCAAGCACTGACAAGTACTCTTCTAGAGACAGATTCTATTTTCCTCCTTCAATTCTTTGGTTCTTTTGCTTTTTATTTCCGTTAAAAAAAAAATCTTGCCTAAAATTCCTATCTTGTCGTGGAACCATGTTGTTGACCAAATTAGAATCCTTTCATAAATAGTTTATAAAGTGATATTAAATAATTAAAATACTATTAACATGTTACTTCTTGTACTTAATAGACATTTATAAAAATGATGTAATACTACAATATCTACTAAACATTTAACTTACATGAACTATGTTTAAATGAATCTTTACTACATTTCTTCTCCTTTTCCCAGTAATACAGATGATAACTGTCGTCTGCAATTTTAAAACCAAACACCTTTGAAGAGTATTTCTTGTCTGTATGTGTTGCAGGGTTGCTGCTCTCAACAACAAAATGTATGTATGTATATACACTCGGTTCTGATAGTGCCTTCTCTTGCCTAAACTAATTTTCAAACAATAGGGAAAAATTATATTTAACTAGGCAATAACCATGCAGCCTTGAAGATACTGGAGAAATTGCTTAGATAGTATCTGCACACCGATAAGGAGGAAGCAGAAGAATGTTCCAGGAAGAGCCTGTTTCAGGGTCAGGCTGCCTACAAGTCAGAAGAATAAATTAATTCTTGTCTTTGTAGAGCTTCCAGCACAACATCCTACTATTTTACACTTTGGAGGAGGAGCAACTTTTATCCAATTAGAAAGTTTTCATAGTTCTAGAGAATGAATGCTCTAAAATTAAAGGAAAACCAGAATCTGAGCCTGAGCCAGGGGCTATTGAAAGCCAGTGGAAGGAAATTCCATTGCCTTCAATGGTGTCCGCTTTGGAGCCTGTGCGTACAGTGTTATTTATGAACTGCATACACTAGCTGATCATTTGTTCTCAACTTATTCTTAATCCGATTTTACAAAGCTAACGTTCATCTTCTAATGACAATCTAATTGCTTGGTGCCATGTTTACTAGTGGGAATGAACCACAAGCCATGTCACTGTAAGCTCAGGGGAGTATTCCAGTGACTGGGAGGTTAAAAATTCCCTATCTATAGAAAGGGAAAACTCGTTTCTTAACTCTCTGATACAAATTATTTCCAGGTGCTGATAATTATCACTCATGGAGCTTGATATTCTGAATTCACATCTAAATATATACTTGACAAGTTAAACTTTTCATCATGTGCAGCAGTCTCCTAAAGGCTGAGGAGAAGGACAGGCTGCCGATGGTTGAAACCAATTTCACTTAAAATAGCAACACTTAATTACAAGTCTTGTTGTTTATTTCTTTTCAAAGTATTTCAAATATATCTTTTCCCCAAAGGAAATAATATTGTATATTATTATACAGATAAGTATTATTGCATCTGCTCATGAACGAGAATTGTGAATAGACAAATAACTACTTGTGAAGCCTCAGAAAGGACTCAAAAAAAACCAACTGTCAAAAACTAATGTTTTCCATTATGTAGACTTCCTGCAGTTATCTTACACACACACTACATACATGCAAAATTCACGTGAATCTGCATGTGTTAACAGAGACATGACACAGAAAAGCAACACATTCAAGCACATTTAAACATATGTTCAAGACATCCATGCAAGCCTTTGTGCTGACATAGTCACACATTTTTCTCACTAACCAGACAAAGACTTATTTAAGAAGGTAAAAATGGGATCTAGCAAGCACAAATTCAAAGGAATTTACAGAAGCACCCTATAACCACAGTAGTAAAGTTGTTGCCAGTTTTAACCTCCTGTGCAGCTTTCTGTAATCTTTCCGCTTTTTGCCCATCTGGCTTGCTGTGAAAATGATCAGTCAATTAATTTTGAAGCAACTCTGACATAAGTTTATCTAAAAGGCGACCCAAGAGACTCTATTAAAGTGAACATTTAGCAAACGCCATAAACACAAATGCATCCCATGCAGCATTACAATTATACATAAAATCGTCATATGGAGCTGTACCAGTCATTCTGGCTGCAAAATTGCAGAGATCTGAGACCCTAGAAAAGATCAACCTCATGATCTGCTGGGGCAGGATTATTTTAACAGACATGCCTTAAATCAGGAAGATGTCTCTTTGCATTAAAGACTGCATTACAGGAGGGTGAAGGTGCTACTTGTTTCCCCAACAGCAAACACCTGCAGACTCCAGGCTCTCAGTACCTGCAATGTTACTAATGGGTAAATTAATAGTGGCAGGGCTTGAAATTGAGTCCACTTGATCTTAGGGTCTCACAGATTAAAGTATTAGTCCACTGAACCATGTTACTAAACTTCACTTTAATCTATTAGATACTTCCTTGTCTTTGTTCAATAAGCATGGTAGGAAAAAAACAAAATAGTAGAAATCTTGGAAGAGTGACAGGAAAACATGCAGAAATTTCAACAGACAGCCTAGTCAAAAGAAAAAAAACTACCAAACACTGATTGTCTGCAAATTAAGCTACACTAGGCTGTGCTAGGCCAGATCCTCAGCTTGTATAAATTAACAGGCCTCCAAGGCCGTGCAATTTTCATTTGTAAGGATATGAAAAAATATTTTTTATTACTTTGATGATTTCCATGCTAGAATGAAAACTCTGGGAGAACCACAAGGAAAACATTCAATTTCTAGCTGGATAAAGTGATGCACAGGCAAATTAAATGACTCAGAATCACACTAATGTTTGAAGACAACAAAACATAAAATTTATCCCCCTTTCAGTTCTTCTATTTCCACCATTAGTCTTTATGGACCAGTGCACATGGTGTCTGAAGAAGAAATAGCATTTGTTAAACAACAGTTTAGGTCT